>NW_009649473.1:2429887-2431911 GCF_000708025.1 Charadrius vociferus | reverse complement strand
GTTTGGGTGCGGGGGTGGTGGGGGGGGTGTGTGTCTCGCTGGGAGGGGGGCGTTCCTCTGCTGGCTTGGAGCTTCGCGAATAAAGGGGCCGGAGGGGGGATGCTCTTCGTGCTGGTAAACTTTGCTGCAGCAAACCTGTCCTTCCATCGCTGGGCTTCCTTGGTCTCCGCTTTTTTTTTTTTTTTTTTCCTCTTTCTTTAAGCGGTGGGGGCAAGCCTGAGCGAGAGGTGGTTGCTCTGTGGATATTTAGAGGGGCTTGCAGCATCTGAGCTCTAACTTTCTGAAGCTATTGGTGCTGCTGTTTTCAACTGGTAATTCTTCCCAGTGCCCAACTCTAACTGGGGATTAAACGGTTTGCGAATTGCACAAGGGATGTGTCGCGGTAATCTAGTTCCTATTGTTCTGCTTACTGTTGCTCACAGTGACTGTGAATTATTTTGTTTACATGCTCAAGAGTGTGGTGTTAAATAAATGCTGGACATGCAGCTCATAAAAGTAGGGAGAAGACATCCACAAGGTGGCACAGCATAGGGGAGGTTTAAACCTTGTACTCCAGCTCCTGGGTTTATAGATGAACAGGGGTGAGAGTGGTGGGGAAAGTTTACGTCTCAGAAATGAAGCGCGGGTCTTATGTGCTCTTATAAGACTCAGGTGGAGGACCTGATCTGGGACGGGCAGAAGCAAGCAGCTTATTAATGTCACCTGCTTTGTTGCAAGTGGTTGAGGGCACGTTTCTCTTTCACATCCCTTCCCCTGTCTGCCTATCTAGATCATGCACTGGTAAGCAGACTTACCAGATACCCGAGACAGCACTGTTGCATCGTTTGGTGTGAGTAACGCAAAAATCGGAGAATTCTGTGGTTCTGCGGGTTAATAAGCATGGAAAGAAACTGTGCTGTTAGGTGCCCTGTAAGGTGTCAGGACAGAGTTGTTAAGCTGCTGAGTCTTTCTGATGCTGCGTCCTTGCTCCCACTGCTTTGGGACAACACTATCGATTTCTGGTGTTTGAGCCCCTGGGACCATGGCTTCTGCTCGGAGACTCTGAGAGTTAGAGTTGTTAAAAATCTTATCCTGTAGAAGAGTAAATCAATCCCGTGTTAGACACGCTGAGACCTGTTGGTGTGAATTCAGCCCTGTTATGGTGCAGTGCTCTGTAACGCTGCCCTGCTGCAGCTGACAGGGATGCTCTTGCACCATTGGACTAGGGACGGCTTTAGGGGCCTTATAAAACATTTACAGCAGCAAGCTCTTGATGTACAGCTGTACTGGGTTAGCATGTTTACCAGGTTACTTTCTCTGTGACTTCATATGTATGTACTGGCTCTTGTTTCTGGGGTCTATGTAATGCCTTTCCTCTTTATCTTCACTCCCAGCACTGCAGCGAGTCTGTGACTGGTGTGCATCCATTCAAGTACGTTGGGCATTTTCCCTAGTGACATTGCATTTTATTTCCACATGTGGTTCAAGAGTATTTGGCCTTTGGAAGCTACCATTTAGTTAACTGCAGAATGGTTTATCTGGAGGAATAAATCTTGCAGGCTCAAGCTGATATGCTGTGTGGAGGAGGAGGTATATGACTGCCAAAGAATGTGCTGAGTTTGTAGACAACTTCTTCCCCTTTCCCGAAGGCGACCAGTTTGATGGTCATATTACAATATGTAACTGTAGTGGTAGCAGAGAAGGCATTTGGTAATGATTTTGTAGCACTGCAGTGTTGACAGGTATGGTATGGGGTTTAACTGAATGGTGGTGAAGGTTTCACATCGCGTTGTGTATAATACTGCCAGGAAACCTCTGGAGGTTTCAGTTCGGATTTCAGTTTTGCTAACCAACCTCCAATGAGTCTATGAAGAAATGCTGACTTCTGGTTTTCCTTATTCAAAACAAGTTATGCCTGCCTTGTTGGCATCTCTGTGGCTATGCAGATATGGTAGTTTTGTTTTGGATATCTAAGATGGGGAGCTTCTCCCCAGATGTGTGCTCTGGCCCATCAGTGTGTTAACTTCCTTGAGGACCGTAGTACT
>NW_009649473.1:2397756-2429849 GCF_000708025.1 Charadrius vociferus | reverse complement strand
TGATTAGAAGAGTGGTATATTTTGGTTACTGAATATTAATGTGATGAGCATCTCTTGCAATTTGCAGCCATTCAGTGCTGGGTTGGAAGCTTCATTAATCAAAGTATTCAAAAGGTCAGCCATGGTAAGTCACATATGGGAATACAAGATCTACATGAACTGTGCTGAAGTATGATTGCCTTTTCAAAACACCATCCGCAACGATTTTCCTTATGCATGTTTTACCTTAAAATTTCTATCCCTTGGGGGATGGGGGTGACTTCTGACCAGTGTGCAGAAATGATCTGTTCTGTAATGTATTGTTGTTCCCCAACACAAGAGGGTTATACATGGGATGTGCAACTCCTTATTCTGTTTCATGCACAAAAAAAAAAGTAAATGATGTTAATGACTTGGAAATTCTTGGTAAAAAATGTGTTGCCTCCAGCCTGTGATGATAACAGCCCTGTTACTCCCAAGTCAGGGGGTTGATTTGCTTCTCTCTGTGTAACTGTAGGGTTGTCTCGGACCTGGGAGCAGACATTAAAGCATACAGCCTGGCAGTTCTGTCCATTGCTGTGTGCAGAGCTGTGTGGCCAGATCTTGTGCTGATTTACTTCTCTGATAGCTGGTCCTCTCTCAGGGTAGTAGAGAGAATGAGTTGGCCGTGACAGACCCTTTCCTGTCCTGATTCCCACCCCCCCCGGCCATGCTGCTGTTCTTTGGGAGGACTGCAGGACTTGGACTGTATCCTTGTTGCTCCCAGGCTTTCAGTAGCAAAAGAAGCAAAGGCTAATTTCTGCTTTGGGAGCATGAATTTATGTGGGCAGGTGGGAAAGTCTCTGGGGATTTTGGCATATCTGAATGGATGTGGAAACTGAATGCCTAGAAAGGATAAACTGTATCTGCAGACAGAGCAGTAGGGATGCTTTTATCCTAACTGATGAAAATAAGCGTTATCTAGATGCATATGACTTGTATAACATGGGTCACAGTAGTGGGCAGACACCCTTTGCTAAACCTGAGACATTCTTCTGTTTCTGCTGGGAGGGAATACAGGGTCTGAGTGTAAATTTAGGTTGTTGATGTAATTCCCCTTCCTCCCCCATATGGTTTTCCTTCAGTAAAACCAGAAAATTTGACTCTCGCCTTAAAACTCCAATATGATGCCTTAAAAAAAAGCCAAAAAAACCCCAAGCCCAAACCTTAAGAAAGACTGATACAATGGGATTATAGAATGTGAAGTGAGTTACCCACCACTTGTGTGAATCATGGGGCAACTGGAAAGGAGGGGAGGGGGGAAAAGGGGCAACTCAGATCTGCTCCAAAAAGTCACAATATTGCAGGATTGTGTTGCTGCTGTTTGCTTCCTTCCCTTGTATACAGCTCCGTGCTGGTTACCTTGGAAACAGCTGTAGGAGCATATAGGGGCATTTTGCTGCTGTGCAGCCATGGGCAGAGGTGTCCCATGGTGTGCGGGGAAAGGGAAATCCTTCGTGGTGCAGGTTGATTTACTGGATGAGGGTAACAAAGTAAAAACCCATTGCAAGATGTCCCTTTCTCGCCTGCCTTATCTTGCTGCTGGTGCAATTTGGTGGGAGTGGGACCTTGGGAAAAATTTCCCGGGGAGGGGGGGGTGGATGGTTTTGGCAGAGCTATTTAAATTTTTATAATAGGAAGGTGAAAATATCACAGCAGTCTGTCTTGAGGGGGGTTATGGCAGCTGGGCTATGAACATCAGCTTTTTATTCTGTCCTCGGAACAGTGTGCTGGGATGTTTTGCTTTGTAACTATGATTATGACTGGAAATGGGATTCTTCTTTACTTAATCACACACATCAAGGAGAAACATCCCAGTAAGATGGAAATCTGCTGGTTTTGCATGATTAGCAGAAAATTAGAAAAATCTTTCATTGAGTTCCATGTTGTTTGTGATATGAACATGTGATGTGTAGAATAACTAAAATAGAGTAACTGTAAAAAAAAAAGTGAATTATCTTTTGTTCACTTACCCATAAACATTTTGATTTTGCAAACTGTGTGGTGTGCATAACTTAAAATCAGTTGAACTGTTCTGCTGCTTAAAATTAAGTGTTTGCTCTTGTGCTTGCCACATCAGAAATAAGTCAGTCATTCAGAAAGGAGGTTTTTGTATTTATCAAGTCATTTTGGAGCCATCCTTCAGTGGCAGGTTGAGCCTGTTCAGTTTGAATGCGTTGCCTTACAGAGTCCTTTTGTCCAAACCTACAATAACATGATCTACTGTACTGGCACTTGCTTTCGGTAAAGAAATTCAACTGGATAGCTGTCGCTTAAATAGTGTGCAATTGAACTGTTCTGTGGTTATGTCTGTCTGCTGAATGCAGTGTATTAATATATTTCTGCATGTGATATTCTTACTTTACTGTGCATCCAAGCTTTGTCAGAGATGAGGACTTGCACACGCAGTGCTCAGGAATTTATAGGCTGCTGTTTGTTGGTAATGCTCATTATACAGGCCACTGCTTTTAAACAAAATGTAAAAATAGAGGTTCTGACCCTCCAGTGAAGTGTGGTGGGGAATTAGGATTGCTTGAAGGCTGCGGTGGTAATGCTTAAGGGATAATGTTCATTCATCAAACTGATGGGACAGCCAGAGCAAATCCTGCTAGACTTTGATGGGGTCTTTTTCGTTCATTAATATGTTGATGTGGATTTGGCACCCATCAAGTGAGGGAGTAATAGCTGCACCCAAGCGCTGTGCTTGCCTGCTCCCCTCCTTGCTGGCTGTCACGCTGTCATGCTGCTCCGAGTTTGAGCTGCTGCTTTTGATCCTGTACTTCTCAATCAGAGCTAAATTTTCCAATTGCTGAAGTCCTGCACAACTTAGGGATGAAGCCACAAGGGTTTTACAGAATGGCTCTAAAGCCTCGTTGGAATTTGATTAAAGACAGAGATTGATCGTTGTTTTGCTTTTTGAAGTGGTCCGCCAGATTTTACAATCTGAATGTGATCATGTGTTTGCAGAATTTGACTGTGTGAAACTGTACAGACATTGTGCAGTTCTGCTCTCTCTTGCTTAAGCTGTTACACTCTGTAGGGCTTCTTGCAAAGGAGTTTTTATTAGCAATATTGAGTGATGATGCTCACTGCTGAGTAAATGCATCAGCTGCAGTGGTTTGGCATGCTCTGCCTTTAGAAGTGCCAAGGCTGGGAAGTGTGGGGGGAATGTTTAAGGAAGCTGAAGACCTTGATGGAAACCATGAATTGTGGGAGCCAGGAGAATTTCAGAGCGAGAAGAATTGCCAGATCTGTCTGGATTAAGGCCATGCCTCTTGTTCTCCAGACCTGTTGGTGTTGCCATGGGCTCATGCCAAGTGTAGTGGAAAAGCACGTGAGCAATTCCCAGGAAGTGGACATGATACTTGAAACTGTTCCAGTCCCGAGCTGTGACTGCAGCTGTTGACCCAGAGGTCCTCTATGCTGTGGGTTGCACTAAGATGAAGATTGCTCAGGTTAAACCAAGGTGCGTGGGAAGTCTAGGAGGCAGATGATTTGCTCTGCCGTTTGTTTGCTGTTTGGATCTTCTAATTAGACACGTGCAGGGGAGCTGCTTAGTTATACCCACAGCCAGACCCTTGCTGGGTGGATAGCCAAAGGAGTCCTTTCCACCAGGGCATGTACTCCTTGCCAGATCATCTCTTTCTGTGGTTAAAACTGTGTAGAACTTCCTATGGATGTCCTGTTTTCAAATAAAAATGACTAATTTGTTAATTACTTGACTTCCATTATAATAGAATAAAATCACTTATTTTGAACAGAAGTGAGTTTACAGAGGTGTAACTACAGTAGAGTAACTATCAGGGTATAGGTCTGAAATGATCCCTTTGTAGATGAGCACTAAGACAGTGAATTGGGCATTTTTGAAGCTCTGCATCATGTAAATGAAGCAATCTCTTTTAAAAGCCAGTACTTGATCTTGAAGCTCAGAGCAGTGATCTACACCTGAAAGGCTTGCGTAATTTCTAGAACAAGTCAAAAACTTGCTGTGTTTTTTCTGCAATGGTTTCTTTTCCCAGAGTAGCCACATCTCCTGCTCCAGTGAATGCTCGTGATGACCCCATGTGCATGGGCACTGCTTTTGCATGCTTGTCTTAGCCCAAATGCAGTTACACTGTTTTAATGTCTGTTTGCATTTCTGAAACTAGTATAGCTACTGTGGATTGACACTGGTGTAACTGGAATTGGAACATGGGCAGTGTTTGATCTGGGAAATAAACCCCATGCTGATGGCCTCTGAAAATAGTAGTTTCTCTTCTGCAGTGCTTGGCCTGAGTGAACCACACACTGGGATAAAACATCTCCGCTGGGAAGGGTCTGCATTTGGTCCAGTTATACCTGATCTTCCCATAGTCTCCTTCAATTGAAAGGAAAAGTAATGAAGCTTTCCGCTTAAAATACAAGTAAGATTGTTTTTTCAGCCCTCTTGTTTTGTCAAGAGAATGAATAACCTTTTTTTTTTCTTCCATTTTTCCTTCTTCTCTTTGTCTTTGGAAAATGAAGGAATTCAAATAAGATAACTAAACCAAATAAATTCTACAATTATGGTGATTTTCCTGTTACTGACTTCCCCCTTATTAATGTTAGATGAACTTGGCATCTAGTAATTACTGCCTTTCAGTTTTGAGCCAGAACTGTTTTCTGGCTCCAGCAAAATTTGCTGATTCCACTGATAGCATTGGGAGAGCTGCTTTCCATTGGGAAATTAGTTCAATCAAACATATTTTCACCTGACGGCTTCAGGTATTTTGCATCAAGACCACTCTGCATTTAAGGAGAAGGGGTGTGCTGTTTGAGATCGAGGAAATGCTGTGCATTAAGATGTGGTAAGATCCATATCTTTTCTGTGTATTTAAGTAGAGGTGGCAGTGACTCTGCCAGCTGAACTGCTGCGTCTTGATGAGTAGAAACCTCTTGCTGAGGCTGCGAAATACATTCAATTCTACAGTCTTCAAGTTGTCTAGAAGTAACACACTTTTTTGCTTAACAACTTTATTTCCACTGTGAACAAGGCATTACAGAGCGTTCATTTTAGCAGTTCTATTAACCTTGGCTTCTGCTTTGTTGCCAGAGTCAGAGGCTATTCTGAGTATTTATTTGGATTATAGGTATTGTCACCTTTTCTTGTACATGTGATGCTGTTAGTCATCTTGGTGACACTTCATTCATCTGTGCAGAGAAATAAAGGTCCTGGCTCACATTTGAGTATTGCCTTGTACAACCCAAGAGGATAGTCACTACTAGAGGAAAGGATTACATCAAGCCTGAGATCTCACTTGAGCCCTGTGGGATGGAGCTGAGATTGGCCTCTGGATTTTTTTTATTCTGTCTTTCATTAAAAAAAAAATAATAACAAATTTTTCCTCTCTGTTCTCAGGGCAAAAAAAAAAAAAAAACACAAATTTTTCCTCTCTGTTCTCAGGGTAAGGTTAGGTGATCCTACAGTGTCTGAGCACAGAGGGACCCTGTCTTACCTTTGGTCCCAGTATGACAAGAGCAGTCACCGCAGAAGCAATATGTAGACTCATGGAGCAGAGGGGGGCATCTTCATTTGCATTCCCTTGCAGCAGAGGCCTTGAAGCTTTAGCAACAAATAAGATGCAAAGAAACAAGGAGAAAAATAAGAGAATAAGGCAAACTGTCAGGCAGTGTGACAGTTTTACTGAAATTAGCGATGCTAAGTTGCTCTTTTCTTGCTTGGTAGCTATGTGCTTTCCTGATGCAGGTTCAGTCTTTTCTATGTGTGTTCCAGGAAATGATGATGTCCCCAGGAGTGGGGGCTCTCTCATTAAAACCATCTTGCCCAGATCTATTGCTTTTGACTATGGGGAATCTGGAGAAATTCCCTGGGGCTATCACAGTGGGATGAACTTGGCAAAGAGCTGGGAGGATGAGTTAGTAAATACTTAGAGCAGCTTGTCTTGGGGCTATGTGTTAATCCTCAACAGAGGGCACTATTGGGAATGAATGTTTTATTTCTAAATTAAACGTTCTTTTGCTTACTTTCATCTTGGAATAGGAGGCAGTCAATCTCCTTATTGTACATGCAGTCATGTCCGTAAAAAGAAACTAAAACCAAACCACCTCATGAACCTCCCTTTTGTGATGGGAGGGCTGGTAGATCTGTGTGAGGCAGGGAGCAGCGCTGTGGTGCTGCCTCTTAGTCTTCCTCCCCCTTGGGAGCACCTTTCTTATATCCCTGGTTTTCCCCGTCAAGCTGGGGATATACATGGTCCCTTTGGTTGGCAGTCTTTGGTGACTTAGAAAAAACTTCTTGTGGTGTGAGGTCTTGTTTCTGCAGGATGCATCCCTCCAGGGCCCAGGAGAAGAGTAACTCCTGTGTGCTTGGTGAAGGACATGGCTGCTCAGAGCTGGTATGTGGTTGACCTGCACACCTTATATGTAGGATCTGGACATAATCAACAGCTCCTCTCCTCTTCCATACCGTGGTATCCAGAGATGATGTGGTCTTGTGGATACTGTCACTGCAACTCAGTGCTTTTATTTGCTTCTTTATTCCTGTCAATAGCTGAGGCCCTTTAGACTGCCTGAGTATTTTTTTTTTAATCCTTAAATAAGGAAGTCTTTCTAGACCAATAAGAGGGAATGGGGAGTGGAGGAACAAATATTAAAGCTCATGCTCGGGAAAAGTGAGCGAATGACCAGAGGCAGAGCTGTTAGCAGCACTGGAGGAGATGAAAGATGAGAGTCGCTTTAAATCTGCAGTGCAGAAATCAATACAAGTTGTTGGAGAGTGAATGACGATGAAAGAGAAATAACTTGGTGTTTCTGCCCTTTTTTTTTTTTAAATAACATTTGCAAACAACTTTTGGCTAACTGGCTTAAATTGATCTTTAGCACAGAAGCCACAAGTTGTGGAGGTTCCTTCTTGGTGGGTTGGAAAGCAGCTGCAGATAGTACATTTGGGCCCTGTCCCCACATAGGGCTGGAGGATGGTGTGTTGCTTATGGGTTGTTTCAAGCAAAAGTAAAGTTCAGGCATGCCACAAATCTCGTAGCATGTGTTTAGATGAGATGATGTTGCGGTTTCAGTTGGGATAGTTACCTTTTTTTTTTTTTTAACTTGTAGCTTGTATAGTGCTATGTTTTTGGATTTTGGATGAGAAATACTTTTGATAGTGCACTGGTGATTAGTTGTTGCTAGGCAGTCAAGGCCTTTTCTTTTCTTCATATCGTCCTGCCAGCAAGTAGGCTGGGGTGCACAAGAAGTTGGGGGGGGGGGTTGCAGCCGGGCCAACTGACCACAACTGACTAAAGGGCTATTACATACCATGTGATGTCACGCTCAGTATATAAAGCTGGGGGAAGAAGGAAAGGGAGGTGTTTGGCGTGATGGTGTCTGTCTTCCCAAGTAACTGTTAGGTGTGATGGAGCCCTGCTTTCCTGGAGATGGCTGAACATCTGCCTGCTGATGGGAAGCAGTGAATGAATTTCTTGTTTTGCTTTGCCTGCATGCATGGCTTTTGCTGTACCTATTAAACTGTCTTTATCTCAACCCACAGGGTTTTTTTCCTCACTTTTCCTTTTCTGATTCTCTCCTCCATCCAAACTGGGGGGAGTGAGCGACTGGCTGCATGGTTCTAGCTGCTGGCTGGGGTTAAACCATGACTGATGTTGATGCTGGGATCATGCTGCAGTTTACTGGTCATATTTTGCTATTGCAGCATGTTTCTGTGGGCTTTGTGTCCTTCTTTACATCCCATCCAAACACCTTGTGCAGTAGCACCTGGTTGCATTAAATCGCTGCTGTGTTCCCCAACAGATCAGGTTGTAGTGCAGGGGTAACTACAGCAATTCCAGTGTGTCTGGCACTTATTAATCAGCTGGTTAGTATTGGGGATTGAGCCACAGGCCTTTTGGTCCTGTGCCTAGCTCTGTTCCTGACTGAGTGTAGGGCTTTGAATGAAATAAAAATACCGTTTAGTTTCACAGGGTGGTGGGGAACTTTCTTTGTCAGCTGAAACTAATGGGACTGAGGAGTTCTGTGCCACTCAGAAAACCAGTCTGCAAACCTCTGCATGCCCCAGTCTTCACACCTGCAGAACAAGGGTAATGACTACACTGTAAAAGGTTTTGATGCTCAGATCAAAACAGACATGAAAGTGCAGTTATCTAGCACTTCCATGGCTCTCCTTCTCTGCTTAACATCTTCATACTTGGAATTATGCCAACTGTGCCAAATATTTGGGAAAATGACCAAAATGTGGTAGAAAATGTTTTTGGGGCACAGGGTTGCAAATTTATTGCAGCATGCAGCTGGGCAGAACAAAATGTTCTGTTTAAGTGGGTAAAAATTTCTTTCTAGAGTAATGATCTGTGTTGTGAGTTTACCAGCTATCTAATCTAGTTTCCATCCGTTACATCAAGTGATAATGCTCTAGCAAATTAGGTGCTGTTAGCAGCATTTCTGTCAGCCTGGGTCTGGCTGCCTATCTAGGCAACTTGCCTTTGAGGAATTTCAGAATTCACCCTAGTCAGTCATGCTGCTTCCTCAGCCTCTGGAGACTGCATTTCAAATGTAACACAAAGCTGGGCTGTCTGTCTTGCTTGTTTAATTGTATTTATTCTGCTTTTCCTCCCCCCACCACCCGCCAAGGGTGTTTGGCTGTGTACAGGGATGGCTCCTGGGTTGTTTTTTTTTGGAATAGCCATTGTAATTGGCTTTTTGGCATATCCTGTCCTACTTTAATATAATTCCTTCACTGTGCTTACACAGGGCCTTGTTAGTAAGTGGGCTGGGGATCAGAAAGCAAAAAAAAAAAAAAAAAATTTGCAAACTAGGCTGTGATGCTCCATTTCTCTAGGCCTTGCTATAAGGTGAAGCTTGCTGGCTGTAACGTGTCGTCGCCTGGGGACGGGCTGTGCAACAGCCGTGTGCCTCCAGCCTGCAGAGCCAGGCGTGCTCTGTGATGAACCCTGTGCTGCTCTGGCAGCTGGCACTACCTCTGCACTTTGGGGCTGCCCCTTGCCAAGGGTCACGTACCGCCCGGCAGTAATTCAGTGACAGGCAATGCTGCAACGAGTGCCATCCAGTTTCTGCCTCTGAATAATTAAGAGTGTGGCTTTTGGCCAGGGGAGTGCTGTCCTCTGCCACCCATCTGCTTCCCTGACTGTTGCTTAAAGCAGCTGCTCCTCTCCAGGGGCTTTCCAGTAGGGCGCGGGGGCACTGATTCCTGACCACCCTTCATTGCCTTGCCACTGACTTACCCAGTGAGTTTAAAGCCCTCAGGGTGCCAATTCTTGTGTTGCTTTTCTCTCCCACAAAATAGTGTTTAATTGTGTGATGTTTAATTGCAAGCTGCAACATCGGTGCTTGGTTTCACTGTGGTAGTGGAGAGCACGGAGGTGGCAGTGAGGATCAGGAGCTGGAGGAGTGTGGAGCGAGGGGGGCTTGTTTCCCTGTTATCTCCCTCCACAGCTGTGAGTTTCTTCTAGAAATCCAGCTCTTGTGCAGCTGGCTATATGCTGGTGGTGCTGTTCAGCAGTGTGCAGGGAGAGGAGTGTTGAATTACACTGCAGGGAGATCCCTTGCGCTCAGGTCTTGGCACGATGGGCATCCTGGCGAAGCCCCTGCATAGAAGTGGGGGATCTTTTCAGCAGAGTGGAAGGGAAAACCACTGACAAAGCAGTGCTTGCATTACAGGGGCAGGTGGCGTTGGCTGCCTCTGCAGTGTTCCAAAACAGTTGAGGAATTTCCTCTGCATATGAACATGTGCAGGTTTGGGGTTTTTTTATGTGACTCTAACTCTAGGGTGAACTGGCTCCAGAGTGTTTTCGTGGCCCCTAAGTAGGTACAATATCATTATTAGCTGTGCCCCTGTGTGGTGGGGTAGTCCAGTACTTGACCTGTTGAACCTCAACACCAAGTAATTGAAAGCCAGGAAAATGCCATAGAACTGTGATGGCCTCCAGGTTTGCAAACTCATCTCTGGACACTGTGCCCCACTGCAAGCCTACTTCTTCCCTATCCACAGCTTTCCTTGTTCAGAGCTTCCTGCTGGAGCTCAGCAAATTCCCTGTGATGAACCACCACTCTGAGCCGATGTGACAGTTGGTGTGCAAGTCCTGTTTCCCATCTACATGTCGCGTCCTCAGCCTGCCACTGACCAGCAGGGTTGGTTGGCCACTGGCAAGCTATTGAACCCTTAAACAGTTTTGACACAGTGAGTTAGGCTCACGAGTTGGAGGTGAAATAAGCCCTATCATACAACACAAATACTTTGATCTGTGCTGTCAGAGGAGAGTGGTGCTGATGGTGTTCTGGGGAATGCTATGTGAGTAAAGCAGCAGAACTCTTTGAAGGGATATTTTTTGGAGCTATTTCCCTCTATTTTTCATGCATAGGAAATTGAAGTAGAGTGGAGAATAACAATTTGCGTAGGGGTAGGGAGAGTAGGAAAACGTATTTATGCAGCCAAGTAAGCAAGAGAATGGAGGTGGTTTGTTGGACTGTGCTGTGGCTGGACAGGTTTATTAGACAGTACAGCTCTCTTCTAGTGTACAGTATTCCCATTTCATTGCAAAAGGAGACAGACACAGATCTGCCCAACATCCACAAAAGCTGCTTTGTGGAAAGGTGTTCTCTTCCCAGGAGGTGGGCGGTTCCCACCAAGAGAACAAGTCCATCTTCATGGCTGACTCTGACCTAGCATTGGAAGGGACCTCTGAGGTCTACTTCCCCTGTAAGTGAGACGTTAAAACACCAATCATCCAGGATAATACTGTTTCAGGAGCTCATTGATTTTTAGCGGAGGGAAGTGAGTTAAAATGATGAGTTACTGACCTATTCGAAAATGAACAACCTACTCAGTGTCGTTAGGCGCTGGTAATAGATCATCCGGACAGGAGCTGGTGAAAGGGGATTAAGGGGTCTCCTCGTGCCTGCCATTGCTCTACATTGTGTGTGACTGCTGTTGCACTCACATTTTTGTTTATGGGTGAAGAAACAGCACATATTCTATACAAAAAGTCAACAATTTCTTGTGAGTGTAATTGAAACGGTAAGAGTCTAATCCTTGCTAGTCTAGCTATAACTGTTACAGAAAAAGAAAGAATAATAACACAGTTAAAACTGTTATACATGCATGTTACTCATTATGGGGAATATGATGTTCATATTGATGGTTTCTTCTTCCCTGGTTAGGATCTGCTTGGGGTCACTTTAGTTGCTAAGATGCTTTCCCACCTTTGCTCATCAGCCTGCAGCTCCAGTTTACGTTATAGCTTAGGTATGCTGGGTGCTTATTTGTTCTCTTCACTATCCCTATGAGAAGCTTAGTCTGGCTCCAGGTGTGCATTTCTTTAACTGATCACGGGTAAGCTGTTTATAGCTGTAGGTTCTCCAGTGTGAAGTCTGTGCCTCATCGCTTGCCATCCTGTGCTGCTGTTCCCCTCTGCCATTTTCTATATATCTGTGTCTCAAATGCACTGTGTCATTGTGTCGGTCATAAATATCTCATTCTTCATGGAATAACTGCTTGTTACCCCTGCCTTTATAAAACTATGCTTGTAACATACAGAGCTGTACATCAAAGCCATAGATACCTGGTCAATTAGAGAAATTGCTGCCGCAGCTGGATCAAGTAAAACAAAGCTGTGGGCAGGTCAGGAAAGGCTCAGATGGGACAAGCCTGCTGGGCCTTAGTGCCAAGGCCTTGCAAACTCAGTACAGAGCTTATGACCAGTTGCTGGCCATGGCAATGCCGTATTACAGGGGTGCATGATTACACTGCTGAGAAGATGCACTGAGGAGCCATCAGCAATAAGGAAAGGGAGGCTGACGCTATTTTGTGCTGGAGAGGCAAAATCAGGGGCGTGTGCCCTGTATTTAGGGATGGCTGTGGTCTTTCTGTTGACCTGCTGGTCTTGGGTGTTGTGCCCTTGCTGAGGAGATGTGGCTGTGATGGACAGTGGGGTTGGAGCTGGTGTAAAGCACCTCTTCCATTAGAGAGCTCCTTGTGTGGGGATGTCTGATTTGTTTTGCAGGCAAATTCCCTGCAGTTTTTTTCCTTGGCAAACTTGTACCTGCCCTCATTGCTCCTCCCTGCGTGGGCTGAGGAGCTGCTTGATTCTGTTGGGCTTTAGGTAGCCATAGGAGGTATGTGGAAATGAGTGACTGCAGGTCTGCCCTCCTTATTAATTTGTAAAAATACTCTTGGATCCTTCTTTGTAAGAGGTGATGAACAAATGTAAAATTTTGATGTTTAAAATTGAATAATACTGTAATGACTCTTTTGCTGCTTGTAACGTAGATTTACATTGAGACCATGCTTATTTTCTCTATTTATATTAAAATTTCGGTCCCTGTCTCTTGATCACTTCTTTCCTATCTCTGGTACCTGCACAGGACTTCTACTTTATTACCCTGAGGTCTGCTACTGAAGTATCTTTTATAGGTTTTATGCCAAGCCATGACTTTGGGAGTTCAGTCAGTGTTGTGTGCAGATATGATCAATAAAGCTCCTAGTTATGTACTTTGCTATTAAGTCTTAGTTCATTGATTTAAGGAGTCACCAGGAACTAGGGAAATAACATGGTTAATTAAGTTAATTGGATTGTAAGGTCTACAGGGATTGTGCCTTTCTGTCTGCTCTCTGAAGCACCTCAGACACCTCTGATCACTATAAAATAATGACTTTTTCTTTCCACACAATGGCAGTTTAAACTATTTAGTTGCTTTAAAACTATTTGCCTTTCAAGGCAACTAACTTCTACATGAGCCATGGAGTTACAGCTTTGTAGCCCTTGGCTTTAGAGGTCCAGGTGGAGATGGAGAAGGGGTTCCTTAATAGGGCTCAGCTAAATTATCACCAGGAATCTGGATCTCTGTATTTGCCAAGATGTCTTGCTAGAGTGGTTACCTGTGCTCTTAGCAAAAAAACAGTGGGGCAACTTCTAGTGTGTTGGTGGTTTATATCTTGGCCTTGGAGTTAACATTAATTACGTTCCTCTTGCCATCCAGCAAGGCATGCAAAGAAATAATATATCAGGCTTTACATAGGTCTATTCTGTGGCATGTATTTTTCAGGGAAATAAGTAAACAGATCTCCCTCTGTCTAAAGTGGAAATTTATTCTGGGTCTATAAAGAGAAATCTAGCACAGAGGTATTCTTCTGGAGCTTGTATTTCTTCTAATTTATAGCTCCTCTTCCTTTCCAGGTGAATTGGAGACTTAAACCTCCCGTTACGGGTCTGTAATTTATGTTTTCAAAATTTTACGATTTGTATCTTTCAGTGTTTTTATGAAGCTCTGTTGTGGAGGTGCTTAGATAAGGTTGTATATTAAGTATTGGCCAATTCACTAGGAGCAAAACTGGGATTATAAATTACCAGAAACATTATCCCTCAGTGTGAGTTCGTTCTCGTGCTCATTTCTTTAACCTCGTGAAGAATTAGGGAAGACAAGCTATGGAAGGATGCACTGGATGAAAGCTATTATGCAGCAGCTGGAAAACAGTACTTGGGCTTACCTGCGTGGTGATTTGTTGTCACTGGACAAACAGATTGAGATTCCCCTGGCATCTATTGAGGGTCTAGTAAAAGTCAACCCTTTCATTAGTGACGTATTGAAGGAAAAGAGAACATTCTCATTCTGTTTTTAAGATAGCACTGTCACAAAAACATTGGTGAGGAAAGCATGGACTTGGTGATCTCTTGAGACGCCTTCAGGAATGTTTTCTGATTCCTGTGACTTTATGGGAAAAACAAGGAGTAAATGATACTGAGGATGCTTGAGGACTGCATTTGGTCCTTGTATGAATTAGGGCTTCTTGTTTCCCCCATTTTTTGAAGTGAATAGTAGGGAGAAAAAGGGAGAAAGCACTTCTGTGCTGCTTGGCAATACACCAATCCAGTGAAGAAAATTCTTGAAATTTGTATTTATCTAGTAATTTATCTTGAAACTATCCTTAAAGTTTCCAATTTAGACTTGAGCTATCTGTGCCTCTTATGTCACCCATTCTGGGTGTCCTGGGACTCCCTCACGTTTCCAGTCCTAAGGGAACCAAGGAGTCATCCAAACCTGGAAGTTAAACAGTAGTTTGTGTGGTTCCCCACGCCACCCCCCCACCTCCCCAAGCCAAAAGCTCAATACGTTTTAATCTAGGAACATACCTGCTGCTGCAAATCCAGATGTGGGAGCAGCTTGGCATTGTTCTTTTTGGCTTTGCTGTTGTATTTTTCCTGTTTTTCAAAGTGAAAAAAATTGTCATAGAACTACAGAAATAGTAATATTTTCTATCTGTGATAGTATAGATTACCCATTCCCCTTCTTGTCCCAACAATTGTCTTGTCAGGAAAACACTTAATCCTAAATCTTGCTAGCCCAACTTGTATGTACTATTCTGCTGCATGTTGTTATGAAGTGGTGCTTTTCAAATTAATTTCTAGGTGACGAACTTGGTTTTCAGTAATTTTTAAATTCCCCGAGAGAGGACATCTATTTTTAAAAAAAAAAAGCAAACCTTTCCTTGGGAAAAAAGCCAACTTGTTTCTTCCTGGGAGCATGCAGTAACTGTTGCATGTGGTTGGTACAAAATCAGAGGTATTGAAGAACTGCCTACCCCAACAGAAACCGAATTCCACGAGGACAGGTTTTCCGAAGCATCTAAATATTGCATGCTTGGAAGTAGGAAATTGGTGTTGTGCGGTGGGTGGTTTTTGTGGTGTTTTTTTTTTTTTTTTTCCTACATGTGGATGCATGTTTCAAAATCTTGCCTGCAGACCCGCGTTTGCAGAAGCTGGCTGTCACTTGAATGAAAGACTGTATCCTTGCCTGCTGTGCCTGATGTATAGGTAATCTCACTGTCATCAGTGACGAATTTGACTGCACTGTGATTAGAGGGAGGGCAGTGGAGTTGTGCAAGCAGTGCAGTGTACCTTGCTCTCTGTTGTGCTGCCATCCCCACGGACAGGAGGAGCAAGAGAGGAGCGGGTGCTGGAGTGGCCTGCCATCGGTTCATCATGGGTTTTAGCAGCTTTGCAGGGAACTGGTAAAGAGCAATAGATGCTCGCTGCCATGAGGGACGTGTGACCAGATATATAAGGCTTGCCCTCCTCAGCGTTCAAAGCTTCCTAGGTGTTTCTGCAAATGCCTCTCCAATTTCTCCCCCAACTCACCCCTAAGTGCCTTTATGCAGGATTATTCCAGCTGCTGCAAGAAGCTCCTCTAACTACCTAGGACAGCTTGCCTCTTTTATCAGGTCTTCCCAACATTCCAGCTGCTGCAAGAAGCTCCTCTACCTAGGACAGCTTGTCTCTTTTATCAGGTCTTCCCAATGTTAGCAAAACCCTTTTTCTCTCTAGTTTCTGCTGCCTGAATGTTACAGGGCCTCAAATTAGTTTTGAAAGCTTGTGGTTATGTTTGGAGCTAAAGCAGGGCAGAGGAAGCAATGCTCCTGGAGGGGTAGGATAAAGTCTTGCCCAGGGCTCCTCTGTTTTGCCTCATCTGGAAACCTGTGGACACCATGAGTTTCCACTACTTAAATCCAGTGAAATACAAATCTCTATGGTACAGAACAAGGAGCTTTTAGCTTAGCCTTCTAGCATAAGTATTTTAGATCTAAAGAATTGTGTTATCGAGGCTGCAGTCTTGCAAATTGCATGCAGAGCGGAGTAGGTCTGTCCCTTCTTCCCAGGCTACTTGAGTCATCTGGGAGGCTGCTGCTTTTTTATCTCTCAGTAACTGATAGTGGGGTATAAACTGTTCAGTCACATTAAAGCGCTACTGCAGGCAGCATAGGTGTTCCAACAGCTTTATTCCAATGGTGCAGTGCTGGTGTGGGCGCTGCATTACCTGTGTGGGTACAGGCAGCTTTCAAATGGCAATCCTGAAATCCTCTCTTCTGGCAACAGTGATGGCTGTCATCACAATCTTTATGCCAAGGGACACAGCAAGCATAAACCTATCTCTGTTTTTAACCCCCTGTGCACACAGAAATGCCTTTGCTCCTAGATATCCGTCTGCATACAGCTACTGCTCAAACTACAGGTGCATCTTGGGCTGTGAGGTGTTCTGGATTTCCCTAGCCTCCAGGAAGAGGGGTCACTGGGAGCCTTACAGTGGGATTCCTGTAGGAATGACAGTGCTTGCTTGGGTTTTGAAAGAGTATGAGAGGGGTAAACATCAACGCTGGAGAAGGGGAAGAGGCCACCGGAAAGGAGATGAGCAGAAGAGCTATTGCTGATCCTCTTGCCCAGGACCAGGAGCTGCACTAGGCAAAATGCTCTTGTTGGTGAGCTATGATGGAAATCCCATGACATCTGGGGGAGGAATGCTAAAGTGCTTCTGGAGGAGAAAGATTGCTGGTGAGAACTGAGAGCTCTTGCAAGTGCATTGCTCTTGAGCAAAGAGGAACTCAAAAGTTAAATGCAGTGAAGGGATGTGGGGTCAGGTAGGTGCATTTGTTCTGTAAGCCCCCAACTCGACTTACCTCTATCCTGAACACCTACAGCAGGGAGCCTTTTGAAGTAGTCATTTTACTTTATCTATATGCGTAGACTGTCTCAGGCAAAACACCAGAAATCCCTCCAAAAAAACAAGAAGAAAGAGAATAGTAAAGCACCTCCAAACGACTCCCAAGTGCTGCCTCTGCAGTGGATACAGCTTCCAGCAGCACAAATCACTGCATTGCAAACAAGCAAAACAAACAGGAGCTTGCAGCTGAGTACTGAAATCAGCTGCAAAACTCAAAATAAATCCTTACAAGCAGCTCAGCAACAGCTTGTTTAGTTCTCGGGATTGTTTTGGGGGGCAGAATGAAACAAGATTTAAGCACTAAAAAACTTGAAGTAGTCTTTCCTCATTGTGAGAGTTAGTTTGCAGCAAACTGCTTATGTCTGGTAGTAGGATTTGGTTGGAGAGAGAGAGAGAATAACAGTTTGAGGCTGGTTTGAATTGGCTTGGGAGACTGAACAGTGCAACGTGTCTCTCTTCACTTGGGGTTTCAAACAGATCTCAGGACGCTTGTCCATTTTGTGCTCTGGCATCACATTCGTCTAGCCTTCCAGTAGATGTTTCAATCCCCTCTGTCCACAGAGTCTCCTTATCTAGCCCATTGCAGTAGCATTTGTCATCTCTGTGGTGAGCACCAGAGATGCCATTGCTGCACAGCAGCCCAACTGCATGGATCAAGCCTTTGTCTGTCCAGGGCCACTGTGGTACAAGCAATTTGTCAGCCAGATTGTCTTACTGCTCTGCCTGTGCACTTACGCAAGGTACTTGGCAGTCCACAATAGATTTGAGAGCAGAAGACAGGTAAGGTTTTGACACTGATGATGCTGAAGTGTCTAATGTGACTCACTCCACATTCTCAAGGTTGTTATGGACCTCTTCTGGGGAGTTCTCTCATTTTTATGGCCTCTTGTCTGCTAAGACCTTAAGTCATCTCTATTAGTGTCCCAAACCCCTGAAGGACACTGACTAGAAAGAAGGGGCTATCTATCTTTCTCAAGAGCTTCAAGGCTGGAACTTGAAGAAATGAGGCAATAGAAGACACAAAGGCTGGGAGAATGCAAGAAGGTACACAAGAGTTTAAATACAAACTGTTTGCTTTATCTCGTGATGGAAAAATGGTGGGGTAC
Organism: Charadrius vociferus; assembly: GCF_000708025.1. Classification (NCBI taxonomy): domain Eukaryota; kingdom Metazoa; phylum Chordata; class Aves; order Charadriiformes; family Charadriidae; genus Charadrius; species Charadrius vociferus. The sequence goes on along the minus strand of NW_009649473.1, from coordinate 2,412,231 downwards.
CTTTTAGAAATCCTTTTTTTACAGCTTGATAAAGTTTAACTTTGTAAAAGTGATGATTTAGTTATTCTGTCCTCCAAAATTGGCCACACTTTCCTGCCTCCTTGCCCAAATAAGAATTGTAAAATTCTTAAGCCAGTGCTGAGAAATACAATAATAGCTCAGGTCAGAGGCAAAGAGACTGGAATGTACGAGGATAGCTCACCCCTCCCTTCCCAGCGTGCTACTGGGCTGTGGTGTTACTTCACTCTTCAGGACTGCTTTTGCCTTGCTCTTATGTACCCTTTGTTGTTGTCCTTGTACCTGACTGTTGAGCATTGTTGGACAGCCACTCCAAGCTTTTCTGCTGGACGATAGTCCTCTGCTGGTCCTCCAATAGCACTTTCCATCTTTGAGGTTTTTGTGCAAGGCTTTGAGGTATTACACACGCCAGCATCCTTTCAGCTCATCAGATGCATGTTAGCTACAGCACTGGCAGTTTCCATTCACTGTCAGCAACACTTCTCGGGTTCCTTTTTTACTTTTCCTCAATGCTTCATTTTAAGCAGATGGTTGGAGGTTCTCCCTGTTGGCAAGCTCCAAATGAAGATGCTGTAGGATGGGATTTGTTTGCCCAACTTAGCCTGTCTGCTTCTCTGTCTGTCTTCGCTTATTGCAGGAGGGAAATCAGTACCTTGTCTTCTTTCATCCCAATTTGAATACCCAACATAGCCATGTGAAGCACATCTGCAGGGGCTGCTTCCCCCTTTGGCTGTAAAGGGGAGCTGGGGTGACTGCCTGGAGTGGAGACACCCATGCTGCAGAGACCAGCTCTCTGGCCATGCATGGTTGGTAGTAAGTGGTGGGTGCAATAAAAAGGGCCCAAAGCCTCTGTTAAGACTCGGGGTGTTTTTAATGAGGCAGGTTAAGATGTCTGGAGAGGCTGGGTGTCCCTGGTCAGGAAGCCTCTTTGCTAACTTTGAGGCAGGAGGAAATGGAACTGGAGATTCAATAACAGTGAAATTTTAGTTGTTCTTCAGTGGAGGCTGTGATTAGTGATACAGACATACCAGTCAGTCCATTAAATCCTAACCTCACTTACCAAGCCCTCAGAGACCTCACTTTCAAAGCAGAAGGCCTGTGAAGTTGACTAAGAGGAGGAAGAAATGAATGAGGGAAAGATTTGGTATCCCAAGTTGGAGTGGTGTCTTGACTGTCTGGCAGATTGCCTTTTTTGTCTTTGTCGGTCTACCCAAAAGACCAACCACTCGGTGTAAATGCCCACTCTGCTGCCTCCTAAAGATCTTCATTTAGGGTAGTTCCTTCTGCACATTTTTTCTTCCAGCATACTGTAGGCATCAGTTTAATTAGAAATAAAAATTGATTAGTGTGGTCCTGAGTGGATCTTTGAGGTTTGGCAGCAACTGCAAATAATGTGTGTGCAGCTGTTCAGTGGAGGGGTGAGATGGCCGTTATTCCTCTTAAAAATTGATCAGTGCTATTCCTGGATATTGATCTGAGCCTCCTGGACAGAAGATGGCTCATGAGCCAGCCCTGTCCAAGGGCAGGTAGGTGGCAGCTCCTCGAGGAGACTGGGAGAACAGCCCACTAACTGGGAGAAGAAAGTTTACTCTTCTTGGTCCTGTCTTGTATTTTAACCTTTTTTTCCTCTAAGAACTTCCCTTACAGTCATGCTTACAAGTTTTGGGTATGGCACTCCCCAGTGTTTAGCACCTAGTGGAAGCTGTAAATGGCACGCCAGCTGTACAGATCTAGCACATGTCAATGTTATCTATTTGCTTGGGGAAAATATACATTGCATCTCCCAGGCATAATTCACTATTGTGGATGCAGGCAGGATGCCACCGCACTGAGGAGCTTTGCTCTAGCTCATTCCAGTATTGTATTTAGTTGGTTTGTGACAGAAAATTAATTGATCTAAGTCTATATTGGCACAGTGGGAAAAGGGATCTGTGTGCTGGTGGCTCCAGTGTTTGTCATCCTTTCCTGTTGCTCTTCATTCACAAAAGTCCCCATGCTTTGCTGGGCTCCCATGTGAGATGTGTGTGTATCTCGGTTCTATTAAAAGAGAAGGGTAGGCAAGGTGTGGTGAGGTGAGGGCCTTGCCTAAGGAAGAAACATGCCCACAAACCAGAACTGGGAGTCCCTCTGCACTGCTAGATGGGATTAAATGCTGCTGTACAGCTCATCTTGTCAGCAGGAGGTCAGAAGTGATGCCTAGTAAACAACCACCTCTGTGTCGTGTATTCCCCTTCCTTGTCACCTCTGTCCCCTCCTGAAAGCTGAGCTTGGCTTTTCCTTTGTAATAAAAGGTGATTAAGGGAACAAGATATCAGGGAGAGTTTTCAAGTCTGGAATGCTTGATATCTATCCAGGTATCCACAGGCTAATGTTTCTTATGTTGTGCATCCCTTTTGCTGAGCCTGCTCTGGCTGTGGAGTCTCTGCTCAGGTGATGCTGGTTTTGCAGGAGCTGTTAGCCGAATGCTTAACCCAGGCAGTGCTTGGCTGAGTCGGAGCTGTGCCAGGGCCTGACCCTAAACCACTGCATACAGTAATGGTGTGATCTCTTTTTGTTATGTTGGAAATCCATGTCTGAGCACCAGAAGCTAGCAGGGTGGGTTTTCTTAGCTTGTAACCCATAGGGCTATAATCTACCTTGAAATGAAGATTGAATACATTTCTGTTGTTTCCATGCCCCAGGGAAGTCTGTGTGCGAAAAGAGAAGGTTAGAGAGAGTTCAGGAGTTCATTGCATGGGTTTAGCTAGAAGGCAAACAGGGACCTTTTTAATTCTATTGGTAGTGTACTGAGTCTCTGTAAGGGTAGTAGATTTGTTTGTGCTACTATCACTTCATGGAAATTAACCAGAAAATGGACCCCTCCATCAGGAGAAACAAGTGCTGTTGTGCACCCAGCTGCTCCCGTGTGGTCAGTAGGAACCAAGCAGGTCAGGTGTGGCAGTAAAAGGTGGGCCATAATGTTTGCTTCTGCACCAGCTCTAACAAAGCTCACAGTGTCCCTTCTGTAGAGGGATGCCCCACCATCAGAGTTCCAGGGTGCTGTGAGGTTGGACATGTTGCCTAATTTAGTGCTGCTCCTGAATCCTATAAAGCAGGGTTACAAACGCATTGGGCTGTAGTGTTTCTAAGTATATGGCTCACTGATGGAGGTGTCCAGTTCAGTGTAAGTGGTGGGTGATGCCCTGGGGCAGTGCCCAGAGGCCGGGTTTCAGCATGCAGAGTGCCACCACCTGCACCCAGCCCTGGGGCTGGCTTGCCATGCTCTATGCTTGGTGCAGTGTGTTCATGCCTGGCTTTTACTTCGTGCTTGTCCTCCAGCCCTGTGCTCCTGAAGGCATTAATGGACAATGCGGGGGACAGGGGGAAGGGATGCCTTTGGGTTTGATGTTGAGATTTACTGTTGCTTTGAGCCAACAGCAAAAAGCTCATTGGACTTGAAAGAAGCAGGTCTGGAAGAGAATTTGTGTCCCCAGAGCATTCACTTTACAGCCGAGATTAGCTGCTGAGGAAAGTGTAAGCTAAATGTCCCAGTAAGGGAGGTTGCTGGAGGGGCAGCAGCCTTGCAGGGGAAGTCAGTGCTGGTGCCTCCCATCCTCAGTGCAGGGAACAGTTTTCCACTGCTGTTTGGTACCTCCTGGAGGAGACTGCAGCAAACTTTTCCTTGCACTCCCTCCTGTGAATTTCGTGATGGTTAATCATTAATTTTTCTCTTCTCAGGATTTTTTGGGTGTATTTTTTTTGGGTGCGTGCAAATCTCAGTTCCTCACCATCTTCACATCCTGTCTATTATTTAATAACCTACAAATATCTGCATAGATTAGGGCTGCTGGCTTTTGGGTGATGACTGTATTAGCTGTGCTACTTGACAGCTCCTTACATTTCCTGCTAGAGGGTTGCTTAAACAATGAAATAAGCTCCTTGGGAAAGAGGTGGGAAGGCCACTGGTTGATATTTAACACTTGACTGCACAAGGAGGGCATGGAGGAAATCAAGCCCCTTGGGAGAGTGCCAGGCGTGAGACCCATGCAGAAAAGGATGTTGGAGCTGCCTGGGTCATGCTGGGTCATGGCCTGGCCACCCCCATTGCTCTTTCAGGCAGCTTTACTATGATGGCGAGCACAACCTCCAGGCAATGTTGTGGGAGTGAAAGAGCTATTAATTGCAGCAGTCTGGTCTTCTGGTTCTGACTTGCCAGGATTTCCTGAGAGATTTGCTTTACCAGATCAGGCTTCTGGGTTGTGAAGCACAACATCCCTTATGTGTGGTATCTGAAATGGCTAATATTATTATGTCATTGTATAATCTGTTGGACAACTTATGTGGACAGTGGGTGATGGTCAATCCGTACTGGAAAATATATTGCAGAATTAGGGAGTATTCAGAGGATGGAAGAATAATTAATGAAATGGAAAAATGTTCTTGGGAGTAAAGAAAATAAAGACTTTGAGTCTACCCCCAAAAGGAGGTATATAAGAAAGGACATGAAAAAAACATATACTGTAATGACCAGTCTAGAGAAGGCCAAATGGTAGTGTTTAGTCTTTCTGTTTTGGCAACAGAGGAAGAGGAACAGCAAAAGGGGTGTGGAAATGTAACATAAGAGTGATGCTTGAGGCGGGTGAAGGAAAATACATCACTAGCCACACAATGAGGCTGTAGATTTCACTACCCTCTGAAATGACATCAAAGGCAAGACCCTTTTTAAAGATTTAAGGAGGGGCTGACTGTTGTAGGAGTAGTAAGAATTCATTCTAGTTTGTCATGTAATCGAATAGGGGAAAGGGAGGGGGGAACCCCAAACAAACCTTCTGCGAGGTTTTAGTCTAGAAGATGCCATGGTCTAGAAGCATTGAACCACCTCTTAAGGATTATGACAAGACCTCCCAGATGGCAGAGTATCTCAAAATGGAGTCTTTTTCTTATGGGCCTCTTAAACCCTAGATTTGCCTGATTCTTGTGGTAGTAGTGTGATAGGGAGTTAGTGGTTTCTCTTCCCAAGTGATCGGCTCACATCCTGAAGCGTGAGAAGTGGGAGATGTGCCCTGAACACAACCACAAACACAGGATACCTACTGACAGTACCTGAGCTGATGTGCTGCATGGGGAAATGCAGTCCCATGGAGCCAACCAGCATGAATTTCTTAATGGCAGTGGGTCCAACACAAGGATATGTATTTCTGCACCATCTACTGTCATGCTTTCAGTTAATGACTAACCTGGAAGCAGAGCTGATGTGCCCTTCTGCCAGTTTGTGGGTTGGATACCTAGGTACTTGAAAACCTGGAGGGGTGCTCCTAAGTGCCCTTGTTATCTAGGATGTCTGGTGGCCTCCTCTCCCGTTTTTGAAGCTGTGTACTTGGTCCCTTGTTCCAGTTTTTGGTGCCTGTGAGCTGAGGTGTGACACCACACAAAGCTGTTGTCAGCCCATTTGGTTCAGTGCATCGTCCCCCACTATTCTGGGGACAGAGCTGTTTCCAGTAATGGGGATGCTAAGAAATAGCATTGCTATATATGACAACAGAGCACTTCTGTGCACAGCATCTTGTTTATTTGTGTCTTTTTCTCCTTTTAATGATGTCTATAATGAGGAAGGAAGATAGATCTTTTTTCTTCAAATACAGAAGAAAGCCTGAATGGCTCCCTCCATCAGCAGCATGAAAGACTTGATGGCTTTCATCCTTCAGAGCCTGGTAAATCTCCCATGAAAATCAATGAAATAGCTTCAGGTGATGGACATGCAACAGCAGGTCAAACGTGATATGGCTGAGAGGTTCACAACAGTGTTCAGTCCATTAGCTGATCCATGGCTGGGTCCATGTTTCATAGATCCCTTATATCACCCACTGGCAGAAAACAACTGCTGTGCTCCTTGCTTTCCCTGCTTAGCTAGTTCTCTTGCAGCATGGTGGTAAATTAATCTCTTTCTAGAACAGGAAAAGAGCTTTGACATCAGGAAAGTGAGTAGGGTGCTGCAAACCAAGCAATGCTACTAGAACTGACTTCATCAGGGGCAGGTTTGTTGTTACTGAGTATGTGGACTGACAAAGCAGCCAGCTGCTGAGCCATGCTGTGTGTAGTTAAAAAGTGCAGTGCTGCTGCTGTCTTTCTGCACACCTGATCTTGCCTAGTATTGGGCAGTCAGAAACAACATTTTCATGGTAAACTCATGTCAAAATGTCCAGGTATTTGTTTTACTTTAATTATAAATTTAAAAACTCACAGGAAAGTAAATATGGAACTGTTTGGAAACATGACTTTTAATGTAAATGTGTGTGTACATATGTAAGAATTTAGGCGTTCGTCATGTTTAAACTGAACTGAATCTAACCAGCATGCTGAGTAATTTTTAACATTGCTTGCTTCCCAGCATTTCTGCTATGCCCTGTTACCAACGAGTTTTACAAAGCAGTAGGATGCATCTCACAGGTAGGATGTGGAGAGCTGGTGAGGTTTGCCCAGGTTGCAAAGCTGTAACAGGACCCGTTTTCTGATGGTTTAGTAGACCATAGAGTCTACCTTGCAGGCACGACAGAGACTCCCCCCTCCTTTGCAGTCTGAAGCTTTGCAGCCTCTGGGGTTTTCATGCAAGGAGGTTTTGCTCTGTTCATGATCTGGTGGCAGGTTTTGGCTGGAGCAGTTGCAGGTGGTGTAGAAACTTGTTCTTTCCCAGACTGCTGTTCTCAGGCTGTGGGTTTTCTCTCCTTTCTTCCCTTCTACAGACTTCGAAATGGCTCCTCACTGAAATAAAAGGTGATCTTGAAACTTTATGGCAGCCACATCATTGCTTGGAGTACTACTATAATGGTCACAGTAACACTAAGGAAACTGTGGCAGCTTTACTCTTGCTAGTCACTGAACTGTAAACCTAGTTTATAGCAGTATAAAAAGTGCCATTAAACTGGTCATGAATCGCTTGGTTTGCTGGGAAAGCTGCTAGGACCATCCTTGTCCCACAGAAGAAAGGTGCTTGGTTTGTGAGGGCAAGTTTAAATGCAGCTGCGGGGGGGGAGGAGGGAAATAAGCTCTTTGTGTAGCGGAAGCAAGAGGTTGGTGTTGGCTGGTAGGGATCAGTCCTAGCAAATCTGGAGCTGAAATAAGCTTTGCCAGAGTTGGAGGCCGGGATGGCTTCTGCCAGGAGCAGCGTAACCCACACGGTGCTGCCTGCACAGTGCAGAGTGTTCCTGTGGCCACTGATTTTCTACATACAAAACTGGAATTGTAATTCTACCCTTCTATCAGTTGTCTTGGTGCAGAATAAGATGTTTCAGGTGCATGCTGAAGACGTCCGAGTTCACTGGAGCTGCTGCTGCACAGAGGAGCCGTGCAGTGCGACCTGCTGACGACAATTGCCTGCAAAAGGCCGGTCTTGTTATCTGCCGCCTGCATGTATCCTCTTTTGTACTGAAAAATTCAGTGCTAAAAGCTTCAAATTAGACTAATGTGTGCATTCAGAGCTGGGAGTTAATTCGAGGTAGGTTATTTAATGTTCACAGCCTTTTTTAATCATCCTAACAAACACCAGTGCTCTCCCCATTCAGGCTGCAGCTGTATGGTGTATGGCTTGTGACCTCCAGCTCATGTGCCTAGGCCAGGAAATGGCAATTGCTTGCTTGAGTGCTGTTGGACAAACATTTCTGAAGATTATGAATAAAATAAATTATATAATAATATATAAATTATACAATAATATATAATTATATAATAATTATATATATAATAATATTATATTATTTATTTATAAAAAATAAAACTAAAATGGAGAAAAAGGAAGGGGGCCTTTTCTCGCAGCTCAGGCTTATTAGACAGGGCTGCTGAAATGCTAATACTTTTATCTCATCCTAGAAGTTCATCTTTCTCTGTGCCTGCGTTACCCTGCTTCATTTGAAATGGGCCTTCAAATCGGTTTTGTTAAATTGCTGCAAAACCCTGTGTGGATGCTCTTCAGTTGATTTAATCTTCGTTTATGTTGATTTAGTTTCTTGCCAACTTTTGCTAAATCCATTTGAGACAGAGTTAAATCAACTTATGAGTGTCCTTGCAATTTAATTAAATCGACTGATGTAGCTAATGTAACTGATTGTAATTAAACGCAAGCAGCTTTTATATAAAGACAAGCCCTGAGGGTGTTCAGGAAATCCCATCTCATGTTCCCATTAGCCCCTAAAAGGAGTTTGCTCACAATTTACCACCTCTGCCTCTGATGCTTGTCCCAGAGCAGAGCTATGCGAAGTTGGGCCATGTTTTGCATTTACGATAAACCCCATCCCTGGTGGCCCAGTCCTGTGGTTCTGCCCTACTGCTCACCATCCCTTCCACAACTGCGCTTGTGTGGCCATGTGCCAACAGCCCTGTGGGGAATGGCACTGGGTTACTTGCTGCCTTAGACAAATAATAAGCGTGCCCAGAGTCGAAAGGGTGGTGGTTTGTTTTTTTTTTTCTTCCCTTCAACCCTTGTGGCATCCAGACTCAGCCTGTGAAAAGCCGAAGCAGTGATACGCAGGGATTAGGGGTATGTTTGTAGGGGCTGGAACAAGGTACCTTATGAAGGATGCTTATATTTAGTGTGATCTTATACAGGTTCACTGATGGAGGATTTTGCTGTCATCTAACTTATTTACAGGTGTTTAAAACATCACATTTCTTATTAGATCAGTCATCCTAAATATCAGCGTTTGCTTAGAAAAGCATTGCTTTTTCTTGTTCTCGCTCTCAAACCAGAGGTCTGTCATGATGTAATCTTCCCTACAACAGCCAGATCCCACACCCCAAAGGCTCCTTTTTGATCTCCAGCAGGGAGCCTTGCTATTTGAGGGCACAAAGATCCTATGTTAACATGAATTTCCATGGCTCTAAGTGATAGGAAGAGAGAACCAGGTGGGAGAGCAGCCAGAGCAGGCTGTAGCATCCTGCTCTTTTTTTCAAGCATTGCATGCAGTCATAGCAGCAAAGGGAAAGCCAAGGAGCATCCCTCTTCTCTCGCCCCGTGCTACTAATGCCCCTGAAAGTCTGGGTAGCAGGGGATGGGCAGGATAGGCATCATTCACATCCACGCAAGCTTTTAATTTTCTTTCTCCTGCTCTCTGTTTCCAGCTCAGTTCACACATTAAGAAAACATTAATAGCCTCTGATGATAGTTTCACGCTCTGTTTGCATCCCTCCTAACAAGACCCACTCACATCTGTGGGAGCACTCCCTCTGTGAGTGGAGGTGCTGTGTTTGGATGTGCCACTAAGTGACAACCCTGTGAACAGAAAGAAACCCACAGGGATTTGGAGGGTGCCGTTCATGCACTGTTGCTCAAGGCTACTCCTTCTCAGGGTCTTAAAAGATCAGTGTTGGGCCTTGGGGCTCCAGATCGGGCTCTCGCACTGCTTCTGCTGCCAGATGTTTGGATGGAGATGACTAATTTCAAGGGGCATCAGCATTCTATGGGTCCACCTTGGTCAAGGGGGTTCTAGGCTCTCTTTTTCCCTCTCATCCACTTCTTTCTGCCTGGGGTAATCGTGAATTTCTCTTTGCCCTATTATCTCTCTTTGCAGTTGTGCCATGTCTGCAGGAGCACTGGGAGAGCAGCACTTGGGGCGTAGTGAACTGAGCAAAGTCAATTAGCTCAAGAGAGAGTGCCTATGAGGAAATGAAAGGGGAAAGTGGCCAAGGCGAAAGTGTGTGCAGGGGCTGCTGAGGTGCATATGTGGCTAAGGAATATGAATGCCTCTAATCAGGAGGTGAGGTGGGAGCTAGCAGAGCTTGAAGTGCACCAACTAGAGGGGATTTGTGGACAGAAAGGGAAGTGACCAGCTTAAAAAAAAACAAAAAACCAAAAAAAACCAAATGGTTTCTTTGCATGATTATTCATAGAGGGGAGAGGGGGACGTGCCAGAAACAGCTTTTCTTGGATGGAGTTACTGGTGGAAATTAGGGTCGTCTTAGAACAGCTGATTGTGAAATCCAACTGTTTGAAGGCTGATAAGTCCTAGATCTCAGAGCAGTGTGTAAAAAGAGATAGGGCAGCCTTCGGCAGACATATTTCAAGAAAGCGTTGGGAATGGGCCAGGCTGAATGGTTGAAGTGAAGCTGACATCTTGCAGAATAGCTGAGGAAAGCTGAGCAAGGAAGAGGTGAACCTCTGAACCAGCTGACACTAGACTGCTGAAAGCCTTTGCAAGGGAAGGAGGGACGAAGGTTGCTCCAGAAGGCACTGAACACAAAAATGAACATGATATAATTTTTCTCAATCTGTGGAACTTAAGAGGAAAAACACCTTAAAGAAGGGACAGCACAGACATCTGTCTGGATGTTAAGCAGAGCAGATCAAACCATTTACACCTAAAAATAGCGTTTCCAAAAAGAAAATCTATCTCAAAGCATGAGTTCAAAACACTTTATTTTGTTCATTTATTCAAAATCCTTTTTGGCATGTTCTGCTCACCCATAAAAATGCATTTAGATTTTTAATGAGTGAAAAAATGTGGAAAGTGATTTTGATTATTTTTGATGTTGTTGAAAGAGAAGTACTTGGGGAGAAGTTAATGAAGGAGAGCGAAAAAGGTTTACAACACTTCTCATCCCTCTCTAGTACTAGGGAGTGTTTTCGTACAGCAGGACCCCAACTGTCCTGCTAACCAACATGAAGGCAGAGAAAGGAAGCTGTTGGCAGAGGTGCTGCAGAGCGGAGATGGGGCATGAGATGAGCACATGCCACATGCAGTCTGTATTTGCATGATGTGTATGTAGCACCTATATGACAAGTCAAGAGTGCAGTCAAATGATGCAAGTAGCACGTAAATGCTGGTGCAGGGATGTGTGCCATGAGAGATTTGGAGCATTTAGGGCAAACCCCCATATAATAAGTTCAGTCTGGAGAAAGACTGGAGGGGGAAAGGGATTAAAAACCTCCTGCAGTGAGTGCAGAGCCTGCTGAGTGATAGTGTGAAACATTTGGGTGTTATCTTAAACTTGTTTTATTGAAACTTCTTTTCCCTTGTTTTGAAGATCTTTCTCCCTGAATGTTTTGATTTTTATTTTTATTTTTTAGCAAAAAAGCCCCCAAACCCTGGAAAACCAGTAGGATGAATTTGCCACAAAACGCCCATACTGGTTTCCTTGGAGTGTTGGGCCAAGATGTTCCAACTGAAGGGAAAAAAAAAAAAGAAATTTTATGGGAAAAAAACTCCCACCACCCAACCCTATGATCTTGCATGAGAAAGCAATGGTTGGGGATTTTTTTTTTTTTTGAGTTTTAAAAAAACAACTACAAAACCCACCCTCTTGTCACTGTGAGTGTATCTTTAATTATCTGGAAAACATGGCCCCATCCTGTGGAGGAAAAGATCAGGGAAATCAGTGATTGCATTTTAAAGAGTGCACTCAATAAATATTTTTCTATTTTAGCTGTGGAGATGGGGAGCAGGAGGGAGAAAAGGATGGAGAGGAAGGACTATAGAGAAAAAGAAATAAGGTGAAAAATAAGGCATAAAGTTACCACTGCTGGTGTGCCAGTAGATGATATTTCATTTATTTATTTTTCTTATTCTATTGTATTTCCCAGCAGGAGTTTTGTGATGCTAGAATGGTTTTGAGGAGAGGGATAGGATGTGAGCTCTGAATACTGATATTAATGTAGCTAGCAACTCTGGATTTCATAAAGAAATGACTGAATGAAAGAAGTGGATAAAATCACTAACATTGACCTGGCTGTGTATGAACCCCTCATCTGCTGCCTGGTAACAAATACTCAGTGTGAACCTGAGCTTATTTGTAAAAATTGTCCCTTCAGGTATTTTTTCAGAGGTTCAATACAGTATTTGAGAACAGTTTCTGTTACAGCAGATGTGGTTGGTAATCTTGGGTAGTCTTCACTTTTAATGTATGTATTTTATTTTAATTGCAAATGAATCTGTTTGGTTTGAGGAGGACAGAGGCCACTTGGTAGTCTGGAGATGGGATCCTGAGAGTGATGAGGGCCATCCTTCTGTCACCACATGCAGGTTGCTAATGGCAGGAAGGAAGGGGAATGTCAAGTGTTAATATCTTATTCAGGGATCTGCAAAACAATACAAAAGTCTCAAAATGGGAAGGAGATGGAAAACAAATCATCTACACGCACAAAGTAAGCATACACTGCGCAAGAAGGGAGCATGCGGTCATGCAAAAGCAGCTGGGTAGGTTTTGAAATGTAGCTTTATTCTATGAAAGTCAAGCATTTTCCAGGATACCTTCCTCAGCCACGCAGACCCTGTGCGGCAAGCGCCTTTATCTTTTGCTGCTTGGTAGACTATGAAATGTACTTAGTCACACTGCTCTGTCCCTGATCACAGAATCACCGATCTCCCACTAATAATATTTTTTAGCTCGACATCTTCATTCCCTGTGGAATGGGAGCAAATATATATTCTCAGCACAATTCTGACATTCCTGGACAGTAATTTCTTTCCTCTCTTTATGCACCCAAGATTTGTAAGACTGGTTTTAAAACTACAACAAAAGGCAAGGCAGACTTGTGCAGAGTGTCCTTATGGGGAAGGTCTTGCTCCTCCCTGGAATCCTGGCTTGCAGGATGCTATCATGTTTGACAGGGACTGAGCACTGTAGAAAACGAGGCACGGGCACTGTGTGACTGCTGGCAGGTGGTTGTTTTCTATGTTCTCCACTACCATGGCTGACCTGTAGAAGTCCCATCTGCTCCATGCACAGAGCCTGCTCTTTAAAACTGTCCTTTTGCGTTGAGGGTAGACCATGTTTTTATAATATCCAGCTAGGTTTTCTTCTAGATTTCCAAGCAAGGAGATTTTCCTCCACTCAGGGAACCCATATTACCCTGATGTTATACTGGGATGTCTGGCAGAGCAGGTCTAATTAATGCAGCCCACTGATACAGCCTTATTAAGGATAAGGTTTATTTTATCAAGCTGTCCAGAATCCCCCCTCCCAGACTGTGCCGTTCAAGAGGGAAACTGGTTTGACTCAGCCATTGCAGCGTACCTCTCTCGAGATCTAGGTTTCTTGCAGCAGTATTGCTATAGCAATATGATTTGGTCAAATTCAGAGCCTCGTGCATTGTGCTTGCCCTGGTACCCAAACCTGCATTGCAGAAATGATGGCATAGCATGAAAACCCTGCTGGGAAAAAGGTGTTCCCGTGGTCTTGCAGTCATTTGATTACACTACGTTTGTAGAACCAAGAGGACTGAGAGGTTTGAACATTTTACAGACTATGTTGGCACTGGAGCTGGACTGCAGCCTGGCACTGGGGGAGTGTGTCTGTCATTAGGAGCTGGAGAGGAGTCCCTCAGCAAGGCATGTGGTGGATTCGTCTGGAGTGGCTGTCCCATGGCAGGATGCTGTGTGGACCCCACTGCCTGCATTAATAAGGGTCTCCTGCCTCCTTGGCCCCTGGGTGGCAGGTGGGTGGCTGCAGCAGCCTTTCTCACCTCCCTCTTGAAATAAGAATCGCCAGCAGCTGCAGCAGCTGCCGCTAAACCTTCAGGCCTGTAGCTCAGCCATGAGGGATGGCTTCCCCTGACTGGGGCTGCTGCCAAGGGTTTGTAATTTTGCATCCCGCAGGGGTTGTGGAACTGGTGAGATTGTATCAGTGGGGATGTAATTGCTTTGGGAGAGGTGACTGGGTGGGAGAGGACACACAGCAAAGCTGCAGGCAGAGGTGCAGCCTTGGCTTTAAAGCAGAGGTGTGAGGGCTGCCAGGGTTGTATCCCTCCCCAGTGTATCAGTTTGTCTTGGTGATGGGCAGCCTTGCTCAGCCTCACACCTGGGCACCAGGTGACACTGGGGAGAGGAGTTTATTAGGACCTTTCAGTCGGTAGGTGCTTTATGTTGTCTGGCTTCTTATTTTGCAAAAGTAATAGGTGTTCTCCATGTCAATCCCCAGCTGCTGGTGTAAAGTAAAAGTGAAGCACCACACTTTTGTGTTTATAGTGTCTTAGAAAAGAAGAGAAAAAGTGATTCAGTAGCACTGTAGATCTTATATTTACATGCTGGTAATGGGAGGGAAGTGAACCCAGGGCACTGTTGTCCCTGAGCCTTTCCCTCTGTGATGGCAGGTCACTGCCCCACAGACCTGTGGAGAAAACAAAATCACTGAGTCGCTTCAGGGGCTGTTGCATATGGCTTGTGGTTTTTAGGCACCTGATAGTACTTGGTTTTAGCAACTATTGTAGGAATGTGCACCTGTCTTCTACTTCTCCACACCCTCAAACACTGCTGTTGCATGGGGTTTTATATCAATCCACCAAAAGGTTGAAACAAAGCAAAGCTAAGCAGGAATAAACATGGGAATTTAGCTGCAGTAACCTAATAGCTGTTTGGTAAATCAGAAACCTGCTTGTGCCCATATTAGAAATGAAATTAAACCAACTTTTCAGGTGTGCTTTTTTCCACTTTACTCCTCTGGGAGCTCAAATGAGAGAGGACATGACAAAATATTGAGCTTGAGCCTGCTTTC
>NW_009649473.1:2379567-2397384 GCF_000708025.1 Charadrius vociferus | reverse complement strand
TCCTGCTGAGTCTGGCCCTGCTGTAATCCTAACTGCTTGTGACTGAGCAGTGTTTGAAAAATCACAGGCAAGGGGTTTTTGATGTGCTCTCCAAAGAGATTCACATGTGAACGAAGCCTCCCTGGCTGTATGACTCTCAGCTGGTCTTTTGTGAAACTCTGATTCAGCTGTGTGGTATCTCCTGCTGCATAAACTGTAGTTCAGCCTGCAGCTTTCAAATATGGATAACTTAATGATGCTGCTTGGATTTTCTACAACCTCTGTGCAAATTTCTACTTGGAGCTGTTGTACAGTGGTGTGTTATACATTGCTGTGGCCAAGAATACCTAAGCCTCTAACTAGCACAGCTGTGTTTCCCTGTACAACTACATTTGTTCTACCTCCACAAATGACGAGAAGGGACCTGAGGTCAGGATATAACTGAACTGACAGCTAGGGGAGGATCTGAGTAAGCCTGTTTGATGTAAGGAGACCTGAGGAATGAATGATGCCGAAACCTCATAAGTGCTTGTGCAGGGGGTGGATGCTCCCTCCTGCATCTTCACATCGTTGAGGAGCATTGGTTGCCCTGGGCCCACGCACTCGCTCTGGTTGCCTGTGCTGCGGATCCTGCTCTCCCTGTCTCTTGGCACCAGCTGTACAGCAGTGGGATGTCTGCAGTGGGGCTGTGCAATCGCCTGGCTGTGCGTTAGCCCCTGCGCTGCTAAAAGAAAGGGGGGCTGCCAGCTCCAGTAGTACACCTGTAATGTGTGGGCGTATAGGATCTCATGGGTGTAAGGTGTCTTAAAGCTCTACAGAGAAATAAGAGGTAGCTGTGAAATCCACCAGAGCTGGAGAGACCTTCCTTGAACTGTTCCCGGTCAGCCAGGGAACAGTTCTGCGAGCAAGCTGATGACATCCTCTTTTTTACGGTTTATCTTAAAGTTTGGTTCCCCTGTACCTCCCAAGGGGCTTGTTCTTCTGCAGCCTTGCCCATGTAAAGCCCCAGGATGTCTCGTCTCTGCTGTTCTGTAGCTCATTGGATCTGTTTATCTCTCTGCTTCTCTGTCCAGTGTGTCTGGCTCTGGCTACAGCTAAGAGGTTATTGGGGGGTGTAGGAGGCACTGATACAGATACACACCCTTCCTTTGCAAAAAGGGAGGCAAGTAGGAGCTAATGGCATTTGGTTCATGGCCTGTTTACTATCTGCCAGGGTTTGTACAGACATCTGCTCATTTGATTTGATAGTGGCTGCTCAGCTGGACATCCTCTCCTGCCAGTAACAAAGTTGCCTTTTGTTACCTGGTAGACAACAGCATTGACGGCTTTGTTTGGAGCAGACCCATAGTACCTTTGCAAACATTGTGTTTTACTGATTCCTTTCCATCACACCTATGCAATGTGGATATGCTCTGCAGAGTATGCTCCAGCAGCCTTTTTATAACATGTTAAAAATACTTCCAACTCTCCACGTTACTGAAAGCATTTGAATGGTATCAACGAGCAGGCCATAGTAGTCCTGGGAGGTGATTCATAAGCCTTAGCAGGTTTTTTTGGGGTTGGTTTTTTTTTTTTTTTTTTTTTAAATCTTTGGGAAGCGCCTTCCAATGACTTTTTTTGCAGACTCAGAATGTTACTAGAGACTGGTACGGAGACCCAAATTATCATCAAGTCTTTTCATCATCTTTGAGAACTCACTTTCAGCCAAATGTCGAGTCCCTAACATGTCTTAAAAAAACTCATAATACTTTATAAGACAAAGTACGAAAGCTTGTCAAAACTGTCCTTGCTTTAGGCACAACATGTGTTTCCTATCTACTGTGAGAATGACTTGGGTGGTGAGGAGTTTTAGGCCTTCACAAATATTCAGCGCATCTCTAACTCAAGACAATATTTGTATTGGGTCTGTACTGGAAGGGTTTAAAAGGCAAACAAACAAAAACCCTTAAAAAAACCCTCAATCAGTGAAATAAGCTTTGTGAACTTTCCTCATGGATTTTTAGCAGGATTCTCACATTCCCAGTTCATTCTTGGATCCCCAAATCCCTTTTACCCCCTGCATTAACAGACAGACCTCTTTGGCATGACTGAGTTTTGCTGCATGAGCAATACTTAAAGTCCTTGCCTGGAGAAGGCATTTAGCCGGCGTGGCTCTGACATGGGGTGGCGTCTTGGGTCTGGGCTGCATATAGCCAGCAGAGATGGTGATGAACCCTCCAAATAAAAAACTTATCTGCTTATAGTTGGAAGACTTCTTCAAAGCACTTTCTCCTTTTTTTAAGGCTAATGGAGCTTCAGCCCTTTTTGACTAACAAGTTGTTTCTCAGTCCCCTTGGGGGCTGTACATCTTGAGATGTACAGTGAAATGGAGGATGTTCCCAGGGAAACACCATCCTCTGCTCAGAAAAAGCTCAGAAGGGCCAACCTCGCTAGTTCATTGGACATTGCTTTTCTCCTAAGGTGCACTTTGCTACACACTCTGTCACACAGGCAGTGTTCTGAATTTAATTTTATTACTATTTTATTGCCTCCAGAGATGAGCAAATGGAACCTTCTGCAGGTCATTAGGAAGAGTGGAGGTGGTTTGGCCACAAAAAGTTCTCAATGTGGTGTGGAGAAGTTCCTGTACAGAACCACCTGTTTTTAATTAATCTTTTGAACCAAATTGGTTCTAGGAAACCAATTCCATTAACAAGCTAAGCAGAATAATGACAGGCACAGCTGCTATAATTCCTTGTTATGCTTCTAGTTAAAACAAAATCCTCTTTGCATCGGGAAACACTAATCTAATGTCATGACTGTGTTCATTATGAAATCTTTGGTAGTTGAGCACATCCAAATGTTTCACATGTGTTTTCATAATTTTTCCCCTCCCTGCTATATGACCAAAATGTGTAAATTATACAACGACTTCTCCCCAGAGAAACAGAGCTAATTGGTGCATTAATGTTCCTGAGATAAATCAAATTGAAGTCCCCTGCTATGCTTAGCTATAGGGTAGACTTACATACTAGCTCTAATGTTCTTTGGGATGATTTAAATTTGATTTCAGTCAGTCTTATAGCTCACTTACCAGCCAGATGTGGGTTCAAATGTTCAGGTGCTGTCTTCACGTCAGAGAACTGGAGTGTGCTGGGTTAAGCTTGAATTAGCAAATGGTTTTAGCTGATACAAAAAAGATACTTGCCAGGCTAGCTCAGACCATCTACCCCAGTTATCCCATCCCTGATAGTATTAAAGGATGCCCAAAGAAAGGGGACAGGGTCAGTGCGTGCACTGGGTGCTCGTTCCCTGCATGCAGCCTTCCCCCTGCTCCTGCTTCCCAGTCTCGGCTGGGTGTCCTACTCCTTGAAAACTGGCTGTGAGTTGGGTGATGTCCTTTTGAAACCCACCTGTGCTTTTGGCCCTCCCTCCCATCCTTCAGCTGCGAGTTTTACAGTGCAGCTGTAAACTGTGTGAGAACAGCCGCCCCACTTTACTTGGTTTAAATGACCCTGGTGATTTAGGGCACAAAGATGTGTACCTGTGTCTCCAGCTAAAAGGTCAAACTGGTCAGGGAGGAGGGAAATATTGCAATGCTGGGGCAGGAATGATCAGGTTGTGGAGCAGGCCAAATGTGAAACCCAAGGAGGCAAGAGAGGAATGTAGGGTCAGATCTGACTTGTGATCCAACACCCAGCTTTTGCATGAGTGCTTTTTGCTTGTTATACTTGCCATGTGCCCGTGCGTATATGCAATGCGTGCTGCTGCCCTTCAGAGACTTACAGCTTACCCTCAAGATCTGACATTGCTAATTTCTAAAGTGCTAGTTTTCCAGACTAGATTTATCACTGTGAAACAGCTGAGGTTTCATGGATTAGAGTCAAACCATCCACCCTGAGAGACAGTGTGGAAAAGGGGGGTCCTGCCACGGGCTGCGTATCCTCCCTCCTGGAGCAAGTGTTGAAGCAGGAGTCAGGAGGGAGCTCAGGTCCTCTCCTGTGCCTGAGGCTGCACACTGCCTCTTATCCATGCTGCAGTGTTATTGCCCAGCTTCTTGCCTCTAAGTGCATGTGGTATCTCACTGCATCCCTGTGAGGAAGTCGTAAAGCTTTCTGGTATTGTCAGCAGCTGCAGGATCTCTTACTGCACTGACTTCGGGTCTAGCTGGTGAAAGATCCTCGCTGCTAGCTGGAGTCAAGTGATGGGGGTTTCATGTTCAAAAGCCGTAAGTTAACTTCACGTGGGATGCTCTTTTAAACTGCACAAGTTCCCCAGTGTATTTCTACAATGCATAACCCATTAGAGGCCCTGATGTGCATTTGGGGTCTCTTACCCTACAAACATATAGTAAAAAGGGCATTGTTGAACTTCTTTGGAGAGGCGCTGGTTTGCTGTGCTGGGGTTACAACTCCTCATATGCCCTTAGGGACATGATACGGCTCTGCACGTGTGGCTCCTATTCCTTGCTGCTGCTTGTGTGGGGTAGCTTTTGCAGTCAGCGGCCAGGCTGGTATTCATGTTAGGCTTGTGCTATACGTGAACTTGGAGAAATGGGCTCTTGATTTTTGTGCAAATAATGTTTTCAATGAAATGGCACAAGGGAGGAGGGAAATCTAAGTCACTGAGATAATTTTGAAACTGCCTGTCCCACTGTGAGATTTTGCTGAGTGATTTGAGAAGTGATGTTCAGCACAGCTTATCAGCTTAGCTTAGTTAGGAGGAACAAGAAATTAGAGGAGTGATGGAGGCCAACCTTCAGAGACCAGCTTTGCCAGAGAAGGCAGCTGCCAAGCAGAGCTTTACATGACTTGTGCGCAATGGAGCAAGACCATGGAAATCCTTATGGCTCGAACTTTAAGTAGCTTGCTGCAGATAAACAAGTACACAACCCTCTGCTGACTACATCCGTCCTCTTGCATAGGTGCGTGCGTGTGTCTGCAGGCACATTCACACAGTCTCTTGGTAACCACATCCATATCTCGGCTTTCCCGCCTGATGTACCTCCAAACCTGCTCCAGAAAGATAAGTGGGGAGGGTGGATAAGTCATTGCTGTGATTGCACCCCATCCGGGCTTCGTCTCTGCTGTGGTAATTAGGGAGACGCAGGTGTCCAAGCTGAAAGCCACGGGGCATTTGTGGTGGCAGCATCAGGAGGTGAGTACAAGCAGCTGCAGCACCCCTGCAAAGGGAATGTTGTACCCAGCTTGATGAGTCCTCAAGTTACAGGGCTGCGTTGTTTCCATGGGATGTGGATCGTAGATGATAATGAATTTGCTCTTTTTATGGTCAAAACCCCAGGGCCACTCTCCTTTAGAAAAAAAAAAAAAAATCCAGGGTAGCAAATGGAATTACGCCAGCAATATATTTGGCATGGCAGGCCGATTGTAAAATCTGTTTGCTTCGCTGTGAATAAACCCTTGACACCTCATTTCACTGAAACCTCTGGAGGGTGATGTGCAGCTTCTTCCAGTAAATACTAGCTGATCAACAAGGATGCTAAAAACAGTGAGGCCATCCATTGCTAATTATACAGCTGTTTCAGCCAGGCCAGTAAAATATGGTTTATCCACTGTTTGCTATCAAAACTCACTGTATTTGATTGATTTAAAAACAGTTTCTATCTTTTAGGCACTTACATCAACTGTGATGGCATTTGAACTACAGCTCCCAGAGTATCCAGCGTAAGCATTGCTCCCAAAATTCAAAAAGGGAAAAAAACCCCACACCAATAACAACCCCCATCCCCCAAACCCCTGCAGTAGCAAAGTAATAATCACTGTTAACATTTTGAGGCTTAATGCTTCTACCATGGTACTTAATCGATAATTGAAATCGCAAGAGAAGTGTAATGCTTGAAACTCATGCAGTTAATTTTATTGCTAGCACTTGTAATTTGAAAGTAATTCTGAAATCAATATCAATGTGACTTTACGTGGAATGGGAAAGTGTGGAGTAGGTTCAACCACAAACAGTTCAGCATTTAAGTGGAAGCCACTGTTCCGTGACAGATCAGGATTAATTCTACCCCATTTTTTTTCCCAGCTATAAATGAGATCTTCCCCACACCATTTGAGTATGTTTAGTGTTTCTAAATTGTGTGAGGTTGTATTTCTCAAAGGCTTCAGATGTCCCTCAGGCTGCTCTGAGTGCCAGTGGGGCTGTGGGAGAGAAGAGAAGCCAAGAGAAGGTAACAAACCTTCTCCCTGCCTAAATCCTGCTCTTTCCCAGTGAACCCCCGGCACTGTTTTCTGAGCTCTAGCTCCCCACTGCTGCAGGCTCCAAAGGAGGCATTAATCAAGGCAGGAGAGTGCTGGGGTGATTTGTATCTCTGTGTCTTCCTGATGAGCTCACTGCAATGGGCTCCTCCTGAGCTTGACATAAGCTTGTAAAGTACAGCTTATGCTGGAAAAGCATTGCAATGCTCTGACTTTGCCTCAGGTCATTAAAGCTTCTGTAATTACTCTGCACCCTCTGCAGACAAGCAAAGAGGCTGGCTGGGATGCTTGAATCATAGAATGGTTAGAGTTGGAAAGGACCTTAAAGATCATCTAGTTCCAACCCCCCTGCCCTGGGCTGGGACACCTCCCACCAGACCAGGTTGCTCAAAGCCCCATCCAACCTGGCCTGGAACACCTCCTGGGATGGGGCAGCCACAGCTTCCCTGAGCGACCTGTTCCACTGCCTCACCACCCTCACAGTAAAGAATTTCTTCCTAATATCTAATCTAAATCTGCCCTCTTTCAGTTTAAAACCATTACCCCTCGTCTTATCGCTACACACCCTGATAAAGAGTCACTCCCCATCTTTCCAGTAGGCCCCCTTTAAGTACTGGAGGGCTTCTATAAGGTCCCCCCTGAGTCTTCTTTTCTCCAGCCTGAATAACCCCAACTATCTCAGCCTATCTTCATAGGAGAGGTGCTCCAATCCTCTGATCATCTTTGTGGCCCTCCTCTGGACTCGTTCCAACTGGTCCATGTTCTTCTTACATTGTGGTCTCCAGAGCTGGATGCCAGTACTCCAGGTGGGCCTTCACCAGAGCAGAGGGACAGAATCACCTCCCTTGACCTGCTGGCTGTGCTTCTTTTGATGCAGCCCTGGATGCAGTTGGCTTTCTGGGCTGCGAGCGCATGTTGAACTGCTCATCAACCAACACTCCCAAGTCCTCTTCAGCGCTGCTCTCAGTCCATTCTCTGCCTGGCCTGTATTTGTGCTTGAGATTTCCCTGACCCCAGGGTGTTGTTGAACTTCATGAGGTTTGTACGGGTCCATCTCTCAAGGCTGTCCAGGTCCCTCTGGATGGCATCCCTTCCCTCCAGTGTATCAGCTGTACCTCATAGCTTGGTGGTGTTGGCAAACTTGCTGAGGGTGCACTCAATTCCAACATCCATGTCGCCAACAAAGATGTTAAATAGTACCGGTAGTCCTTCAGATATGTCTGTTTGTGCTGCAGGTGTCACTGTGCCTCAGAAAACTTTGCCTGAATTAATGACTTGGGCCTCAGTGGGGTTAGGGAGGCTCTGTGAGCAGTCCTGGAGGGCTTCCCCAAGGAGATGCAGGAGACCTGGAAAGGCAGCCAAGGTGCAGAGGGTGAAGGGGATGTTGCATGTGTCTTGCAAATGCATATAGCTGATATCAGCAGGATAGTACCCTGACTCTGGGCTTAGAACTTGTCCTTTGGCAGAGTCCAGCCAATTTCGTAAGATCCCATCCTCTTCTTCCCAAACTGCTGTAGCTTGGCAAAAAAAAAAAAGCATTGACTCCAAAGATGAGTCTTAGTGTTGCAACTGTAAATCTTTGTTTCTGTCTTATTGGCTGGAGGACCCTCATCCCTTCCTGAAAGCAGGTTAGATGTGCTGTGGCTTTTGAGCCAGCCCTTGTTAGATGCTACGGTGCGAGAGGTGGCAGCTTGAACGCTCTCCATGGTTTGAGTGTGCTTCTCCTATTCCAATACAACTGCATATATGGGCACAGCATTAAATGTCACTTATTTTGCAGACTGCCTTTGTGACGCTGAAGTTCAAAGGGTTTTTTTTTTTGACACAAAAATCTAAAATGATGTGTGCCCTGATCAAGAGCTTGAACCCGATTTATGCACCCTCAGTGTAAGCAGAGAGCAGCACAGGCCCTTTGTCTGCCTTGAGTGGGGATGGGGACTGAATGCTGCCATCCAGGCTGTCTAGCTGCTTATTCAAACTAGCATCCTCTTGATCTCTGTGGGAGTGCTGACAAATTTGAGAGCGACACTTTCTTTTATATGTGAAACAACCAAGTAAGCTAACTTTAGAAATAACAAAGCTCTGATTGTTTTCCAAAATAGCTTTAGTGTGTAACTTCCAATGGTTGACAGAACTTGTATGGGGGTTATTTAAATAAGAAAATTATCTTTCACTTTCAGTCTCATCCTTTAATTGATCAAGATAATTAACTGATCTTACCCTGGGATGCTTTGTTCCTATGCAATGCCCTCCCCCATCTGAGTCAAGAGAAGACATCTGCAAGCACAGGGTATGTTATTCCCATCCTGTAAATTGTATGCAAGTACGCTGGTGCTTTCTCATTCATTTGGATTCATTTTAATCTTTCTCTCTTCACCCTGAGCTCAGTTGAAGTACATCACAGGTTCTGTAGCTAATTAGCACAATTACAGCTGTCCGCATCAGGTTGGGAGATTGAGTTAGAAGCAGTCAGGATCCCAATGTACTGGAGTCTCATTACTGAGTCTCCAGTGCAGCCACATCTAATGAAATTCAAACAGATCAGGTTAAATTAGATTAGCTAATGGAATTCTCATCTTCTCAGTTTAATGTAATTCTGAACAGTGAATCTTTAGTTTACCTAGAAAATAAATGTTTCTTTGAGTTGGACTTGACCTAACCCTGCAGGCCTGAACTCCTTGGGCCTCCAAAGTTAATGCCTGGGACCTGAACTCTGGGGGCTCAGCTTGTTGGTGGCTTTGGGGACCTTGTGCTGGGGGATCTGGGAGTAACTTGGTGCTGTGAGAAAAGAGTAGGCTCTGCAGTGCTCGCTTTTGGTGGCCAGGGGGTGGCCCCAAGGGTCTTGCATGGTGGGTCCCTCTTGCCCATCAAAGCTGGGACAGAATTGCAGAGCGACTGCCTATGCCACAGCTGCTGTAGCCCAGTGCGGAAGTAGACTGGCCAGAAGAAATAGCCTCTGTTGCAGTACTTTTTGAAGTGTTTGTTGTTTTGTGTTATTAGCAACTCAGTCCTTTGTTCCTGGTACTGCAGAAGGATGCAGCAGGTACCTGATGGGTAACTCCAGCGATTGCCCTGCTGGGTTGATGCTCTTGTTCCAAAGTACACAAATTCCTGGAAATATAGCAGGACCTGTTTCTTTGGCAAGATTAGGGGAAAGAGGATATTGTAAAATATTCCTTTTTTTTATAGAGGCAGTGTCTTGCATGGTCCCTTAGCAATCCCCAGCACAGGCAGCAAAAATAGCAGTGCCAAAGTGAGCTAGAGCAGCCTTCAAAGCTTGATAGGAAGCTGCAAAGTTGTGCAGGACCCAGCAAAGCTGCTGAAGTGTCTTTTTGCTGTGACCCTTTTTGTAATCAGCAAAGAAACGGTCAAAATGTAATGAAGGTCCCTTCCTGCCTATCTCTGGCTTGGTGACAGCCTGCACTGGGGGAAGATGCAGAGACTTGAGATTCACTGGGGATGGCAGAGTACCAATGCCTGCCAGGTGCTGGCTGTGCTGAGTCAGGGTCCCCCGTGTGTGGCTGCTGTTAATCCTGGAGTGATGCACGTGATGGTGGAGGGTCACTGTATCTTCTTCCTGCTGGAAATGGCAAAAGCTGCCTCTCTGTTTACTTTTAAAGAACAAATGTTGTGAGTAGGAAAGGATTCGTGTCCTGGTACCCTCTTGCTAGTGGAGGGCCAGGGAGGCACACAACTGGTGGGGGGGTTGGATGGAGAAAAAATAAAAAAACAACAAAAAAACCTGCTGCATTTCTCTATACTTAAGCAAACTACTTCACTTTTTGAAGTCTGTCAGCATGGCACCTTTTGCAAGTACTAAATTCACTTAATTTGCAATGGTGTTGAGTGTGGTTACTTGGCGTCACTGGTTGACAGCGTGAGGGCTTTTGAAAGGCCATTAGGGCTGCGTGCTGCGTTCGACTCTGATCCCCTTCATTTGCCTTCTTGAACACCAGGCACTTTTCCTGACTGCGTGGTGCTTGCAGCCAGCACACCACGTGGGCGTCTGTACTGCACCGTCGTGATCAGAGTCCCCCTGGGATTAGATGAAGCATTTGATTCTCTTCCCCACCTTCCAGCAAACCGAACAAGTTTTGGTTAGAAGAAAAGTAACTGTAGGACATCCAGGGACACTCTTAAGGGCTTTGAGCTTTTCCTCATGGTGGTTTTGTCGTCACAGCATTGCTTTTGGTAGCATCTGCTGGTAAAAATGAAGGTCTCGGAGCGAAGGCAGGTGTCCCCATGCCAATTTTTTTTTGCAAGGCTCTCCTTGCTGTGACATCTATGCTCTGTCATCTGGGGGTTTTGTGGTTTGGAAGATGTATTGTCCCTGTGTGTGTCTGCCTGCCTACCTGGGCTGAAGTGCCTTGTTTAAGGTACAATATATTTTTGCTGGTTATAGGGAGCTGCCAGGACTGGAAGCAGTTATTCACAGCAGCACTCCTCACTCCTTCCTTAATACACATTTCTTCTGAGCTGCAAATCCCATTGCCAGCATGATAATTGTTTTCATTGCTTCATTGGGAGTAGTGAGGCTAACATCTTGAGCAGCAGCTAAAATAGACAAGAGCAAATAGCACAATAGCTTAATCCCTTGGAAATTAGTCTTTTCAGTATGGAGTTATGTTTCCTTTTTATCTCCCCCCCTTTTTTCTTTTAAGGGGCAGAATTACTTTTTATTTGCAGCTGAGCCCAGGACCTGTAGTCT
This sequence comes from Charadrius vociferus, assembly GCF_000708025.1. Classification (NCBI taxonomy): domain Eukaryota; kingdom Metazoa; phylum Chordata; class Aves; order Charadriiformes; family Charadriidae; genus Charadrius; species Charadrius vociferus. The sequence continues at coordinate 2,386,500 of NW_009649473.1, read as the reverse complement.
GCTGCTTCTGCATGCAGAGTCACTGAATATTCCTCTGGATATCCTTTTCCCAAAGGGAATTTCCTGGCTAGAGGGTTGCAAGACCTCGGTGATGCCAGGAGGAGCAGTTCAACCACATGGTCTCACCTTTGCTGAACATGGCCCATTGCAAAAGGCAAATGAGGACCCTCAGTGGAGCAGTAGCTCTCTGGTCCCGCCTGCAGCGGAGCTGGGAGTGAGTTCAAGTTGTCATTGCAGAGATGAGCGGCTTCCAATGTACATAAATATCCAACCCTTCTCTGTTGACTCTATTGCTTTCCTTATAAACAGACAAGCAGTCATTTTCCAAGTGAGCCATCTGGGTTTGACAGATGTCTTTGGCTTTTTCTGGGCCCATTGTTAAAGGGGAAAAAGGGAGGGAATATTCTGAATTGAAGGAAATAGCTTCTGATGGCAGTTCACAATTTCATGGGCTGGGAGATGAACTGCCCCTCTTTCCATCAATTGCCATCAGCTCCATTGATTGTAATCTGCATTTGCAGCCTGGGAAAGCATCACTTCTTGTGGGAAGTGCTGGAATTGTCACTTTTTCAGGAAGGAAGTTCAGGGGTACTTTTACCCTTGGTACAGAGCTAGCGGGCTTTTTGACTGCTGAGGGAGATGTAACGTTGGTTTTTGAAGCCGTATGAGTTGAGGTCTTTACAGCCTTTATCTGGGACTTCATTACTGCACCTCGCATGCCTTTTATCTGTTCTGATCCCAAAGTTTTGCAGACACTGGTATGAGGTAAGGTCCCTTCTCCTCTCAGTCTTAGAGAGCCATGTGTACGTGTACACTCTTAAAGTCTCTTTGAATCATGTTATTTACTTCTTCCTAACGTACAAAGATCCCTGTGTCTGATCATTGCTGACAAATTGTGAAGTTAGCAAAGTTGACATTATGGCTAAATACCAGCATCAAATGTCAACGTTATGCTATCTGTTTTTTCATTTTTTCCTTTTGGATTTTTTGTTGTTCTTGATGTAAGCATGTGAAATAAATCAGCTTCCTGAAAGTGATGATATTAAAAATAGGAGAGGTGTGTATGAAGTACTTTTTATGCTAAAGGTCATGCATCAGAAGCGAATTTCAAAGAATATATTCAGATGAGAGGCTGTGATGAGACTCTCTGCTTTTCCTTTCTAATGTGTGTGGGGGTGAAGTCTCAAGCTCTCATTTCGTAAGTACACATACAGGTTTTACTCTGCGTGAAGTTTTCTGCCATTCTCATGGTGCTGCTGTTGGTGGTTGCGAAGCATCTAGCACAGAAGACCGAATGTTTGGAATTGCAGGGCTGCAGACGTGCTGTCATGTACTGAATGTGAACATGCACTTTATGATAAAGCTTCAGCGAGAGCAAAGTCCAAAGAGCACATTTAGGACAACTTTGCTAAAATGCAGATTTTATGTTTGCTTTTGGAGTTCATGCGATTAGCTGAACAGGGGAGGAGAGAAGCAGGGGGGACACGGTAATTGTTCAATACTGCGTTTGTGGCAGCGTACAAAGTGGGAAATTATCAAAGACAGAAATTTGGTAAAGAAATCTGTCAATACTGGAAGCCTCATTTCCTCCTCTCTGTTATCTTCCCCGAGAGAGGCAATAAAGGGTGATACTACATAACCCTCATGTTTATTTGTTGTAACAACTTCCCACAGATCAGTGATTACCAAATTACAATCTACAGGCCATTGGTGGTCCAGAAGGTCATGGAAAACAATCCATATTGATAATACCGCGGTTATTAAATTTCCATTTATGAGATGGATGTTGAGATGCCTGCTCCTTGAGAAATGTGTGGTTGGACATCAGAGGTGTTGAGTTACCAGTTGTTTGATGGTGCAGAAATTTTGGAAGCACCCCATTCCTCTAGAGGGGAGATATCTGCTGAGGTCTCCTGTAGCACTTTGGCAACAGCACAGCCTACCTTTAGAGCCCTTTCTTAAGTCCTTGGTTTTGGGTTCTTTTTTGAGAGCAGCAAAAATGACATAGCTCATAAGGTCCAACTGTGTGTACTCTGGAAGCATGTTGGAGAATGTGTGTGATAAGCCTTTGACATACAGATTTATCTAAGGACTGCTGCCCTGTTCTCAGATCTAAGCCACCAAACTACATGTTTCTGTTCTGTGTTTACACTACAGAAGTGTGTTTCTGCTTTGTCAGCTTTATGTGTTTTTAACACAAAAGTGCCTGCCCTGCATTGTAAACATTTCTGAAAAGATTTTGGCCCTACTGCGTATTGCATAGTTTAGTGTTTTCTTGCAAATTTTTCTGGAATAGAGCTTAGGTTCATGCTTTTACGTGACTCTGGGGAAAGGTGGTAATTTCTACACAAGGGTCTGACTATACAATAATTGTAAGGGATACATGGGCAAGAAGGAAAACAAACAGAAGCTAAGTGGCCAGCATTTTGTATCAGTGGAAGTTTTCTCATGTTAAAAACCTGTTCAAATATCATTTGCATTTAAGTAAGGTGGGATTCAGGGCATGCACAGAGCTCGGAGTGCCTTTCCCCATCCCTCTGCCACTCCTGTGGTGTGTGGCACAAGTGAGCCTTTCCACAGGCACAGCAAAAACATCAGCTCACTGTATGTGGCCACCCCAGTGAGCTAGCACAGCTCCATTAGGTGTGGGAAAGCTCTGGTGATTTTTTCCCCTCTCTCTGCTGGACTCTGTCCTCAGGCTCTGCTGTCAGCAATGGGCTCTGTCTGTGGTTTTTTTTGCTCCTCTCCTACAGCTCCTTCTCTATCCAGCCCTACTGCTGTGCTCCTTTTTAATAGCTTGCTGTGGTGCATGTTCTCTGATGGTCGATGGCATGGGAATAATCCTTTGTCCTACCAAGTGTTGGAGGACACACCTCATCAGCCTGGGACATTTGCAGAACTGGCAGTGCATCTCCAAGTGCTGAGCTTGAAAGGGGTTTCAGGGGTGTACTGACCTGAATGTGGTCTTGGATTGGGGTGAAACAAGCAAAATCACTGGGAAATACAGAATGTTGTGGAGTCAAATGTAGCTGATGTTGCCTCGCCACTCTGTGATATTTGAAAAGTCACGGCAGTCAGGTAGAGTCCCTGGTGACTGGAAAAAGGGAAACATTGCACCTGTTTTTAAAAAGAGTAGAAATGAGGACCCTGGGAACTACTGACCTGTCAGCCTTACCTCTCTGCCTGGGAAGATCATGGAACAGATCCTCCTAGAAGCTATGCTAAGCTACATGAAGGAGAGGGAGGTGATTTGAGACGCCCAGAATGGCTTCACCATGGGCAAGTCCTGCCTAACCAACCTTGTGGTCTTCTATGGTGGAGTGACTACATCAACGGACAAGGGAAGAGCTATGGATGTTGTCTATCTGGACTTCTGTAAGGCCTTTGACACAGTCCCCCACAATATCCTTCTTTCTATATTGGAGAGAGATGGATTTCATGGGTGGACTGTTTGGTGGATGAGGAATTGGTTGGATGGTCACATCCAGAGGGTAATGGTCAAGGCTCAATGTTCAGATGGAGATTGGTGACAAGTAGTGTCCCTCAGGGGTCTGTATTGGGACCAGTACTGTTTAATATCTTCATCAATGACAGACAGTGGGATTGGGTGCACCCTCAGCAAGTCTGCAGATGACATCAAGCTGAGTGGTGTGGTTGACATGCCTGAGGGACAGGATGTCATCCAGAGGGACCTGGACAAGCTCAAGAAGTCAGCCCACGTGAACCTTATGAGGTTCAACAAGGCCAAGTGCAGAGTCCTGCACCTGGATCGGGGCAACCCTTGGTGTTAATGCAGGCTGGGGAATGAAGGGATTGAGAGTAGCCCTGCTGAGAAGGACTTTGGGGTACTGGTGGATGAAAAGCTGGACGTGAGCTGACAGTGTGCACTCACAGCCCAGAAGGACAACTACTTCAAAACAAAAAACGTGTGGCCAGCAGGTCGAGGGAGGTGATTCTGCCCCTCTACTCCGCTCTGGTGAAGACCCTACCTGGAGTATTGCATCCAGTTCTGGGGCTCTCAGTGCAGAAAGACAAGGACTTGTTAGAGTGGGTCCAGAGGAGAGCCACAAAAAATGATCAGAGGGGATGGAACACCTCTCCTGTGAGGACAAGCTGAGAGAGCTGGGGTTGTTCAGCCTGGAGAAGACAAGGCTCTGGGGAGACCTTATTGTGGCCTTTCAGTACTTAAAGGGGGCTTGTAAGAAAGATGGGGACAAACTTTTTAGCAGTCCCTATTGCGATAGGATAAGGGGTAATGGTTTTAAAATTAAAGAGGGTAGATTTAGACTAGATAAAAGGAAGAAAATTTTTACGATGAGGGTGGTGAAACGCTGGCACAGGTTGCCTGAAGAGGTGGTAGATGCCCCATCTCTGGAAACATTCAAGGTCAGGTTGGATGGGACTCTGAGCAGCCTGGTCTAGTTGAAGGTGTCCTTGCTCATTGCAGGGTGGTTGGACTAGATGACCTTTAAAGGTCCCTTCCAACCCAATGTATGCTATGATTCAAAAGGCGCAGGTACTCTTTGGTACCCAAACTGGAAGGCATTGAGTCTGTAATACCGAATACCGTGAGTGGTTTCATCTGCTTGATGCATTTATTTTGCCCATCAAGATCAGCTCGCTAGTGGTGCCTGAAATCAGGACCTCTATTGGCTGTGCTGAAGAAGAGAATGTTAACACAAAGTTGGGGATTTCCAGTGGGCTCCATGGAAATTACATTCCTAAATCAGTAGTAAATGGTGGCATTTAGCTCCCTTGGGCTACTTGGAAAACCCTAGCCCACAAATGCGAATTGATTACAGCTTTGTGAAGGGAAGTGTGGTAAAGGGGTTAGAAAAGCTCAGCGAGAGACGGACAGTAGTGTGAGGCCTCTGCAGAAAGGGATCTGTGTATTTAGGAGCTGAAATGCTGTCTGAATCAGCAACCGGATGAATTGGATTTGTTTCAGGGTCAGTGCCCGAATAAATATTTGCAATAAGACATTCACCAGCCTTTATTAAACCTAGACTGATGCTAGCCTGTACCCTCTGAGGCGGTGAAGGAAAGAGACGTGAGATAAAAGGTTTGTGTTAGTATTGATAGTTGTTTGGGCAAGGATTTTTTTGGTCTTACTTAAAGGGAATGTGGGTCCAGGAGGTGTTTGTGAGATGACAAAAGAGGTACTTTGGGACGTAATTTTTCCTTTTGGGTGAATTTTTAGAACACCTGAAGCTAGAAAAGCTTTGCCCTCAATAGTGTCCCATGAAATTCAGAATTTGCTTTCAAGTGAAAAGACAGCTGCAAACACGCATGGGAAGGCATAGGGCAAAGCACTGCTTTGAAGGAGTTAACAAGCGTGTGGAGCAGAGCGCTCTGTTGATAAAGCCTGCTTGGATTTTTCAAAGACGTTTATCAAGGTTCCTTACAGAAGATGTTTAAGGAAATGAAGCGGCTGTGGAAAAAAGAGAGAGAGTGTCTTTACTTAAAAAAAAAATAGTTGGTTAAAAGATGAGGGATGACAGCGAGTGGAAGTAAATAATGAGTTTTCCTGGTGGAGGGAAGTCACCAGCAGAATACTGCAAGGTCTCATGCTGAGAAGTTGGATCCTTCAAATATGTGTCAGGGACTTGAAAAAGGAACAAGAAAGAAAATAAATGAGTTTTGCAGCACAGCAAACTATTTGGAGTAGTAAAGATGGAGCCAACATGCAAAGACATGTAGAAGGATGTTCTGAAACAGAGTGGTGGAATGCTGAAATGACAGGTGAATTTCAGGGTAGGACAATGTGAAGTGATGCACATAAAAATAATTCTGTGTGTACACAAGATGATGAGCTGTGAGATACTGAGAGGCTCTGGTGGCTTGAGGTCCTGCGTTACAATGTAGAGCTCTGTGGTAGTATTGGCTCAGTGCTCAGCAGTGATCAAAAGCAAGTTGAACATTAGGAGTTATTAGCAAAGGCAGTGGGAAGAAAACACGATCCAGCTGTGTAAGCCTGTGGTTGCACTGCCTGCTGCTCTCTTTATCTCCTGGCTCTGGAACAAACTAGGAGAACTGGAAGGAGGCTCAGAGCAGGGTTAAAATCGGAGAGAAGGGGTGGGTTTTGTACCAGGAGTTTTCAAGAAGACCGGGATTCCTTATACTGAGAAAGAGATGACTAAGAGGAAATATTGCAAATCTCTGTAAAAACAATGAGAGACGATGAAAGTAAATAAGGAGTGATTTCTGGTGGTCCACCTCCATCCTAGTACTGAGGGGCACCGGATGAAGGGTGAGACTGCAAGTTTTGCTTCCAAAGGGGAGCATAGACGAGGATGTGTAGCTGTAGCAATGCATGTGAAATAAAGTGCTAATCATGGGTGCTGTGGCCTTCTTGTAAATGTCTAGGAAGCCTTTTAATGAAAGGTTAATTGGGCAGTGGATCGGCAGAGAGGTGCCCGGGGAGAACGGGGAGTGTTGCTGAGAGAAAAGGGCGAGTGCACAAGTAGAGACAAATTGATTTTGTTTCTGTGTAACGCAGTAGGATGGTAATTCGTGCTGTTCCCTAGTTGATGTTTACTGAAATTGCAAGGCCACCGTTCAGCCTGTGGCTGTCCTGCCATTGTGGTATAGGTGCAAATTGGTCCTTTGCCAACATCTGCCATTCCTTTGGCTTGGTTTGAGGCTGACAGGACTTCAGCCCACCTAGGGCTTCAGAGCACCTAGGTCTTGGGAGGAGAGTGCCCTGGGAGACCTGGGTGTCTCGGAGACCCACCTTATTGTGGGAGTATGTGAGATGCTGAGTTCTGTCGCTTTGCTGAGACCTGTTTAGAGCAGGGCTGGGAAGTGGTGGACTCCACTGGCTTTGCTTCTCATGGTGAGAGGACTTGAATGGTTCTTTTGTGACACTTTTTTCAGAACATCAGCCCTTCGTTTACATCCTAAATCGCTTTTAAATGTGTGACCCTTATTCAG
>NW_009649473.1:2377272-2379528 GCF_000708025.1 Charadrius vociferus | reverse complement strand
GCCTTGAAATTTTGGGTAAGCTTGAATATTGGTGTCCATTAGAAATGCATACTTCACTCTGCCTTTTCTCGCTTATTAGCTCCAGTGAGCTGCTCCTGTTAGCTGCAAACCTAAAAATGCCCTTTTAGGCTTGGCCAGATAGAAGAGCTTTCCCAAAGAGGAGCTGGGATAGCCAGCAGGAGTATTGTGGCTGCAGTACTCCCAAGGAAGGTTGAGTTCTGCTGAGAAAACCACAATATAAGCTTCCCCAACAGGCCAAATTTGTAAAACAAAAAAAAAAATTCCTTTTATTGGTTCAAAGGCTTGCCTGCTATTGTCTTTTTCTGAATTGTGCTAGTAAAAAAAAAAAAAAATGGAAGAAAAAGCTGATAGAATTTGATCAGTAACTAAATCTAAGAATGAATAAATTCAGGATAAAAGAGTCCAGGAATGTAAGACTTGCAATAGCGTATAACCTGCTGGGCTGGTGATATGTATGGGATACTGGAGAAGGCAGCATTTAACAAGATGCTCTTACATGCTTGATAGGGCATCTGCAGAACCAAAGTCATGTTCTTTCTTCTGTGCTGCTTGTGGACCAGCCATATTTCCTAAATCCAAACCTATACACCTTAGAAAAGGTCAGAGAAGTGTCCCGGATTGTTATAAGTTCCCTGCTTTGAAGGAAAAGCCCTGGAAAAATGTAAAACGTCTTGAAATTGTGCCTTTTATTCAGCATGCTCCATTAATTCCCTGATGAGCAACCAAGCTCAAGTCCCTCCTGGTACAGGCAGATGGAAGTGAGTGTGTTGAACCCTGATAACTGTTAACAGGGGGTTTGGGCCGCCTTGTTCCTGTGGAGATCCCCATGCTCTGTGTCCTCCTGTGGCTCCTGGATTGCAGACTGGAGGGGCTCCTGTACCCCTAAGTGTGCAGGTGGGACTGAGTGCTGTCGTACAGGCTGCAGCGGGCCCCTTTGAGTTTTTAAAAGCATGTTTTTCTCACCATCGACACCAGCGCAGTCTCGTGAGCTGGCACTATTAGCGTGTGTGTTTTCCCCTCACACTGTGCAAGAATAATTACCCTCTCGCAGCAGCGCAAGTGTTTCTGTTCCCTCTGATTTATGGAGGCAAAGAACTCGTTTGGAAGGATGAGTCAGAAGTAATTGAGCTCCAGGGGGGCTGTATTTCATGGCTTTTCCTCTCTTTATTTTTGCCCTGTACTGTACCTCACAGTTACCAGTGCTTTGGCCTTCCAGCGAACGTGCATTAAAGCTTAGAAGTGAGCTCAGGTTGTATACTGTCTTGATTCACATTTAAAAACCAACCTGATTCTGTAACTCAAGAACATGACGCAAAGATAATTTTTTAAGCTTTGTAATATTATCACAAATATAATATGATTCATTGTAGGCTACTTGCAAACGCTCAGCACCTTGTACCACATGCAGGATGGGTGCGAGAGCTGCTCTGCAGGAGCATTCACATGCAGCTGCTGCTGGGGGGGATTTGGCAGCTGCTGAGTTGCAGGGAGCAGCACTGGGTTTAGGTGCAGAGTGTGAAATAGAGGATTGCTAGGTACAACTGAAGCTCCTCTGAAAGAGAGTCATTTAGAGGCCGGGGAAAGCTTTAAGGAAAGGCTGGTGCTTTTGCAGAGAGGAAGCCACAGGGATGTGTGTCCGAAGAGGGGCAGATTTGCAGCAGTTTGTGTGAGTGTGGTGCTGTTTCACGTGGCTGTTGCTGAGTGAGTCATGAAGACAGACCCCAAGCGAGCGGGGAATCGGTGGCGTGGGCTAGGGCAAAGGGGGTATGCAGAGCCATCATTTGCTGAACTGTCAGAAGCGATAGATAGGCAGCAGATATATTTTGCACTGTGCTGGCTAAGGTCTGCGGGGTTGACCTCCCTGTGATGTTTTGAGAAGGCATTTGAGTCCCACAGTGGCTGGGTGAGCACTGGGGCAATGTGAAAGGCCTGTGGTGGGGTGAGCTGTTGGCTGACCAGCTGGCAACAAGGAAAGGAGTTTTTAATTACCCCCTTGAAATAATTCCTGTCCTGGTGTGGTGGTGGACCAGGCACTGGCAGTCATAGGGGCCTCAATCTCTCAGGCAGGATTTGAGCTGAGGAGCTGAATAATTTCCCACACCTTTCTAGAAGAGCACAGCAGACAGTGGCAACTAGCTAACCTGGGAGCCTTGGGCAATGCAATTCAAGTTGAGATGTCTGCCTTTTTTTCCTGGTATGGTTTCTCCTTCTTGTCCCTTGTTTGTGTTTAAAACT
>NW_009649473.1:2372269-2376810 GCF_000708025.1 Charadrius vociferus | reverse complement strand
TGCTGAAACTCTGTGGTGATAGAAAACTGTGATAACTCGTGTGGTGCCCCTTCCCCTGCTATTTTGCATGACGCCTCTGCCATTAGCTGAAACGGTCACCTGATTCAGTCACTGGCTCAACTTGGGGTTGACTGATAAACCTCTGTATGAGCCACAGTGACTGACGACTCCGCTCTTGCATTTCCATTTCTATTTACAGTTTAATTTATCCCTCCCTCTGTCGAGTGCTTCTTGAACACTTCAGTGGCTTTTTTCCTTCAAGTGTAGCAAAACTAAACAAAAGAGTTTGATGTTTCTTTGCTGGGCTGAATAACTCACTGTTATGATTGATAATGGTGAAACTGGTTTACAATCTGTCTGAACAGTGATGCGCATCATTAAAAACCAAGCAGACAACCTCCAAGTCCTCTACAAATCTGATTGCTTTGAACAGCAGATGATCTCTGGGGAACTTGGAGTGGGAGCTCTAGCTCTGAGGGTGCTTTGAAGCAAGAAGCTGGATGCATTGTAAGAAGTAATTGTGAAAACTAAGGTGATGGATCAACAGTTCATTGATTTATTATGTGCCTTTGCTAGGTAGAATTGTCTGTTGTAAATGGTTTTTGCTAGCTTCTAGCCAGTAATCTCTTGGTTGTCCCCACTATCTCCCCCCCCACCTCTTTCTGCCTAAGAGACTGCACTGTCTCAGAATTAATTCCATTAGTTAATTACAGTCTTATTTTCTCTGTGGCTTCTTTAGTCTGTGGATCCAAATTGTGAATGGTGGCATGGATGGCATAGGGGTTTTTTGCTTGTGGTTTTTTTTTTTTGTGGTGCGGGGGTTTTTTTTTTTTGTTTGTTTGTCGTGGCCCCCCCCCCCGCTGTGGCTGGCTCAGATGGCCGAGTGTGCATGCTTGTGGAGATTAAACTGAAAACACTGGTGTTGTGGACTCTTACACTATATTTCCTCAGTGCATCAATTATGCTTTTTGTCTGCAAGAAGAGTTTTAGGAAATAAATAAAAACACAATGCAAATCTGGTTAGAGCAAAAACCTGAGAAACTTGCAAACCAGCATGTGTGGAAAGTTTTCTGGTGAAGCTGCCAGGCTTCATCGGATATCTCTCTAGGAAAATTCAGTTTGCAAAGTGTACCCAAGGTTTGCTGTGTACACAGGTTTCTGGCTCTGATCTGCCATTCAAGTGATGTAGCTCATCCAGGTGCTTGTTGCTTAAGGCATTCTTATGGGTGAAGGTGGTGCCTGGTGCTTTTCCCCCTAGGCAATCAAATGATCGATCTATCTGTCCATCTTCCTGATGGCCTCTATCACTGTCTGGTCTGACCTTTAAAACTGTGCAATGTCCTGCCATGTACAGCTTTCATGGATGGAAGGAATTGTTTCTCTTTTGCAGATAAAGGCCAGTGGTGACTTACCTCCAGTCACATTAAATGTTGGGGAGAGATTTAAACCCAAATTCTCTGACCATTGGGCTATCCTTCATCTCTGAGCTGAATTACTCCATGGACAGTTTTGTAAATGCATGGGTTGCTCACTCTGAAGCACTACCTCTGCACAGATGGAAATACATTCCCATTTCTCTGTCTCTTTGGGAGCAGCTGGTGTGCTTGAGACACAAGGATCATCCAACAATTACTGTGTTAATCAGAGCTTATTTTATACTTTGCTACTTTGAACACAAATATCCTAAAATGGCCCGGAGATGCATGGTTGAGTAGCCATGTGAAACAACTCCAGCGTTCCAACAAATCCAAAATACAGATGGCTGCTAAAAATGATGTTGCCTGGAAAAGTCTTGAGACCACTTGATTTACCAAGAACAGTTACTGCTATTGGACATTTCTGTGGCTTATATCAAGGGACTTTGAAGGTTGCTAGTAGATGGCAAGTAAGAGATTAGTTTCTTATTACAGGGCTGTAAAGTTAGTCCTAAGCTACTACTAAATCATGTTGGTTACCAAGAGGAGTAGAGGAGCTGCAGCAGAGGGTGGGGAAGAGGTGTTTGCTGAGTCTCAGCCTGGGAGGCAGTGTTGTAATTCAGATGGCAGAGCGTAAGATACTGGATTGCTTTAAATGTTTTGCAACCCTGTGGTGTCAAGAGTTTGATGTGTCCCCGGGAGCTCAGCAGGGAACAGCCCCATCTCTGTGCTAGACTTTGGAATCGGAAACATAAGGTATGCAGAAGCCTCTCCTCTGCAAATCCCCAGAGACAGGCTGGGTGCTTCAAGAAAATGGATTGCTGACAGCTTTCAGGGAAAGCCTTGTGCTGGTTTTGATGGCACTGCTGGATAGAAGTGTTCTCACTGCTGCTGGCACTGCCTTGTTAATATTGCATTGCTCACCTGGAACAGGGATTTGAGGATGATTTAAGTGTCTCACTGTGGTTTGTTGTTTGGAGGAGGTGTGAATTACAGGGGAAGCAGTGTCAGACATACTGGACCGGTGCAGGACAGGCTGGACACACGCTGCCCAGAGAAGGCGGGGTGGTATGGTAGGGGTCTAGAAGAGTTGGAGATGAGTAATGAGGGCCAGGCAGCATGGCCAGGGACAATCAACTGAAAGGGCTGCAGGCAGGACAGGCAGCTTCATTGCTTCTGAGATGGGTTGTTGTTGGAGATGTTGCCAGTAGCCAATTTGGAGGCACTGTATGTGTCTCCACAACTATGGAGACACCCTAGTGCAAGACATCAGCTTTTGTTGACACTGAATGGAATTTGGCTTGTCCATATTCAGACGTGTCCACTGGGAGCAAAGAGCTGGGGTCCTTCCACAGTCCCTGGGGGGAAAAAGCAGCTGTAGAGCTTAGACTTCCTTGTCCCCAAGGTAGGGGAGGAAAGGTAAGGTAAAGGGGCCTCCCTCTAGCCCGTGGAGGGAAAGTCGATGGAAACACCCCACCTTCTGTCAGTGAGGACCACTGAGCCATGTTGCTTTCTTAGCAGTAGAGGTGTACACTAGTGCTTTCCCAAGAGCTGCTGTTAGTCCAGACCTCCAAAGCACAGTACAGAAATCCCTTGTGCCTGTTGAATCACAGTGGCTGTGAGGAAACTGAGGTGTTTTGTTAAGGAGGTGTAGGATGAGTCAGAGGCGAGCTTGATTCCTCATCCTGCTGCCAATCTACTGCATTATGCCTCTGCCTTTCCTGTAAAATGGGGCTGATGCTGCTTGCTGCTGAAGCAGGAAAGGCAGTGAGACACTATCAAGGCTTATGTGCTTCCAGAGACTGTCCCTAAGTAAGGCAGGTCCTAAAGAAAAACAAGCCTTGCTGTTTGCAATCCCATGTGAGAGTAATTTTCTCTCTGGAATAGCTTCTTCTGAAATGAGAATGGCCCTGTATCTAATGAGTGTGTCAAAGAACATCAGGGGGCACATGAAACAGCGCAGGGTTTCTTTTAATTCCGTGCTCTGCTATGGTAGGGCAAGAAGTCTTTTTAATTTGATGTAAGGTCCTTTTGCTGATAAAGATACAGAATATGGATGCAAAAAATCTTTCAGCTGATGACATTTGGAGACGAGTGTGTTTCTTCTAGATTTTACCCGGAGGGTATGTTGTTGTGTGTTTTGATTTGTTATGCTAAGTAATTGCAAAATATCTCAGTGCTGGGCAAAGGTTTGGTGCGGTGCTAGCACATGCATGATTACACTTCTTTCTTCTTCTTTCCCTGCCATCCTACAGCTCCCTTTCTTTCTTCTCAGTATTGTCCACGCAAAATGAATTTAAATAGGCAAGTGGGCAGCCACTAAACCCAGGAAGCTCTGAATTCTCTCCTTCCTGGGAAGGACCTGAAAGCAACAGTTGAGGTTCTGTTTGTCCTGGACTTTTAGGTGGAAAAACAAGGTTGGAAGATACAGTTGTTATAGCTGTAGCATGAAATTATACATCCTTTTGATTAAGAATTTTCCTCTTTGTGATTTATGTCTTTATCTTGACATTTTATATAGGGAATACTGGATTTCTGCTTTCTTTTTTTTCTGTGGCTTGAAAACAGAATTTCCATGGGGTGAAGGAAGAGGTTTAGGACTGATCATTCCAGTGCAAACTGAAATTGGGAGTCTTCACAGCATGTTAGGACTTGAAATGCTAAGACAGGAGACGCGTGCTTCCCTCTGGGAAGGGGGCATGGGAGCTGGGTTGGAGTGTCCTTTCTGCTGGTTCCCTCCCGCCAGCTCCAGGCCAGGCGCAGAGATGACCTGACCCTGCTTATGCCCTGTCTCCAGCAAATGTCTGACCCATCCAGTCCTAGAGGAGCTCAATTATTTTGATGAGCCGATTGCCTTTTGACCTGGGAAAACGTTCCGCAAACTTAGCAAACCCCATCAGCTTGACGTGAATCTGCAGCTCTCTTGGAGATTGCCGGGTGGTGTTTTGCAGTCGTGCTTTGCTTTGCAAGGACGTTGATGGTGATTTTAATGAGTTCTAGCCCTGAGTGAGAAGAACATTCCTTACAGTTGACAGGGGTCCCCAGGGCTGACCTCACTGGCCACCCTGCCCCAAACCCTGGCTCAGCCTGTGCCCCCACCAGCCCTGGAGTGGCCAGATTCCTGCT
>NW_009649473.1:2319358-2372252 GCF_000708025.1 Charadrius vociferus | reverse complement strand
CAGAGGGGTGTCTGTCCCTGTCCCCTGACACCCTGCAGGGTTGCTTTGGGTTTAGTTATTCAGCAGATCTAGTGTTTCCCGAGAAGGGTTACCCGTGGCCTGCTTCCAGCCTGGTATCTGTGCCCTTTTTATTATTCAAACTGAAATAAATAAATACATTAAAAATGTGTTTCTTTAATTACTATTAGAATACATTTGCTTTTCCCTTAGGAATGGAAATAAGCAACCAAAATGTCATCCATTTTTTTTTCCCCATACTTTTCACTATCTGAGACCTAGAATAGTTCTGCAGACCACCCCCCTTCAAGCTCAGTCCAGCTCTTTCCAATTGCATCTAATGAGATTCCCCCCTCACCTTTTTTTTTTTTTTTTTTCCTTCCCCTGAGGACAGTGGATAACCATGTCTCTCTACTCCAAACCAGTAGCTACTCTGGGGTAGATCATGACGGGATGTTTTAGACCAGTACTGTACATGGACTATTGAGTGTTGTTTCATAGCTAAGGTGGTGGGGAGCCCATGTTTCCTCTGTTTTGTCCTTTATCCACTTCACTAATTATTTATCAGCCCTATCACAGCAATGTCCAGAGGCTTCTGATCAGATTTCCACTGTGCAGAGAATCCCTTTGGGATGTTGAATCAGGAGTATGAGGAAGAAGAGGGTGGCTGTGGCTCTGGATGAGGATGAAAGGTCAGGCAGATGAACTGCACGGGTGCCAGAGCAAGGAGCTGCTAAACACGGTGTGTTCCTGGTGGCATCAGCTTCTTTTTTGGCATGTTTGTGATAAAGATCTCTTGCTAAAAGTATCACTAAAGAGAGAGTCCCAGAGTTTAATGTAATCCCAGTTACCTAGACTAGCACTTGCAGGGCTTTATTTGCAGACTAATGCATTCATGGCAGTGTGCACCACCTCTGTGGCTGTACGGATACCTTATCTCTGCAAACCTCACTGCAGACTACAGCTGGTGGGTCAGGATGGCTGTCCTGCTGTTATCGACAGACTTGGAAGGAGTGGCGCAGAGGAAAAGGGAAGATGCTTTGCTCGAATTCATATCTCGGCATCTACAGCACTTAATTTTATTTTTGCATTGTCAATTAAGTGGGTTTTTGTTGTATTGCCGTAACTCCCTCTGGTGGTTAATTTGACAGTTTAACCATCTGTTTTGATTGATTTTATATCTAGATGTAGCATAGTTATATCTTGGAGACTGCATTGGATGGAAAAGGTGAGAAGCTTGTGCCCCGGTGGGGTGATGTATTTGCTGCCTGTTCTTGCCGTGCAGGTTTGCCTCTCTCTGTGGCTGAGTAAACTCATTGCCCTGATTAATTCTCCTCTGCCTCACATCTACAGAGTGCATCTGTAGCAATTGAAATGCTCATCAAAGGGGTTTGCTGCGTTTCCGCTGCGCTGCCAGGCTGCAGACAGTAGAGCTGCGGCCAGGGATGCCAGCTGAGGCTGTGCCTGGGAGTGAGCTGTTTCCTCCTCTGCAACCACCACTGCAAAAGGAAATCCCAGGTACGACGGGAACACCGTACTGCGGAGATTCCCAGGAGTTATCTGACATAGCTAGTGGTTATTAATGGCACGCTGGAGCTGAGACAGGCAGCTGTGTTGTGCAGAAATCTTTCTCACAGCTGGAAAACTCAGAGGTATCTCAGAGTTTTGGTCTCTGCACCGCTGGGTCACAGCTGTGCATCCTGCACCGGGAGCATCACCTGCCTTCATGGGCATTGCTGCTCCCTGCTCAGATGGACACCTCTGCCTGCTGGCTCCCTGCCCCACTTCCCCACGGGGGAAACAATTTGTCTCTTCCACAAGCTGCTTGTGTCCTCTGCCACGGGGCGTTTTAACACACTGGCCCTTCTGTGCCGCAGTTATAAAAATACATACAAGTCACCTTTGCCTATGCTATACAGAAACCACAGAAGAGTTGTTTAATAAATAAGTACTACATTCCTGCAAAGGCATCAGTTGTTTTTATATTTTTATATATATGCACACCTTTGCAGGAATTTTGGTGCAAAAATAATAACTAACAGGTTCCCCTTTCCCCAGCATAGCAGAAAAAAAAGACAGATACTATCTCTTTGTTCTGTGGGTATTATTGCTTGCTGCTTGGTATTGAGTTTAATTAAATTCTGGACATTTAACCCTTAAACAAAGTTGATGGATTATGTTTAAAACTACATGCTAGCCAGAAGTATTGTGGGGATGGTGCTGAAATGCTCAGAACCTGTTGTGGCAGGAAAGCAGTCTTTTCCCTCTCTGGCTCCTATGGGCTCACCTTTATTTAGTGCAGAGGTAATGAAGTGCCAGGTCCCTAATCTATGGCTGGGAAGCTGAGAGACGTGGGTGGTTTGGATCAGTTTTAAAGTCTGACCCATATCCTAATGTATTTTGCCTGTTTAAAAATAGGATTTGGGGTTTGCTCCTCTTTCTGCTTTTCTTTGTGCTGATGTAACTGCTGAACTTGGCAAACTTGTGTATGCCAAAGCAATATAAGAAACTGGAAAAGAAATAATCATCCTTTTTCACACTGGTGAGTTACCCCAGGTTTGTTTTGGTGTGAGAAGAGGATAGAACTGGCTGTTTTCTTGAGTAACCAGTAGCTGTACCGGGCTGAACTCTGCGTTGTCTTATGTGCATTCAGCACACCAGTGCAAGAAGTCTAGCCCGACATGTGTCTGTCCTCGGAGCTAGAGGGGGGTTATGGGGATCCCCTGCCACCCCCAGACTGGGAAGTGATGTGTTTGTGTCTGGGGATGCTGAGAATATCCTCTCTGACAGCTGGGATTTGTTCCTTTTTTTCTGTCTATCTTTGGGCTGTCGAGGAGGCTTTTGTAAGGTAGCCGGTGTGGGAAGGAAGGGGAGCTGAGGAGCAAAGTCTGAGCTGGGAAAAGGGAGGCAAGTAGCTGTCTTGTCTGGTTAGGGATGAGTTTAAATCCTCCTTGAAAGATCACCTTTGCCTGGTGGGTCGCATAAGGGTTAAGTTTAGAAGCAAGAGATTAGGCAATGCAATTCTCTTTTAACATTTGTAAGAACGCTAAATCTGCTGACTGAAGCTGGATCCATAAAATTACAAGAAATATGTGAATGAATCGGTGTGATCCATTACTTTTTGCAGGTCTGAGATGGCATAAGGGTACCGCAGGGGAGAGCAGTGCTGAACCCTATTGGGAGGGTTAATCCTCCCTCGAGCTGCCACATGCAGACCCAAGTTGTCAGTTCTGAGAGACCTAGGAAACCAGCAGGAAGCTGGGCCAGAGGAGATAAAATGCCGCAGTAGCAGCAAAGCTGCACTGCTTGTCAGGCTCCCTTCTCAGGGGGGTTAGAACCACAGACGCACTGCGTTGAACTCGGGAGCTTGGGCGGTGGAGCTGGGCACTGGAGGTCCTGCAGACCCAGATGGAGTGCTCGTGTCCCTTTGTGCTCAAGTGCTTGTCAGCGTGGGTGCCAAAAGGAGGAATACTCATTGTGACCTGAGCGTGCTTCTGCTGGTGGTAGGAAATTGGTGGGCTCCTCACCTAGTCCTTGTGAGACATGCATCCCGTGTTCCCCGCTGTGCCTGCCTCTTGCCTGTGCTTTATCTGCCAGGGAATTTGTGAATCTGGGAAAATTAGTGATGGAGGAGCTGCAGCTTCTTTGGAGAGAGCAGGAGTTTTTTTGGGTAAATGCCCCAGCACAGTGCTTGGGGACTTTCCCAGAGGGTTTTGACATATCTCAAAAGCTGGTGGCTGAGAACTGGACCTGGAGTAGCTGCTTGCATGGCACTTGCTGTGATTTGTTGTGGCTGGGGGGGAAAAAAAATCAAACCTATAAAACTGGGGAATGTATTACAGTAATTAACTGTGGGGTCAAAGTGTGGGACATCCTGGACACAGCGGAAATTAAATGAAAAGTGGTATTGAGTTTATGTGGGATGGAATTGCAAAGAGCTCTGTTTGCAGGGTGGAAATTAATTATTGGATTTTGTCTAAAGCTCAGCTTATGTAAGAGGTATGTCTCCAGTCTTCCAAACTTTGCCACCTCAACTCTTTGCTTCTCTGCTCATTAAAGAGGCACAGATAATCTACCTGGTAACAGTGCAAGCCAGCTCAGTAAGGCTGGCTTTCTAAGACTGCTGATATTTTCATTCAGGGATGTTTTAGTTTCAGATTAAAATTTTAGTTAACTGAGGGCAAATCAGATCTGCCTGCCTGTTGCCAAAAATGCAAACCCCTGCAAGCCCTCCACGTGCCACGCAGTAGCGTGTTGCCTTGAACAGGGATGTGGCGCATCCGAGCAGAAGCAGGCTGAGGAGGACATTAAGCTGACTGAGACATCCCAGTTCCTCCTGGGATATGAAATGGGCTGTGTGCTTCTCTGGCAGCCAAGAAGAGCAGTTGCTTTGACCAACGCTGCTTGACCATGCTTTGGCTTCTCTGACACTGCTGGACTTGGGCACGTTTGGGATGGGACCGCGTGGTGGGAAACAGAGGGTTCCCACCATGGGGGACTATTCATTTGCAAGAGAGATTCAGAAGTAAAGGATTTTGACTGTTACAGTAGGGATATTATTACTTGCTGTATATTTTTGTGGGTATCCCACAGGAGCCCCGATCGTAGACCAGGACTGGTAGGCACTTGTCAGACACAGAACAGTGTTTAATTCATTGATTGTTCTGCCAGAACCTTGACAGCTGTTGCGCTTTTTTCCTTTTTAATTTTCCCACATGCAGAGAGCAGCTCTAATATTTTTCTCTATATGTTGACCTTTGTTTGAAATGAAAGCAAAAGAAAATTGTAGAAAGCCCCAGTGAGAAAGCCAGGAGTCGGTTTCCTTTAATGTATCGCATGGCTTGTATCTCACAGAAAGGCCATTTGTCTGGTTAAAAATTTTTCATCAAAATTCTTTTTCTTGGTGAAATGGGTTTTCAAAGGAAGCAAACCATTACTGAGGATTCTTGCTATTTAAGTTTTTCATATTTTACCAAAAGACATATTTGTTGCTCATTCCTTTTTTCAGCAAATCTGTGGAAAATGTCAAGCATTCGAGACGTTGATTTTTGTCAGAGTATGTCCTTCCTAGTTTTCTAATTGTTTCTTATCAGTGCACAGAGAAATCTACCTCTATATGTGACCTAGCAGAAATAGTAAAAAACAGATGTTTTTTCATAGACAATTCTGATGAAATGCAAAACAAAACAAGAGGAAGGAAGTGATGCTCTGCCTCAGTGCAGTATACAGCAGTGCAGGTCCTACCTGCGAGCTTACTCTGTCCTCAGAAGCAGAATATAGGAGAGAAGAAAACTAGAGCTGCCCTGAAGCTCTGCAAGAACATATTTAAGTGGAAATAATAATGATGCAATTATTTTTTCCATAAAAATAGCATTTAGTTGAAAACTTAATCCTTCCAAAAAGAAAACAATGACAAAAAAAAAAATAATCTTTGTTACAAAATTACCTTGGGGATAATGCAGTTAGTGGTGGGAGATTCCTTTAGTGCTGCTGTTCTTATGGAAGCTTATTGTGTTTTATTTTTAATGGTGAGAATATTCAAAATATATCGGCAACAAAGACCGTATTCTCCTAAAATTGTGTCTTCCGTTGGGTGTGCATAGGTTTGCCGCTGGGGTGGAGGATGGCTGGGGTGGCTGTACAATGCAGTGTGGCTGCTGAGTCAGTGATCTTTTCTTACCAGTGTTTTGATTTTTTATTTTGTGTAAACAATGACAATGGAAATATATATATATATGTATTTTTTTTTTTTATATATCTATCTATGGTAGATGAGACCATTGGGATGTTCTGCTAGTGTGTTTCAATATGGGGTTTTGCTGATTGCCCCCCCCCAAGCCCGATCCCTTTTCCCCTTTATTGGAGCAACCCTGCTGCAATCTTCCTTCTCTGTGGGCAGAGGAGTGGAACATGGCTACATTAGACCTGTTTGGGGGATGTTATGCTTCAAGACCCTCAGACTTGTTTCCATTGAATTCTGTGTGGAAATACGACCTGCTGTGTAATGCACTTGCTTGGTGTCTCTGGCCCCTTGTGTTGGTTATCCCTGTACAACCTCTCATGGCCTTTTCGCGAGGAGAAGTGAGCAACTGGGAATAGGATGTTGGTACCTAGAAAAGAGGTTATTTTCTGTAAGATTCAGATGACAGAGGCAAGTCACTTATTTAACTTTGCCACTGGGTACAGCAAAGATTCGACAGACCTCAGATAAACTGTTGGAACCAGTGGCGGGATCATGAACTAAAATCCAACCCTGTCAGTTATGAATAAATGTGCTCTGAATACAGCCTGCTTTTAAGATGTAGGTGATGGGCATTAAGAGGAGCTCCCGTGGAAGTGCAGTCGCAGTTTCCAGCTCAGCTTACTGCTTTCTGATCAAAGGGCTCTGTGCTCACACCGCTGAAGTGTCAGTGTGTGAAGGAGGCAAAGCCTCGCAAGCATCGCTTCAGGCTCAGCATAATTAATGGTAAAGTATGACCCTCTTTAACATATTTGGGAGGGAGTGGAGGAGAGGCTCGTGGAGGAATTTGACAACACCTTAATGAAATGTGTGACCTTTCTTCATGTGCAGCATGGGCTTGCTGAGCCAGTGAGCCCTGCCTCGATCTGCACTGGACCGTTGCTGCCCTGCCGGGCAGAGGTGAGAGATACCCCAGGCAGGCAGCCCGTGTCTGGCATCACCTGCACTGCCGTTCCCAAGCTGCTGGGCTCTGGCGTTTGGGAGAGAGCTGACAGGACTCCCCTGTGCTGCTTTGTTTCAGACCGTTTTGTTTTGGTCGTTTAAAGTGAATGATGGATGAGCTTCCCGTGTGGATTTTGAAGGGTCTGAAAAATGTGACAGGGTTGCTTCCATTTCTCACTTTATATTTCTGACATAGGAAGGGAAGATGAAGAATGTGAGGTGCCTTCCTTTAAATTTGCAAGACTTCTGCCTGATGTGGTTAATAATTAGTATTTCTGATAGAAATGGAATAAAAACCTGGGAACATGGACCCAGGGGAGGACTGCTGGATACACTGCAAGTGAGAGGGGGATCTGTAACTGCTACAGTTGTGATCTGACGATTGGCAGGTAGGAAGACTTGCATGGAATGGCAGAGTGGGGTGACCCCTCGGAGTAGAGACCCTGGTGCAGATGAGACAAGTTATGAGCTTCTCTAAAGGCAGAATGTACATGCAGATGCTCTTCTTTTTTCCCTTTGTTAAATCAAGACCTAATTATTTTAAACCTTTCCTTTCATTTTACCATGTGTTTTAGTTGACCTGAGAAGTATCAAGTGGCACATCTGACCTTCTTTGACTTTACCTGAGCACTTATTAGCTTTTTCATTCCGCTCCGACGTCACCCCTCTCAACGCTTGATTGCAGGCCTGGGGAGGTACAGAGTCTTTAAGCAAAATGATTTTTTTTTTTCATCTGACTGCGTGCAGTGCCACTGAGGTAGAGGCTAACTAAGTGAAGTAAAACAAAGAAGAGCAGAAACTCTGTTCTGCTCTCTGCTGTGTAGAAATCCTTTTGTTCTCTCAAACTTCTTTCCACAAGCATATCAGAGACTGCAGTCAGAATGTGTGTCTTTTCTGCTTCTCTTCTATTAACTGGGATGTATTTCCTAAAAGTATGATATAATGAGGCTAGCAAGTCCTAACAATTCCCAGTAAGTCCCAGTAAGATTTTGAAATGGGGAAGCTTAATATGATCTCTGATACAGAAAAGTGGCGCATGGCCACACTTCTTAGTTTGCCTGTTCATTATTTGCCCTGAATGCTCAAGTTGGTGTCTTCTGTGTGACTAGTTGAATGTTTGATTGAAATTTAGGGGGGGAGGAGATCAACAGCAGCTCAAAAAGAGAAAATAAGGTTCAAAGCCAGCCTGATTCTCAGTTTTACTTCTTTCATTGCCTTTTGCAGTCCTCGAGGAGTCTTTTTTAGTTTGCATGAAGTTGCCTTTTCTGTTTGCTCTTTGTACCTCTCAGTTTCTGGGTGTTTTACGTTATTTTCTGACTGCTGGTTTTGTTTTTTTTTTTTTCCTAATGTAATGTCTGCTCGCACTTGGCATCTCTTATGGTTGCTTTTGTCTGTTACTGCGGCTCCTGATATCAAGACACCAAGACTCAATAATGAACTTCATTAATCACCTTTGCACAGTGTAGGTACTCTGCTGCATGGGGTACCGGGGGGTGTGTGCATGGGCCTCTAGCAAAGGAGGGTTCTTTATTAGCTTTCCTCAGGCTCACAACCTCTTCCCCAGCTGCCAGCATCCTGAAGCCTGGGGAGATAGTAATGAGTGACCATGCCAAATGCTTGTAATTGGTGAGAGGGTTTAAGCTGGGGGAAGGGGGGGGAAAGCAAAAAGCAGGAACTGGTGTTATTGGTACCCCTTCCCTCTCCATAGTGTGGTACATGTTGCATCCTATGCCTTGTAAGAGTGCTCTTCGAAATAATTCAGGGACTAACCTACTGCTCACTTGATTGGAAATGCAAAGCAGTGTGATGGCAGTGGACTAGCTGGCCCATAGAATTTCCTCCAGAAGGCAAACTTGGGCTTGGATTTAACCCTACCACACGGTAATTAAAGCGTGGTCAGATGGGGAACCTGCACCGCTCTTTGAAGTCATCCAGTGCCCACCCCATGCATTCCCACCCTGCCAGATTTGGGGTGCACAGACACAGAAGACTGGTTGCATGACATGTTTATTTGCCTCTCCTCCTATGTTATAGGGGAGAAGTCCTTGTTTCCTTAAGCAGTTTCAGTCCTAGTGCGTCTGGTCATACGTGCCAGCTCCCTTGTAGGCTCCAACATATCCACTGTTGTCTGTCAGATCCTGGCGGCCAGCAAGACCTTTCCCTTTGCCACTCTCATCAAAACGCTCTTTGTGGCTGCCCGTGTATTTGCTAGTGTCTGTCAGCCTCTCAACCCCACCAACCTTGGGGGGTTTCTGCAAGAAAGGAGGCCAGCAAGAGGCAAGCCAGCATTAGGAAACAGCTCACAAACAAGTTCTTCCTTAACGTTTGAGGACAGCATGTGTCCCTACAGCAGGGACAAATGGTCCTGTGGCAGCTCAAGGTGCACAGTGGGTGAGGAAACTCATACTCACCGTGGCGCCCACACTGCCAGGCTCCTTCCCCTCGATGAGGCCGTACACAGCCTGCAGTGCTTCCTCAGGCGATTTGCCCTTGAAGCGCTTGCTGCAGAGCTCCTTCATGGCCTGCTGGAACTCAGCAAAGGTGATGGTGCGGGCACCTTTGGTCCTATGGTGAGGGGAAACCAAGAGGAGAATTACCTTGCCCCTGGGTGGCAGTGGGATGGGAAACTCCCAGGGCTGCCTCTCGCAGGAGCCTGCCGGCCTCCTGACGTTCCCTTCTCCCGCCTGGCTGAGCTGCCCACTGCGCCTCCCTGCAACACTCACTTGACTTTGTTGAATACAATGTCAATGTCAGTGCTGGTCACGGCTTTCCCATCCATCACCCCACACTCTTTGCACATCTTGGAGAAGTTTTTCCCCGTCATGTCATTGCCACTTGCAGATGTGTCACCATATATAGCAAATTTACGGAAAGCTTTTTCTACCTCCGACATCTTGCTGCTGTGGAGAAAAGAAGTTGGCAGGGAAGGAGCTGAGGACCATCATGCTGGACACACACTCATGTCCCATGCACCTTGTTTCCAGCAGAGCAAGGGGCACCAGCCACAGGTATCTCTCCACCATGGGACAACCGTGATGACCACATAGGTATTGACACAGAACACCTGGGAATCCAGGCAGGATCAGGGCAGGGACAGGTTGGGATCCGAGGCCAGGCAAAGGAGGGATGGAGGTGGGGCTCTGGGGTGAATTAATGACTGCTGCATGTGAAAGAATGAAGCATCCAACACATCTGAACCTTTTTGAAACACAAGTTTTGGTTAAGACTGTCTCAATAACAAGTACCTGCATTTGTAAGCTGATTTATGCTTTGCCTGATATTTGATGACAGAGTCCAGATTTGTCTTCCAGACCCTAGGTAAGTGCCTGAATCTCACAGACCTTCTTGCAAGTAGTCACCAAGGAGTTGTCCCTATCTTTTCCCATCCCCTGAATTTCTCCCTGAATTAGGTTGTCCTCCTCTCGATACCAGTAAATTTTCCGCTACTGATCAACTTAGACCACTGCAACCAGGTATCAGGGATCTCTGATTTACAATCTGAGCAACCACTTCTATGTTCTCAGTCCACTGCAACTGGAGCAGCTGCTTCCTGCTGCTTGTGAGACCATCTGGAACCCTTTTTAAACCTTTTTACCCAGCCTTTCTTACAGCCTTGGGCTCTGGGTCTCAAGGTTGTTTGCAGGCTGCATTTGCTGCATTTGATTTAAGTCTTGCGCAGGTCTGTGCCTCTCCAGAGCAAAAGTTGGGCAGGCTTGTACCAGGGAGGCTGTGTGCTGCAAGCATGAAGGGGGCAGCAGGGAGCTCTGGGTGGCCTTGCCAAGGGCTTCCCAGGCCTCTTCCCTCCCTCCCTGGGAGGTGTGGACCCAGCTCACCTGTGGGAGCCAGCAGTGATAGTGATGGTGATGGCACTTTCCCTGCTGTCCTGGAGGCAGTGGGCCCTCGGAGCTATGGCTCATGTCTCATAGGCTGATCGTCACCTAGCACCCATGCATGTCACAGAGCTTGGAAGGCCCACCACAAGGGGTGGGGGGGAGAAGGGTAGAGGAAGAGGGGACAACCCTGCGCCACTAGCATGGTGGTTCAAACCCTTGGGTGTTCCAGAGGGAGGAGTGGGCACTGGCAAACACTGCCAGGAGCACAGGGCGGTGAGGCTGGAGGAGACGGCCAGGCACTGTGTGACCATTAATGCAGCAAGTGGGAGGGCAAACGTGCCAGCATCTTCCACGCTCTGTGGTAGACATGGGGATAAGCTTTACATGGTCCAAAGTGGAAGAGGGTTGAACTTTAATTGCTTGCATTTACCCTTGGCTACGTCCCTGTGGCAGGTCCAGCTCTTGGCTGTCCCATGGGAGCAAATGCTTCTGCACCCAGGGTGTTTCAAAGCCCAAGATTTTGTTTTCCAGTCTAATCACGTCAAAAGCTATCGCCTGCTTTTTCTAATTCTTTATGCAATTTATCTTATCTCTTTTCAATATCCGTGTCTGAAGTCTGCTCCGTTCTGCCTGTGTGTGCATGAGGACAGGGTGGGTCCTGATGGCAGCAGAGAAGCGATGTGGGAACAAATGCTTTTTTGTTAGGGCTGCAGTTTAATGTAATGAAAGTAACAAACAGAGTTGGAGGTGCTGCCACGTGTCCCAGAGACTGCATGAAAGGAAAATGAGAAGGGGAGTTGTGATGCCCTGGAAAAGATTTTTAAATCCTTGTTTAAACTTGACAAAGTTGATTGCATTAACATCAGCAGCACTTGGATTCTCATCCTCTTGGTGTATGTCCCTCAGTGAAAGATGCAAAGTTTCTGGCACGAGAACATCATTAGCAGAACACCTCCACCCTTTCAGGCATAATTGCATGTCAAATTGGACCCTTTCCCAAAGAATTGTGAACATGATCAGACTCCCGGTGGGGATCCTCCTGTGACGTGTGTGAGACGGCTATGGAAGTAATTGCTTTCCTCTTCCCAGCCTGCAAAAAGACCAGACTGTTAGATGAGTGTGCACCTTCGGTCAACGATTGATACTGTGGAAGAGAGAGTTACTTTGATTCTACTGGTTATAATGATGATTTTTTTTTTTTTAAGCAATTATCTATGTTTTTTCAGATTCCTCACTGTTGAGAAGTTTTCACATTTTTCGTTATATCTGCCTCTCCACACACCCCCTTCTCACCCCCACCAGACATTTATTTTTAAATGACAGTAATTTCCTGTTATTGAGCAGCAATTGAATAGTGTTCCTGTAGCAGTGGAGAGGTGCTGATGGTGCTGTCGATGGAGGCATGCGGCTGGTCATGCTGGAAGGAAGCAGAATTTGGCTCCATTACTAGCTGCTTCATAGAAGAGGATGAGACTATGGGTTCTTTCATCTCCTTTGAGATCTCCTTGCGTATCCCATACTAGCCTAACCCATGGAAGCTCAAAAGATGTTTTAGCGAAGGGTTTTACACCTCTTTGCTGTCCTTCCTTCCCATCTTTTACAAGGATCTGCTGTCTGCCACCATTATCATGCACCAACAGTAACACGTTTCAGCTGGGTCATGGGGAATGACATCCAGATCCAGAGGTCTTTTTTTTTCTGCTTTCAGCTGCTGATCGAAATTAAGATTTCAATTGCACCCCAAAATTATGGCTAGCCAACAAATTATTGGGGTAGGGAGAATGCTTTGCATGAATGGTGTCCAAAATGCTGCACTGCAATGTGTGACAGACAGAGAGCGAAATGACCTGCAGTAAACTGGTGCAACACTGAAGCTGGGGATGTGTCAGGAGGACAGGGGACCAGAGCTGTTTGGGGTGGGAAGGACATGTGTAGGATGTGGTTGGACTCAGCCCTCCCATCACTAGCCTCAGGAACAACTGAACTGCTTCATCTGAAATCTCATCCTTCCTCCAAAATTGTGTATATATATATATATATATATATATGCAAGTGTACATATAGCCTGAGGCAAACACCTGACATGAAAAATGTCATCCCAATCCATTGAAATTTGGTGGAAATTTAAGCAACAAAAGACAGAGCCTTATAATGGAAAATAGAGTGCTCCCAGCACAGTTTACAGAGTCCAGTGAATTGAGAAAAATGCCTCTTGAGCTGTATTGAATGGATCACGTATGGAACAGATCATGTATTGAGCTGTGCGGAATGGATCACCAAGGGCTTTGTTTCCAGGTGATGAGCATTACTAGTTAGTCCTTTCAGAGAGGCTGAGCAGAGGGATGTGTAATTGTGTGGACACATATGTAAACACCCATGGCTGGATTTTACCTGGTGTAAATCAGCTTGGTTCTGGGGGCTTCAGAGTGGTGTTGGTGATTGCCTTGGCTTAGGCTGATGCCTGTGCTAATGGAGTTAACAGGGAGTGCCAGGCTCCTGCCCTTCTCAGTCTCTCTGTTCATCATCATCCCCTGGGCTGCCAGCTCAAAACTCATGGCTGGAGCAATAAAACCTCAAGAGACAGGATTAATAATGAAGGGATTTACAGGAAAAAAAAAAAAATCTGTATCTTTTTATTTTAAAAGTAATTTTACAACTTTTCTATGCACTTGGGTCACATTTTTAAGATTTTTCTGTCATTTATTTTGCAAAACTAGAGGCTATCTTGTGTTCACACAAACTTAGGACCACAGAGAAAATGTAAATATAGTGAGACTTGGGATAAAATTAGACTGACAACGCTGAGCTGCTAACTCCATACTGGGCTAAGTCATCATTATTTGGATTTGCTGGAGTCCAGAAAAGGCTTAGCTCATGTATTGAGGAAAGCCAGCAGTCACATCCTGCTTTCTTAATTGCTGTTTGATATGAACCATGATAATTCCCATTATGAAGCTAGTTTTAATTAAGCAAACAAAGCCCCTCTGCTCTTCTTTCTGTCTAGCTTTTGATGGCTCCTTCTGAGTTGTGACAGACAGGTTTCGATGTGCTCTTCAAGCTTAGCAAGGTTTAGAAGCTGTAATACAGCAGAGAACCATGTGCGTGGCCTTAAGCAGTAGCTTCGAGTGGTTCAGAGGCCATCAGTGCTTACCACTGGCTACTGAGTTGGATTTTAGCCATCAGTTGGATTTTAGCCATCAGTAGGCAGTAAGTGCTGTGTTGCTGGGGGTTCTGTAAGGTGGTATGTAGCTGAATGCAATAATTTAGGGGATCAAGGGAGCTTAAACTAGCAGGGAGGTGCTTTGTCCTGGGTGCTGCAGCTTCTGCTCAAGACCACAACTCCAATTGCCTTGGAGGGAGGGCCATAAATCCCTAATATTGCTGTATTCTCTCTGCTGGAGGGAGAGTTAGTCCCGGCCCTTGCTGCAGAGGCACAGTTATAAAACACCAGGCTGTGGCCAGAGTCAAGGCCAAGACTGGCAGATGTTTGAGCTGTTTTCTGCAGGGTGTGTGCATGGGTTTCTACGCTCGGACTAGCACTCCTCAGCGTCTTCCATGTACTTGAACAAAAGATGAGGGAAACAAAGAACAGCTTGACTTGAGGTATCTGAGTGGGCTCATGATGCTGCTCATGCCATGCGTGACCTGCACCTTCCTGAGAAAGCCCCGAAAGATGACACCAGGAAAAGCAGGAGCCCCATCCAGGTATCAGCCATAAGGGCATGTAGGGAACGTGGCCTGTGAAAGTCAGTGGGGGCCTGATGAATCGCGGTAGCAGCGTGGGAAAATCACTCACTGCCAAAGGGCAAGGGGATGGTTTAACATAGGCAGATAGATGTAGACAGCAGGTAATTTATTTCTCCCCATCACTAGTAAATATTAATGGTATATAAATAATACATGACAGATAACCTGATACCTGAATAAATAATGGCCAAGGTAGATTTTGAGCAGGCATGCGACTTGTTTTGGTTTTTGCTTCCCTTTGGACTAGCAAGAGAGTTAATGAGACACTTATTCAGGAGTTACTTATGCAGGTCCCTGAGCATGGCCACAGGAATCTGAAGATTTAAAAATCCTTTAGGCCTTCAGGTTGTGCTTGTGCAGGAGGGTGGAAAAGGATGGTGGTTTCATGGTTACAGCCTGGGGGCCAAGGCTAGATGGGTATGGGGGGGGAAGATTGGATCCGCTTATATTCCCCTATATGGTCTCACTGCATCTGTGTGAGGAGGAGGAAGATAAATGAGCATTTACAAAATGCTAGTTCTCCTTGTACTGACAACTAAAGCAGTATTTTATTGTTAATTTTAAGATCATGGGACGACTTTTCCCCCACAGTTCCCTGTGAAAAATTTGAGCTAAAGACAAACTTTTAGAGGTAATCCAAATTTAACAAGTTAGTATAATTTGCAACTAATTGTAATACTCTGCTGCTTGAGTCCTTCATCCTTTGAGTTGGATGGTATTTAGCCACAAGTAGTCTTTTCCCAAACCACTTTTACAGTGTTTATGATATTAACTGGGTTCCTTCCCATGCTGCTGGTGCTAACGGCCATTTTAAATATTAATATCCTTTTACTAATCGTATTGGTAATATAGCTGGGGTTGCTTAGTCGTGGTCCAGCTGTCCTAGTGGAATAAAATACATTAAGTATCATTCCCCAGTGAGACTGTAATTCATAAAAGCACAGTGGACAGTATGTTGTGCCTGTCTGATGTGTTTTAGAGAACATCTCTGCTGATGACTATACTTCGGGAAATTGGAAGAACATTTCCCCAGGACATATAAAGTGGCTCTCTATTAGGAACACGTAGAGGATGTGTCAGGCTTTTGAGAAATGTACTAGAAAGAGAAATTAGGTTTGAAAAAGCTGATGTACTGAGGAAGGCAGGCAACCCCTTTTTTCAGAGGTGGACAAATCTAAATTCTGTTTAGGCATGCATGCAATTTTAGAGCTGCATGTACAGGCTCAGAAGGGATCAAAATAACATTTTCAAGAGGCTGGCAGAACTAGTCTGAAACAATGGTACCTCATTAGCAGATACTGATCCTATCAGGAAAAAAAAAGTAAATGGCATCTCTTGCTTCACTGAAGAAAATGCTGCCTTAAACCCTTTCTCCCCCAGCAGGGAACGAGCGAGTCTCTGGGCAGCTGTGATTGAGGGTCTGAGCGGAGCAATCCTGAGGGCGAGCAAGGGTTCAGACAAGCCTGAGAGACACTGCAGGACTGTTAATCCTGTTTGCTTTATTAATGGGCCACGTTGCAGGAAAGGGGATGTGTTTGAAGTCCGTGTACCGTCAGAGCTCTGCTTGGGGAGCAAGCTGGATGTGCCTGGTACCACATGTAAAGTCTTGCTTTTAAATAGTAGTTGGGTGGCTGTGAGGGGGTTCCCATGGAAGAGGGACAGCAGAGCCACTGATGCTGAGGGCGAGGGTATAAAGTGTGTTGGACACAGCTTGTAAAATCTTGAAGAGAAGGAACAGGCTGCAGTTTTACACCCTAAACCTTGCAGTGAAGAAACTCATGCTGGGACTGGGGAGTTACTTTGACTTTAATTTTCCTTTTTGCTATATGTTTAGGGCAGCTTTCAGCACAGTGAGGGTACACAGGCAGATGGAGAAGGAAGAGATAGACAATTAAGGTGGAAGTCAGGGTCCTGGAGTTGATCTTTCATTCCTCAGGTGTATGGATCAATTCAGGTCCAGGTGGTACAAGCTGGCCTTGCTAATAACCCTTCTAGTCAGTTGTTTTTTTTAAAAAAAGAAAAAGCAGTGAATGCATCCTTAGCTGTAAGGGTTGTCACTCTGATTTGCAATGCTGAAGGGCTCACGGGTGAAAACTCAGGATAATGAAAACTTGTCTGAGCTCTACCTGGGCTATAGAAGAATCTTCTAGCCAATCTTCCCACCACCAGCAGCCAGCAAGTGGGGGAGGTAGGAGTAATGGGAAGAGCTGTTATATCTAAGTATGTTGTATTCATGATTGCCTGTTGTGTGGTATGTACCTGTGAGGGAATTCTGCTTGCATCTTCATTCCCTTCATTTTAAAGGGTTTCATTAACATCTAATTGCTGCTTGTTTTCCTCTTTCAAAACATCCAGGTGGTGTAAAATGCTCTTAATCAAGTGTGAAAAGACCATTTGTCAATAAAGATCCTGCTCCTTCAGCAAGGTTCTTCTGAGAACATTTGGCCTTTGTCTGTGGTTATCTAGGGGGGAAAAAATAAATGTCGAGAGTCTTGAACTTGACTGAGATCTTGGCTTGATCTTACCAACCATGTCTCTGTGCTCACATGTCACAGTAGTGTAGCAACAAAGGCCTCATCTGAAGGAACTGGAACTAATTTAATGGGATGATACCAACGTTGGCCTCTGTTGGTAGCTTGCTGAGCCACGCTTGGGGCAAGCAGATTACTCAAACAGGAGGGTGAGAGACAAGCAATGTGAGGTGTTACTAGAAGCCTAAACCCTTTGCACTGTAGGACTGGGAGACTGGCTGGGGAAATGCATAGTTTTTAGCAGGGGTGGGAGGTGGTAATGGGAACAGAAGTTATATGGATTCCCCTTGGCCTCACGCATCAAAAAGGGTAAAGTGTGAGAGATGTTCTTGAACTGGCAAGGGAATAGCTCTTGTTGATGTCAGGAGTCTTAGGTTCAGACCTCCCCTTTATCTTGTACCCTGTTGGTCCTGTTCAGCAGTACATGAGATGATCAGAGTGATGGTGGCAATGGGCTGTTCTCCCACTGGCAACATGCAAGGCTTGAGGACTCAGATGTGTTTGCCCACACCATAACCAGTGACTCTGGGGAGCTCAAAGGGTTAGTAAGGTTATGAGAATACCGTCCTTAGTAAGAAGGGACACGTTCTTCCCTGCCTGATTGACACTGACTATAGAAAACACTAAAAGCACTTTCCCCCCCCTCCACTTTATAGAATTAATCCTGTGGAAACAATCTGGATTTAAGCTAGCATAGCTGGAATCAGAATAAATACCTTATTTTTCTGGGCTGTTAGGATATTTGCTAACTATTGGCCAAAATCTCTGCTGATATGACTTCACTAAATTCAGTGAAGCTTGGATCAAGGTCTCCATTGGCATATTTTTCATCCAGTTCATTAAGCAGCAAGCAGTTGGATCAGATAGGAAACAGCACAAAACACTTGCTGAGAACGTAATATCCTTCATTAGTCAACTCAGCTTGCAAAAGGGCAGGGAGAGAGTTGTACCCACATCATCAAAGCCATATAGCCCTCAGTGGGTGTCTCGGCGTGCATCTCCAGCCACTGTGTGAGAGGTGCTGTGGAAGAGCTGTGCAGATGCAGCTGTATTGATCGGTGGCCTGAGATGGGATGTAGCTTGCTGAACTGAAATGGCATACCGAGAAAAAAACTTCTGATGGAACAAGCAGCAAGGGACAAAAAGAATAAAAAGAGATGAGAAAACATATCTATCCCCACAGAAATCCTGTTGATGCCACGTAGCTCCTAGGTGTTGCTGACAGCAAAGGGGAGCAGCTGGAATGGCTTCTGCAGAGTGGCAGCCACAGCGTCCAGCAGTCAAACTGGGACCATAACGAAATGGTTATGGTGCTTTTTAAAATGAAGACCTGTTTTGTTTTGTTTTGTTTTTTGGTGTGTGTAGAGTTTGTTGGTTTTGGTTCTTTTTTTTTTTTTTTTTTTTTGTTCATTTGTTTGTGCCGATGCAGTTTATAGGGAGCCTCGGCTTTCTTTGGGAGAGGTTGACAGTGAATTTAGCATGGGCTAAACATATCTGTGGGCTTGCAGTGAACTGTAGCAAGTGTGCTGGAAAGGGCAGACATCCCATGTGCCCATGGTGTGGTGTACCAGCCTCTCCGAGCCCTTCAAGCGCTAGCCTCTGTGACTGCATGGGGCTGTGGGAGGAGGGGGGAAAGGCAGGGGTGCAGGAGGGAGATTGCAGTTCCTTAGAAATGTGGAAAGGAGGATTACACGCGCAGCGTTTGATACGGGAGAGCAAGGATTACTGCCTGCATGTGACATCGCGTGGGAGAGATTAAAGTCACCCCAGGCAGGCAAGAATTGGGTGTGAAGCAGGGAAAGAAAGAGGGATTAGGCTGGGAGGGATGTGATACGGTTGGAAGGGGGACTGAAACACAGATAGCATAAGACAACAAGTCTTGGATGGCGTGGGTAGCATGTAAGGTTGCAGCAGAGGTACAAGGACTGAAGGATCTGCAGGATGGACTTTGTGTCACTTCAAGACCTTGAACTCCTCCCAGAGATTCCTGTCCTTCCAGCTCTCTGAAGCAGGTGGTATGAGGCTTACCAGAACAAAGCTTTGATGTTCAGCTGTTAAGATTGGGGTGATGCAGGATTCTTCAGAGTTAGGTAGAACATCAGGGCTTTCTTATTCTCCAGGAACTGGTGGTTGCCCTTAGTTAAGACATTAGAGGCTTTCTGCTTTTGGGGTGGGTTCCTGGGGTTGCTTCGTATCAGCTCTGTGGAGAGCTTCCTGCCACTGTGAAGGAATCTCTAGCCTATTCTTTTCATAGTTGAGATGCCCAGAAATTTCAAACAAATCATGTCTCCATTGTGTCAAGTGCTACATTAAAATGTAGTAAGGGATAGTTTTTGTCCTGAAGAGACTTTGTGCAGTGCCTGGAAAAGCCTGTATGGTATAACCCAGCCCCAAAATAGGGGGATTGGTCTTATTAGTGCATCATCTCACAGATATGAACATCATCATGTTTGGTACAAGGGAAGACTGTGGAGGTGAGCCTGGTAGGATTTAGACCTGGCTGGAGTGCTTTACAGCTGGTGTTTATTAAGAGCAACAGTACAGAAAAGACAGAGAAGTGTCTAAGGCTGATGCTCCAGTTATGTTGTGTGTAGGGTGTCTTTGTTTACTTATATTTAAAATCCAACCATAAAAATATATTTGGAGTGGCTGTTACACATTTCCTGCTCCAGGAGCAGACTTTCAAAGCCCACAAGAAATATTCACTTACAATTATGTCTGATTTAAAGGGAAAAGATCTGTAGCTTTGTAGCCTTAATAATTTGCTCAAACAGCTGTAGATTAATGAAAGTGTTGCTCAAGGCATGTTTCCAGAAATAGCATGTAGCTTGGCCCTCTGAAGTCGCATTGGGTTAGGAAATGCATGTTTTCAGTGCTGGGAGTGCACACCGGGGGTGATACACCGGAGCACTATGGTCTCATGGTTTAGCTTGTCAGGTGATGTCTGGAAGAGCTTGAAAACAGGTTCTTTCTGAGGCTTTTCAGTCTTTAGTGTTGGACACTATTAAGTTCCACAGATTGAGTCTGTATTGTCCTCAATGGAAAAGAGCTCTTCTGGCTGCATGGTTTTTTCAGTCCATTGTCTTTTAATTTGATTGAGGACAGAATGACTAGGGACAAGAGGCTATTTGATAAGAAAACTGCAGTCATCAAGCGGAACCAGTTCTCATTCCTTTCATCATCCCTCTCGCACGCAGAACCACAGGGACCTCACTCCATAACAAGCAGTGTGCTCTCCATAGAAAGAGGTACAGTCCGTTAAGAGTTGCTTCAGCCTGCTATATCCCAGCCTGTGATCCAGTAATTGTAAGGATTGCTCAGGTGTGGCAGTGGCCAGTGTACTGCAGTTGTTGCTCATGTCATGGTAGTCCCTGATGGCCTCTGATGGGTCAGAGTCACGTTGTAGATATTGGATGTGCATATGGGTCCCTGGTCAGATGGTCTTACAGTGTTAGGGAAGTGCTGTGGGACCATACAGCCCTCCTGTACAACTTGTAGCGTTATCCTTACTTTACTGAAGGAGAAGTGCAATACAAAAGGAGCAAATGTCCTCCTTGTTCTTGCTGAGATCTGTGGTCCACAGCTTTGAAGATGGGTCTGTTCCTCCCCTGTGAGCGACAAAGATTTCCGAGGGCTCTAGCCGTGCCTGGTTCAGCTGCAGATATGCTTTAGTGTGGGAAGATAAATTTCTGTTGGGACTGATCAGCTTCCTCTAGTTCAGTCCAGGGTTAGTGTGAAAGCAGAGTTAGTGCCGCCCAACGACATCTTGTTTAAGGTCAGGTAATGCCCTGTTGATCAGACACATATACTGGAGATAGCTGAAGTCAAGTACTTATTTTGGCATGCTGCCACTGTTATCCCTTAGGATTGTTCCTGGCTCTGTAGAGAAGCATGTGGTGTAAACGGTGGACTCTGCTAGGAGGGTACGGACTGCATTGGTCTTTGGTCTGATTATGAGTTGCAGACTCCAAGGTGTCCTGTAAGGTTCAGGAGCAGTGCAGGATTGTCCCAAGTGGTACGAGAGCAGGGCTAAATAGGATTTGTTCCCCTGTAAAGATCTGATGATTCTCTGACTTGTGCCCAGCAGTGGGGCTAGCAAACTGTTCCTGCATTTGATGCTGCTCATCACTATTGTGGTGGAGAGTGGAAGATCTCTCCTCCCTGAGGCTGATAAGATGCCCCACTGCTCCCACTTCCATAAAGAAACATCCACCGCTCTGTTTAAGAAGCAAGAAACCTGCTAATCTGTTCAAATGCTGCTGCCCTGCAATAACATATGCTTTTCTTCTTAGACACTCACTTGATTGGGATTTTTCCATTGATGTCTGGCTTGATTTATCTGTTTCAAACATGACTGCGAATAAAAGTGGCGCTCATTGAGCTGATCCAATTTGACCTGACAGGGACAAAATGACTAGAGCTGGATGGAAATTCTCTTTTCCAACAGAAAATGACAGTGGAAGATGGGGGGAGATATGGCTTGGTTGGTATTTTCCACAGAAGCGGTCCACTTTTTTCTTAATTTCTTTTATGAGCCTGAATATAATTTTTTTTTTTTTTGGAAACTAATTTGGTTTATTTTGGAAAAAATAATTTGATGCTGCTGGAAAATTTTTGACCAACCTTAAAAAGGCCTAATTTTGTGATATGTGTCTGTGCTGAGTGCATTGGCTCTTGGTCGCGTATGCCTCAGAGCAGCAGGCTTCATTCATCCAACGTGAAGGTTCAAAAATGTCAGCTGACTCCGGCTGCCATAAACCTCTGGACCCAAATACAAGAGGATCTGCAGGGGGAGGGTGGTGGAGCTCATGCAT
Source organism: Charadrius vociferus (assembly GCF_000708025.1). Classification (NCBI taxonomy): domain Eukaryota; kingdom Metazoa; phylum Chordata; class Aves; order Charadriiformes; family Charadriidae; genus Charadrius; species Charadrius vociferus. The sequence goes on along the minus strand of NW_009649473.1, from coordinate 2,350,648 downwards.
GTTGCACTGTTGTCTGTGTAAAGCAAAGTGAAGGTGACACTTGACCCCGGAGCTGTTCGAGTTGCCTCCAGATTGGATGATGTGAGAAAACCCTCGGTGGTGGGGAAAAGGGGTGGCAGGGTCAGAGAAGCAAAATGCATTCAGATTGCAGAGAAGAATTGGCTCCCGAGAAGCAGGAAGATTGTTTCATTTCTCTGCCTGCCCCTCCATTTCATCGGGATTTATTGCTATGAAGATTGCAACCGTTCTCATTAACAACCCTTTCTTCTGCGCTGCCATGGGTCACTATTAACCTCTTGGCTGGGGTGTGCACGGGGAGATACGGCAGCTATTCACACAGTCTCAGCTATACTCAGTCTTCAGAAACACCAAAAAGAAAATCTCCCAAACTGCACTGAATCCACCACGTACTTGGAAAATGTCCTTGTTCCCCAAAGATGCTGAAGATCATGTTGTGAGGCTGGAGGGTGTGTGTCCAGGCAGTGTGTGGCTGAGCAATGGGGACACAAAAGGCTGACGGCTTTGGGTCTGATCAAAATTGCTGTCTTGTACTTTGTGTTAGAGTAATGAAGTGATGAGACTTTTACGGGGCTGGCCATTGTTTGGGGATGGGACGGGACGGGATGGGACGAGGGACTTGACTTTAAATAAATAAATAAATGAAAATATTAAGAAGACCCAACCAAACAGTAGCTTCAGTCTTTCTTTTGAGAAATTGTCAACAAAATTAATTCTGGAACTTTTTTTTTGGAAGACAGTGTGTTTTCCTTAAAACAAGTAGCTTTTCTGTGCCGCTTTCTGAGAAGACTTTTCTCCTGGGGAAGTGGAGAGAGAGAGGCTCCTGCTATCGACGGTCACTGCTGCCTTTGAGGGCATTGCCTTTTGTGGCGGTTATGTTCTGGTGCCAATGGTCATCTCACAGGCCTCCCTGATCTGTCATCAGGCCTCTGGGTCACCCTTTGCAGAGGTTGTGGTCCATGTGTTTGTCTCCTTTTTCTAAATGGTTTTGTGGTTAAAGTACCTTTAGGAGAAGTGAAGTTGTTCCTTTTGGCTGGAGTTCCCTGTGCTCAGTTTCTCAGCCTGAAATGAAGCTGGTGGAAATCTCCTGCATCCCAGCAGGCTTGGCACAGTTGGCAGGAGCAAACATTGTGAATCAGCAAGTCTTTGGGGTTGCATGGCAGGATCACACCTCCTCATACATTAATGCAATTTAGGGCCTGATTATTGGAGGTAATGAGTAACCTCATGTCCTGTGGATGTTCAGGTGCTTGGAGTCATCTCCAGCAATTTCATGTCATTGTTGCTGTATTCCAGGCAGCCCTGCTATAACCATGGCTCTGAATGACAGTAAAAAAACAGGGAGAGGAGGTTATTAAGAGCCATTCAAAAATCAGATAGCCTCTTCCTTTCAGACAGCTTCGTAATTTCTTGCTTGTGTCTGGAAGAGAGCTCAGCAGCTCTGAGATATCTTGGCTGCATTAGGCAGCCATTGGGTGCCCTTGCTCCCAAAACCATCATCATCCCACATGGAAGGTCTCTGAGCACGCAGTTTTTCTTTGGTGATCACCAATCATTGAAATTCACACTTCTCCTTGAAGGTGCTCCCATCCCCTCCTTCCCCTGTGCTGGCAGCGCGTTTTGCAAGCCCTCTCCAGTCACCTCTGCGATATCTGAGATGAAACCTCTCTACTATGAAGGCACTGAAATGAGCCTTCAGCAGTGTAGGGCCTTAGTGGTCCTCTCTGTGGGGTCAGCTGGCACCGTGCTTCAGTGGAGCTGCCTGTTCTGGCACTTCTGCTGATTTTGACTCTGGGGAGTCTGATGGCATCATTTGTCTTCTGAGCTTTTCCCGCTGTATTCTCAGGCCAGGTCTCCCCCTTCTTGGCAAGGGCCAGAGCTTTGAGATCTCTGGGCTATTAGACCTGCTCCTGGGTCTCACAGGTGCTCTCTGGAGCTTCGAAGTTTTTTGTTTGTTTGTTTGGGTTTTTTTATAATTAAAATACCCAAAGCAACCAGTTGTGTGGTATCCTGAAATGTGCTCCTCTCCATTCCTAGCATCTGCTGACTCCTGATGTTACAATATAACCACCATATGACCTGAAAGGGTAGGGGGGGGATTATTTTTGGGGTGCTTCTAGATATATCTGACTACATAAAATAGGAGAGGACATTGAACTGTATCTTCTCGTACTTAAGGCAGAGGTAATTTGCCTATGCCAGGGACTGGAAATAGCGACACAAGAGTTACTACTAGTAAAATATCCTCTCAAAGAAGAAGTCCTAGGGAACAAGAAGGTTGGCAGCCACTGGAGCAGTTGGTGCAAATTTGGAAGGACTGAGGCTTGCTAAGCAAGCACAGGTTGTCACACCGCCACTGAAGACAAGCAAGGAGTTCTTACTGTGCTAAGGTGAAGCACCAGACAGTGATTTAATGACTTGAGTAATGCCTGTAGGGTGAGCAGGAGTTGCAGTAGCGAAAAAAATCCTATTTCTTCCCTTCATTTAGGCTGTTTTGCGAATAATTGAGCTAGGATGCTTGTGGCTGGGTGGGGACAGTTTGTCCCTCTGCAGAGGGACCATTCAGTACAACTTAAAGCTGTGTGTGGCAACTGGTCTTTTCCAAGGGGAGACCTGCAGGATGGCATCGCTGCTTGTTCTTAGCCATTGACAACCTTGGAGAGGAGTCTACATTTTCAAGACCAGGTAAGATACTAAAAGATTATTTTTCTTTGTAGAAGTAATGCCAAAAGGACTTGCTGTCTTTCCCATGCACAGATCACCAGGGAGAGAAGAGGGGTGGGGATGGCAAAGAGCTTGCCGAGTTTCACAGTATTGCACGTTTGGTTTTGCTTAATGAGAGATTTAATTGCAGGCTTCCTCCTTGCCACTAGATGACAGCCTTACTCTGTGCACCAGGGACTTGGTTCTCATTATTAGGGGGCAGGGAAATGACACTCTTAAAGGACGTGTCCTATCTGTCTTGCTTCTAAATGCCTTCCTGCAAGGCAGGGAGCTGGGCACAGAGGACCTGATGGTGCAGATACATCCACTGAATGGAGAACATGGTACTTGAATTTTGGCCACACTTCAAATGTGGGCAATCAAAAGGTAAAAGCAAGAAACTGCATTTCTTCAAGGAATTAAAGGACGGATTTCTTTTAGGAGCAGAACCATGCTCTTTGGGTTGCTTCTGCCAGCCTGACCCAGTGTGGTTTTCAGGCTGGCAAGCTCTGAGCTCCGCAACTGGGCTCTAGGCTGGCTCTCCTGGATGTTCATGAGGAGCTTCCCTGTGCAGGGACCTGGCAGAGCCCCCTCCTTCCACTGAGCAGAGGGAATGAGACCTGAGGACTCTTCTCTTCAAGTATGTCAGCAAGGACTCCTCTTCAAGCGTGTCACCTAGGAAAGGTCACGTAATATCCTGTTGCGCTCCTTGATTGTTTTACCTCTGCATTTTTCCTGTCTGTGGTTTAAGCCATAAAGCTTCCTGACCCCTTTGCTCTTCTCTGTCTTGTACCCATGAAGATGCAGGAATCCAGTTGCGTAATGTTATTTTTGGGCAGAGCATCCTCTCCCCTTCCTTCTGCAGGCTCTTGGATCCTGCACAAGTGCTGGGGAGGGGAAATGCAAATTACTCAAATAACATGATTTTGTCATCCTTTAGTGTGACTGTAGTATATAAAGCGATAAAGAGATCAGCAGGGCAGATTTAATGGCATGAAAGCTTTCACACTGCCACTGTAATAGTATCAAATCTGTATATATGTGGTTTTTTGCCTGGGCTGGCTTTGGGACTCTGGAGTTGTGTCTGACAGGAATGCAAAGTGGAGGAGGTAAATGTGAGAGTAATCGGGGAGATTTTAACGTTGGCAATGTGTGACGCTTCTCAGCCCTTCTCAAAGGGGGTTTTTTTGGAGAGAGACCCTTGCAGAGGTTTTGAGTCTTTGGTCAACCGTTAAATCATAGCTGTACCGTACCAAGCCATGCCCTGCCTCGATGGAGTTGTTTTTGTTGCAGTCCTGAGAGCCTTGAGCCCAACTTGTGTGGTGTCAAGTGACTCCCACCTAACATGGCTTCTCACCTCTGCAGGACTGAAGACGTCCTGTTGGGCTGCTCCTTCTGGCCCTGCTTAAGTAGAGCAGGATTGTGCTTTGGGCTATATTTTGTCTAAGGTGTTTTCTGTCCCAGGGGCCTTGTCTTCAAGCCAGGGAAGCTAAAGGGCATGTAGGTATCAGCTGGGGGGGGTGTCTCAGGGACCAGGAATGTGTTGCTATCAGGCTGATGCTGAAGAAGCTGAGGTGTGAGATCATTGTTGATCAGGATCTTTTGAAAGCTTGAAACACTGAACTTAGGTTTCTTTGAATTGTCTTTTTCTCCCTCTCCTTTCATTTAATCTTTCTCCATTATGTAATTTTCATATGAATTTATGGCTTGTGAAAGGTACCAGATTCTGGATATTGTAATAGGAGCTGTGGTTAGAAATTTCCTTCAGGAGTGGACAGTGTGCTCTGATCTCTGGGCAGGTCACAGTCTATGTCTGTACCTGTAGCGTGTGTGTGGGAGGGAATAAATATTTCTAAATTAAATTGTTTGAATCCATTCCTTAATAGCTGGAATTTTGCTGTTCATTTTTCATTAGCAGGGTGTGAATATTCATGTATCTTGGATCTTGTTAAGCTACCTTGCAAACATGTCAAATTCCTTTTCCAATGTTTGTGCCTTATACCAAAGTTTGTGTATTGGCATTTTGCAAACATTCAGCACAACTTCTTGACCTGAAAAGTATGAAATAGGTGGCACCAAGCCCAGGGGATGATCTTGATGATCTTAATCTCTAATGGGAATGGTTTTGCATAGGTTTCATGATTTGTGCCATTGGGAAACAGAGGTAGGAAGCGTGCAAGTAGTGTGTTTGCAGAGCCAAGAATAGATTCCAGGCTTCGTGCCTTCCCACGCTGGTCACCATTTCTTGCATGGATGCGGGATGGTTTTGTGATTAAGGCAGTGAGATGGACCTCAGGAAGCATGGGGTGTGCTATGCAGAGGTTGGATTTGCTGATTCCTTTTGGGTAACATCCTTCCTGATCTCTGGGAACACCTGCCTGAGAGCTGGAGCCAATGTAGACTGCAGGACTGAATTCCTGTCTCTCTCTTAGGTGCCGTCTCTTTGTCCAACGCGGTGCAGATTGGAAAGTCTCTGTTTCCGCCAGGTGGTCCCGGAAGGCTTATGCCCGACAGCATCGCTGGTGTTGCTGAGTTAATGCCTCCAGGCCAATCCTGGGCACTGGTGTGTGAGCAAGTGCTGATAAGGAGCAGATTTATGGGTGCTCAGTTTTGCTCTTGAAAACTTGGTAACGGCCGGGCGCTGTTTCAGTGTACCTTGGCTCAGCCTGGCAGGAGGGCAGGGATGGATGCGCCAGAGCACAGGGAGGGAAGGTGGACGCACACTGAGCCAGCTCATCAGGGCAGGAGCCTGGAGGTAACGCCAAGAAACACCAACTCACTGCTGTGGCTCACTGCAGACTCGATGCAGCCTCCTGCCTGCAGCACAGAGCCTGCCCCAGGCGAGATGAGCAAAGAAAAGACGCAGAATGATGTATAGTTCCTTTGTACAGTACATTACGTGTGCATACAACAGCAGTGATTTTGTGGTTCATACAGCTGCTGGATAACCCCTCTGAAACGGCTTTTTTCCTGGATGTGAGCATCACTATCGTCTGTGTTTTGATTAGGATACTAATACATATTTATATTACACTGCTTTCCAGCTATCAGCTGAAGAAGGGATGTACTTTACAAGTGCTTAGTTAGCTGGTTTTAATGGGCATAACGTATAAATAATAATAATGAGAAGGGGAGGAGGTAATACATGGAGTGGAACTCATTAATTACTATTTATTAGTCATTAAGGAGTGAACAAAGTCCTAAACTGAAGTGTGTGAGCTTGACTAGCCATGAGCGTTTTTTTGCTGTAAGAAAGTCACTGCTTTTCAAAACACCGTTAAAGCATTTTGAATTCTATTAAATATTTTTTCCATCCTTGATCGTTGCTGAAGGTTTTCAAGCTATGATGTTGCATGAAGATATCTGCTCTGAAATTTGTTGAAGACTCATCCTTACATTTGAAGTACTGTTTTGCTTTGTATTTTTTTACGAGGTAGAACATGCCTGTCTCCACAAAGAAAACCTTTTGTGTTTACCTGAGTGTCATGTCCTTTCTGGGCCAGATTTGGATTTTACTCCCACCTTTCTATATTTGCAAATATAATTTATATTTATGGATAGAGCTGGGTTCTGTCCCCAGGTGCTCCTGTGTGCTGTCCATGTGCTCACGTGTGTTCACATGCTTGTGTGCAAATGTCTGTCTCTTTGTTATGAACTGTGGTTGTAGATGGCATGTTTTGCTGTTTATTTACAGCTTGTTACCCGTCCTCATTCTGTTTGAGGGAATTGCTCAGTAATGCTGATCACTGCTCTGCTTTGTTCTTTAAAAAGCTGCCTTCTGTTTGGATGCTGAATTGGGATTCTCCTTGCTTGTGAGAGTGACTTTTCAGGCACTGGATAATGTGGCAGTACATCTCAGAGTGCAGCGGACCCGCAGGCTCTCCTGCCGGGGCTGCGCTCCCCGCACGAAGGGGCACATTGTGAGATGCCCCCGGCCTCGACGCCCTCCTGCTCTGATGCTGCGTGACAGCTGCGGTCGTGTCCGGGAGGAGCAGGAGCACATTTCAGCCCTTTGCTCTCGTTTCTGGCTCTGTTGCGAAGAGTGAAGCTTTCCAGCACATTAAATATGTTTTCGGGAAACACGAACAGAAAGCGCCGTCTCCCAGCTGCGCGTCCGGTTGCAGCAGCTGAGCCCAGGGCAAGCCATTGCCTTATGCCGACGGCTGCTGTGGGGCAGTTGCTTGAGGGCGCCCTCAAGGAAAGTGTGGGTGCTGCGGGAAATGGTTTTGTTAATCCCAGCCGTGGCTTTTCAGCTCTCTGTGCTGGTGATGCAGCCTCTCCACAGGCTGTCTCCCTGCTCCCACAGAGCCAATGTATGGTGGCTATTTGTCCTGGCTTTGGAAGAGTGGTCCTGGCTTTTAAAGACCTTGTCTTGTAACTGGGCGTGGAGACACACAGAGCTTTCGCTGAGGAACCTGGAGGTAACACTGACTGCAGAGCAAGAGAGACGGACACTGGGGGCTTACTCTCATTTTCCCAGTGGAGAAATAAGGAATTGGGTGAACTGACTGCACCAAAAGAGAAAGCTCCAAATCGATCTTCCCCATCCTGGTTTGGTCCCTTGTGGATACTTGGGGAAGGAGGATGAGCCTGTCCATCAGTGAAGGGCCGGGGTGCTGTAAGGACTGTAACCTTACTTAGGACAGTGAGTGGGCCATCTTTTTTTAGTCCATTTTAGATTATTTGTAGCATGCATGATCCAGTCTAGCACTGGGGCCCCTGGACACACTATCAAAGTTTTATGTGATCATGTTTGTTGCGTGTATGTTCCTCCCCTCTGGCAGAGAAGCAGGAGAATGCAGGTAGCAGAGGTGGTGCAGTTTTCACCATATCCAGGGGTGCTCCAAGCCCAGCTGGCTGCAGGCAATGAGCGTGGTCATTCCTGATCTGCACCCATGGTGTGGATTCGGCAACTCCTCCTGTCTTTCCTTCTAGATGAGCAGTGTGGCCAGGATTTCTGAGCATGGACAGCCCCTCTTGGAGGAACGTCTCCATCTGTATTGAAGTTTGCAGCTGGACTTTGGTTGTTCCTTTTGTTTGTTTGTTTTAATATTAGCTTGTTAATTATCCTAAGAAAGAAATCTGGCTTTGTTCTTCTAAAAATAAAAAAAAAAATCCTTAAATGCTTTTCTGCCTGAATAATCTCAATTTGGTGACCCACAAACCATAGGCAGAAGCATAAAAGAAGTAATTTTCTTTTTCTCTTAGGAACCAGATGGCTCAGTTCAGTCTCTGTGACGTTCTCCAAATCAAATTGTGTTGTAGAGTTCAAAGAAACTAATTTCAGGAGTTTGGGAGAACTCTGGAAGGGTAGAGGAACCAAAACCATAAATTACGTATCGCAACAGAGGACAGGAGAGAAGATGTGGGAGGGAGAAAAAAAATAATTATAACACAGAATCTATTCTAAGCCTTTATTTCCTTTTTTCTTTGCAAAGAAATTGCAAAATTCACATATTTATTCAGTACCCACGTTTAATAGCAAACTTTTGTCAGTCTGTAATTCTTGGTCTGAAGTTGTTAATTGAACAACTCCTTAAAGCTGTTTGCAATTCATGTTGTGGAAACTCGCTACATACATCAGCTGGCGATGCTGCACTTCCCCATATGTGACCATGGCAGCGTGAATTTGGAACAGCGTATTTGAACATAATATTTGCAGATGGATAGCTGTACGGCTGGAAATTTGTAGCGTGCAAATATTTGAGTGGCTGAGTGTAAAATTTGCTTTTGCCTGAGCGTTCACACCTGTAAAACTTAAGCATTAGAGCTGGTACTGTGAAAAAGACTTAAGTTTGAAGAAAGGACAGGGAGGAGGAAGAGGATGGTTCAGTTCAGTCATCGGGAACATCTAGAGCTGAAAGTGTTGCTGTACTTGAAGGCAAGACAGGAAGAGTGAGGATTTTGTAGAGGAAATGAGGGTGTGAAGGAAGGGGAGAATGGACTGTAGTCTGATCAGCAGTTGCTGAGGGCTGATGTAGAAGGAAATGTCTGACCCTGCGAGGCAGGTAGAGGATCTGGATGTGATGGAGAGGCATGGGGTTCTTGCAGCCCTCCGTCTGGCTGGGTTATTGCTTGCTACCCAAGCTGGGAAATGGTTTTGGTGGGTGAGAAAGGTGTGTGAGATCAGCAGAGCTAGGGGAAATTGTGGCAACTCTAAACTATGGTAACTCCGTTGCTTTTAGTCATGTGCATCCTATTTTAGCAGAGAACAAAATTGCTGTCTGGAGTTGATGAGTGCTGTGGGAACAGCTTGGTTTTAGCCGCTCCAGTAGTGCAGGGCTGGAAAGCAGAAGATGGAAGGAAAAGGCTGGAAAAGCCTCGAGGACTGATACATTTTAAAACGTACAAAGCCACTGAGTGGGATATCTGGCGCTTACATCCACTCATCAGTGATAATTTTCATCCTATTTGTAAGGATGATTTCAAGCTTAAGGGATGTCTGTGCTATTGTGTCATGAAAGCAGGGGCTACCTCTGATATCTTGGGAATTCTTGGACAGGTCTGTTAGCCATCCCATGCCTCAGTTTCCTTGTGATGGATAGGAATGTTGATTCTTCTTTTAGGATGTGTTTTGGCATCATCTACTATAATACAAGGCGTTTGTGAAGATAATAAATACTGCCCTACTGCTATGAGGTGTCTGGAGGGAAGAGGATATATGGAGTAGGAGATGTCACTGCAGGAGAATGTTTGGTCACAGAATAAAACACAAGCAGTAGAACAGAAAGCTGAAGAGTAAAAGAGGGAAATGAAAGTGTATTCTTGTTTATTCTCTAAACAATCACTCTTTTTTTTTTTTCTTTTTTTTTCTTTTTTCTCCCCGGGGCAAAATAAGGTACAATTAATATAACGAAGTCTGACACATTAACAGAGAGGTGCAAAGGTTTGTGAAGCTGTGGAAGTAATTGCTTTGACTCTTGCACTGGAGCTTTAGGATAGCTGAAGAGCCGGATGATATTTTTTTCTGCCTCTGTCACTGTCTCCTTGTTCCTGTGCATCACCTAACACAAAACATCATCCCTGCAGGCTTTGGAAACTGTGGCAAATTGTCATCTCACCATTACTGGCTTTTCCTTTAACAGCTGGTTTGTATTTCCGTGGCCTGCAGCTGCCATCACTGACTTCCCAAAGAAAGGAAGGAGTGTTTTGTCCATTTGCCCCTCAATTTCTAGATTATTTTGTGCCCTTTTCTCCAGGGGGGAAAAATGCATTTTCTTCCATGCCAGGAGAAAGAGCTTACCGAGAGCTTTGTCGCTGTCATTACTTTGCTGCAGGCTGGAATTGGTGTTGTGCTTTATGAATTTCCCCCTTTCCCTCCTCCACTATGTCTGTCCTTCCAACCCACTTAGTTGGGCGGTCTATGGAATAGACCCCTAGTCCTTGGCAGCACAGGGTTGAACTCCACTGGTCTGTCTTCCCAAGTCCATCTTCCTAAAAGTAACAAAAGCAAAACATTATTATCCTCTTTTTGCAGGGGAGGGTATTGAGGTGAGGAAGTTTTCAGTGGCATAGCGGAGGTTGAGGCAAAGAATGTATTTGAGGCTAAGGAAGGAAAATTCTGATATTGGCTGTCCTTTATCATCTGACCTTTCTTTCCTTCTGTGGCGAAAGATCGTAAAATGTGACCTTCTTCAATTAAAGTTTACTATCTTGTGAATTTTTGGATGGTAAAATTATCACAGTCCTGGACTCCCCCCTGCTTGCAGCTGGGAAAAAGGCACCAGTGAAGGTGGTCTATAATTAGGTGTGAAAATGTAGCTCTGTGGTTAGGACTCTTAAGCCTCGGCTGAAACGTGCCTAAGAAGAGCTGGGCTGAGGGTATAGTATTCAAACTTAGATAGTTTTGTTAGTTGGTGTGATCAGTGACACAAAAATATTGCACACCCCTTTTGCAAGCTCTCTGCCCAAAGCAGGAGTTTCCTAGGTTTAGCTGTCCCTGAGCAACATCCAGCACACCGAGTTGAGAAGTCCTATGAGATGAATCTTAACCTCAAGAGAAAGGTTTCTTTGGATTGTAAATAAAGCTTGCAACTGGAACGCTGGGGCTGACCTGGAGGTTTAAATCCAGCCCTTATCCCTTGAGTCTTGAAGTGCTCCAGATCCAAAGTTATTTTTTATTTTGTGGACCCACGAGAGTTATACGTGCCAGCCGCTTCCATGACGCAGAGATGTGCCCTTGAGAAACTGAGATAGCGTGTCCTGTGGGCCCATGACGTGCCATATCACAACCTGTTGTGACTTATGAAGAGTCATTGCTGTTTGCTCCTAGACAGTGTTGGATTTTAACCTGCTCATAAGGTTATGGACCTTGCATCTCCTTGTCCCTTCTCCAAGTGTCTCATCCTGCTCAGAGAGGAGCAAAAGATGGCTTTGCTCTAATAGCCACTATGTCTTTGAAGATAGGTGAAGTAAGTGAGCTCTAATCTGTTATTTTATTTAGCTCTGCCAGGAGGATTTGGTCATTTCAGTTCAACATTATTGATTTTTTTGTGTGTGTGTGTCCGATATTCAGCCTATAGCCATGGAACATCTCTTGTTGCTGACCTCTCTGAACGGCTCTGTAGTGCCACGTGGTGGAGCTGACTTTGTATGGATGATTGGTTTTGAGTCTTGGTGGCCAGGGATGAAAAGTGGAGCAGAAAACCAATCCTGATGAGCAGTGAAGGATTAGCTAGGGAGATTGTACACTATAAATTTGCATTTTGTTTCCTAGATAGTCCCAGGAAACGCAGAGAAAGAGGAAGCACAGACATCGACAATAAAACCAATAGTCTAAGCTGGTTTTGAACTTCAAAGAAACATCCAGCTAGTGTTTAAGGCAAAATTACAGGCCTTGTTATCCAAGCTCATCAGTGCCGTGGGGCTGGTGTCTTGGAGATGTGGAAGAGTGGGTTGGCTTCTCTTTGCTGTATATATCACTAATACTAAAGATAGTGTGGTTCTGATTTTTTTTTTTTTTTTTTAAGCATAATGTTTGGCAATGATGCGTGAAGCAGAAAAGTTTTTTGATTTCCCCTTCCCCCCTCCACCCTGATAACCAGCCTTAGCTTTTTTGCATCATGTCAGCTCAGGAAAAATCACGTTGAGACTTAAATGGAGCAAATAGGATGAGAAAATCATTAGCGGGGAAAGAATTTAGGACTGCTAAAGCTGTTCAAGTTTCTTTTTAAAGTTGTACAGTAGTGATGTCTTATCAGATGTGGTCAGTACTGGATGGGAGACACTGTAGGAGCTGAACGTGGCAACTGTAGTGATGCTGGTGTGGTTACCAGTCTCTTCAAGGTGAGACTGAACTGTTGGCTGCAGGAGCAAGGAGGCTTTTCTCCTTTGCCTGAAAATCTGAGGGAGCCAATTGCAGGCTAAAGACCATGCTGGCACTGTTCCTGGTCCCCCCTAAACTGGTTAAGGGGGGAGTAGTTCCTGAGTAGCAAGGACCCAAGATCTTAAGGATTTGAGACTCAAACCCACAGCCTCTGACTGGGGAAACAGCTGGCAAAGCTCACTTAGAGCTGAAGTGTCTGGAAACAGGAGGCCTGGAAGATGTCCTGGGGGATCAGTTAAATGCATGACGTAGGAGACGCCATGGCTAGCGATGTTTTGCAGTCTTCCCCCGTAGCTTTCTTGCTGCTGTGAGCAGGAGTATGCAGAAACCAGCTGGTCCTCATCCAACCTGGTGGCTCTCGGGAGCACAGTGCAGTTGACAGCATGCTAGAAGCCACCAATCCAAATAAGTCAAATTTTCATCTGTTATTAGATCATCAGTTACTGAAATGAACGTGGCTTCTGTCCCAGCCCCACTTTATACTGTGTGACCATTCAAAACTTGTAAGAGATGTTCAGAGTTGCTTTACTTAGTTTTTCATGGAGGTCATGCCTGTAACTGAACTGAACCTTCATCATTCAGCGCTCCATTGAAAGCCCACGGAAATTGGTGGAGAAGCTCCCACTGACTGAGTTGTGGTTCATGCTCCAGTCTGTTTTCATTGCATCTTCATTTGGGATGTTTCTGCCCCAGATGCTGTGCTCAGTGCTATGTTCTCTGGATGGCCTCACTTGCCACATGCAGGACACTTGGGCTGTTCATGTTGTAGCAGAGAGATTATGAATTTTGATGAGCTCAGTCAAGTTTCTGACTTGGGAGACTTTTTTTTTTTTAATTTAAAAGGTTATATGTAGCAGAGATATCAGTTCATTCTTCTGCCAGTTCATTAACTTGGTTTAATTCACTATCAATTTACTTGGCAAAGCACGTTTTGGTAGCTGAAAGGCCTAACCTATTGGAACAGCGCTTCTTACTCCTTGCCTGCATCGATTGCCCTTTCAACATCGTCACCAGGAATGGGGAATAGGGTAGTAATGCCACGTGAAATGTCAAGCACATAAATGCTCTATTAGTTTGTACAAGCAAAGGGCAGATCGCACAGAGCACCTTCCCTTAAAGGCTACACTGAAAGCAAAATCCACAATGAAATAACGGTAGGGCTGTGGTGTAAACCTACACCAGGCAAGAAGTTCAAAGCTGTTGCTGCAGCATTTGCAGAGCTGCTCCATTGCAGAGCGTGGTTTTTTTTTTTTTCAGTGGCTGGAAATTCAGGCTCTCCCTCTCTCAGAAGGGAATTGAGGGGCTAGGTTGTGTGCCTGTTTCAGAATTTTTTTCAGGTGGCCACTTCTTTCCTTTTGAACAAGGGCTTAGCTCCCTCCCAGCTGACACCAACCTGTTTGGAGGTGGGTCAGTGCCAGGCAGTGGACAGGCTGCAGGCCAGGTGGCTTCTTGAGGTGATGGAAGTCCAACCCAAGCTATTGTCTCTTATGATAGTGCCTTTTCCTTCTTCTGGGGAATCTTACCCATCATGTGATGTCCAGGAGAGGTGACATGTCGACATGGGCTGCCAACACAGCATGGTCCATTGGGGAAATAGTCTCATTTCCCCAGGGGCCTTTGGGGAAGATGGCAGCTGGCTGTGGACTGTGTTTTAGTGGGAATGGAAACTATTATCCTCTTGTTCTGTAGGGATGCCTGACCCAAGGAGAGCCCTGCATTTTTCTGATCCTTCTCTAAAGTCAGTGATGGTCACTCTCTTGAGCTTTTGTAAGCTCTTTTGAGCTTCCATGTTCAACCCTGGTTTTGCTTGTGTAATGCTAGTCTGGTTTTGTGTTTAACCAGACCTGGTCACCACAAAGGGGAAGCACAAAACATGGTAAACTTTGAAATGTGCTTAATAATGACTTAAAATAAACTGAAAAGGCTTGTTATTTTATTGAGGAGCAGTGGGCCTTGTTAACTGAAGGCACCAGTAATGAGATACAAAGTCTTTACTTTACAGGTTACCAGGCTGTATGAAAAGCATGTCCCAAGTAACAGTTCATCTTCTCTCATGCCCACCTGAAGCCAAAATAAATCCTCTGACATCCCAGTTGTTCTGATGACAATCAGGATGCTACCGACAGTCAGGGAGGCTATCAAGAAGAATAACCAGGAGGGAAAGCGCCCATGACTGCTTCTGCAATGGACACTGTATGTATATGTATAGGAGCCCCTAAGGAATAATTAATTCCTTATTCCCTAAGGAATAATTGATAGGTGAAACACTTGAGCTGATGGTGCGATGCACCAGGGCATTGTGAGAACAATGTGTAGGGGGTCCCCAGTGACCTTTGGAGTTCATAACAGTGATGGGGGAATATGGTTTCTCTGCCTGCAGACTTCTCTGGAAGTGGCAGATGAATACCTGTGTGCAGGTTTAGATCCATGTTTCCTAGACCATGCTTAGGACTGATGCATTTATTTATGGTGGTGGAACACTGGAGGAGCACATGTATTTAACATTAGCCAAAATCTAATCTCCACAGACTCCACTGAAGGTCCGACTCATTTTTAACATCAGTCAGGTGGTTGTGACGCCTTCTACAAAGGTTCCTACAATTTTGCTTGAAACTAGCAAGACCATGCTTAGGACTGATGCATTTATTCATGGTTAGTTTTAGGAAAAAGTCACTGTAAGATGAGGTCTCATTTAATTTCTTCCCCATTTTAACATTCCAGCTATTTGGAGCTTGAGTGTGTGAGGACTGAGCACTTCTAAGTGTTAGGACTGTGTGCTTGTGGTTTCTGAACTGGCTGTTTTGGGCATGAACGTGAAAAGAGAGTCAAGGAGAGCATGCTGCCTTTGCATTGAGTGAAAACACTGCAGGAAAATGGTCTCTGCTGGAATATTCTGGCATCTGCACTTCAACTCCTGAAGTGAAATACCTGGAGGGGGGAAAAAAGAAATTGAAAAATGAATAGCCATTTCTGAACCTTTTGGATGGACCTGCTCTGTTTTCAGCCTCAGAGTGGGCAAATGTCTTATTCTCTAGCATAGGTTGGAGGGCACTCGTTGAAGTTGTTCTATTTGCTACAGTGAAGATGTAACAAAGTTCTTGGATTGGTTAGGTGGCTTTTTGTTCTCGCTTTTTAATTTGTGAAATAAAGCCATGACCACTTTGCCCTTTTAATAATTGGACACTCTGGTCACTTTGTAGCTCCTTCTTATAGCACAGGTGAGATTCCATCTTTTCCAGAACAAGTGTGTGTTGTTTGAGCTAAAGTAGCCGGAGAGGGTGTATGGCAAAGGAGCAATCCTGAATCGCTCCACTGGAGGGAAGTGTTTGACATACAGTGTTGAAAGTATCAGCGTAATTTTTTTCCTTAAATCTAGATTTATTTTTTTCTTCAAGTGGATATGATGGGAAACTGTGCAGCAAAAAAGCAAGCAATACCCTTGTCTGCAGACTCTTTCAGCAAATTCTGTGCCCCTGCTCAAAATAGTTGCTCTATTTTTCAAAGACCACCTCTGTTTGAGATGCTTAAACTGGGGGAGGAAAAAAAAGTCCAAATAACAGGTTTTGGGGATCTCTTGCTTTTCAGAGCTGATTGAATTACTGTCATTATCTCTTTTGACCTAGACCTTTGACATTTGAGTGAGTCCTATGACATTTTCTTTCAAGAGATGGTGAAAACATTGGTTATGTCTTCCTAATGACAGACTAATCACTTTTAGAGAACGAACGGACGCGTTTCAGCTCTTACTCGTAATTGTTTTTTGCCTGCCAATGAAGCTCTGTTCCCAAACGCCTTCTCAAGCTGCATTAGCTGGTACTAACATTCCTATTATTAAAAAGCTTAAATTAGGAGAAAAAAAATAATAGTAGAAGGTAGCCCTGGAAAGTGCGCGTGTACTTGATGACAAATGGCAGAGTGTGGCTCAATGACCGTGGTGCTGCTGATGGTGATTTTGGCTGAACCGTCTCAGGAATTAAACCTGTGATTTGCTGATTCGACACACGTTTTCCCAGGTAACTGGGACTTGAGGTGCTCTGCTCCACGTCTCCTTTGTAGGCAGGACTAAGCCCAGAGCAGCATTAACGTCACCTGACACTATAAAAACATTTCCAGGAGGTCCCAGTCCCAGCACAGCTGTGTACAGTGGTGAAACAGATGTTTTCCACCAGAAGGTGTTTGATTTCTGAGGGGTAATAGAGGATCAAGCTGGGTTCAGGCTCTGTTAGTACATCCTGTGCTGTCAGGAGATGTGAGTACACTAGTGGTCACTCTTACATCAAAGAAGCACCAGCTGTATGAAATATAATAATAAGATGGGTCGATTAGCGATGTTGCTTCATTGGTATTTGACAGATGTTGGTTTAATTCTCTCCTTTTTCACAAGTTCCCTCTGACCTTGGATAATCCACCAAGGGAAGCCCCAGCCCCATCTGAGATTTCGCACCCAGAGTCAGTTCTCTGGGGACATACAGCCCACAGGAAAGCAAGATGTGGGAACTTGTAGGGCTGAATCCAGGTCTCAGCTTCTGCGTTTCAGTTACCTGTTCGCAACGTAAGGATGGCAGCTAGTGGCACTCCCTTGGGAACGCTGTGAGGATAAATTGAAATGGTGAGTGGAGACAGGTGATGTTGCAGAGAATAGAGAGTTAATAGGGATGAGCTAGAGGAATGCCAGAAACCCAGTTTTAGAATTAAGACACAGGTTAAAAATTTGGGACACATACTAATGCAGACATTTACTTGTAGATTACTTCTTCTCTCCTCTGTGAGCAGACAGTCCAGCTCCCTCTTGCTCATAACTGCAGAATTATCTCCTCCGGTCACTGCACACAGAGTGACTCAGTGGTAATTTCTGATTCTGAGGCAGGAAAGTGACTGTAGGAAAGTGCTGGAGATACTTTTAGCACTGGCTGAGCGATTGGCACCGTGCGGGCTGGTGTGGCGTGCGGGGCTGGTCTGCGCATCTCATCTCTTGTGTTCAAGCTCCAGCAACCTTTTCTCCCTCACGCCCTCCTTTTGTCATTTTAAAATCCTAATCAAGAGCATGAAGGACATAAATGCAGCCAACCTGTTTGAATAGCCCTCCCTTTCCACCTAGGCCTCCTCTAGATGCTTTACTTCAGTGGGTGTGCTTTGCATGGCTTTGCAGGGTGCTTTTAAATCACACAATCAGAGGATCACGATAGGTTTCTGCTCTCAGCAGTGTCTACTAAAGGGCTGCCAGTATTTTCTGTGCTGTTGCATGAATTTATGCCTGTCTAAAATGAGACTGACATTGCTTCTCTTTGGTGGGTGACTGGAAGTTAAAGTAATTAAGATGCCATAAGTTCCTTCCTACAGTGAAAAGTGCTGGATCTGGGCAAATTCTGTTGTAATCCTTGCAATACCTAAATGCTTTTTTTTTGTTTTGCTTTTCTTTTTTAAGAAAGAGCAATAGTTTAGATAAATCTGGACTCTTTGCAGAGGGCAAATAGTCAAAAAGTCTGGCTGAGATTGTGCTTGTCAGGGTAGAAGGCTTTTCCTGCAGGCAGTCTGTGTTTCGCTGCAAGGTGCTGTGCTCCCCTGGGCGATGGAGGAGGAAGAGGTTGCAGCTTGGGCTGACTTTTTCTGGCCATGCTGGCCATATGCCACATGGGGTAGGGAGTTTTGTTACATGCATTTAGTGCGTGGTTGATATCCCTGGGTGCGCCTTGCTATTGGTGCCAGTATTGCTTGGTGTAGGTTATTCTGAGGTTTGGCTTTTGGTAATTTGGGAGCTCTGAGTAGCGAAAAGCTCTGGGAAAGCTTTTCTGAGGGAAACGCAATAGTCTGTGTTGGCAACCAGAGAGTATTACCATGTAGGAAATGTGCTTGTTCAGCCAGTGGGCGAGAGGCAATGTGGCTTCTCCTCTCTGAACTGTGAAGTTTGCAAGGTAGAGCTGATCCAAGGAAAAAAAAAAAAACCCAGGAGAAAAATCTTGTATTGGTTTTCACCCTCCAGGTGCAGCAAGGATAAAATTCTGCTCTATGCTGAGCTCTGCAAGCCTGAGTGAACCTCACATGTGACTTTACCACTGTGATGGTCCCAGATATTTGGGATGCTGAGAGTAATCTCAGGAATGATGCGAGTGTGCCTGAGCAGCGCTTCAGCTCCCAGCCAGTTCACAGATGTTGCCTGTGCCCTGGGAATTAGCAGAAACATTTTGTGTGCTCTGCTCTTCACAAGGGAATGATTTTTCTCATTTTTGTCTCACGAAGTGGGAAGGCTTTCATGTTTCCATCAGTGACTCAAACAAAGCTTGAGTCACTGGGAGAGAAGTTTTTACTATCTGATAGCTCCTCTGTAATCTGGGAAGAATAATTTGGTGAGTGTTGGTTTAGTCCCTACTGGGACAGATGTCTGCATCACAAAAAATCGATTTGCCGTTTGAATAGAGAGGTTAAATGGACTGTGAAGACTGTTCTCTTGTCAGCTCTAGAGGCGATGATGTCTTGTGATTTCATGATATCAAATGTAAGGCACCTTGATAGGACAGAGAGGGAAAAGATTGCATTGCCAGGGCACAGACTGCAGCTACTTGGGGGCCAAAATGCTCTTCTTTCAGCTTGGAATAACTGTGGAGTATGCCAAGAATACATGGATACGTTTGTGTAGATGTGTGCTTGGGCACATGCACCTGTGCACACACACATAAACATGAAAGTGTACATAGTGCATATGGGAAGAAGACAAAGAAGTGTGAGCCAGGTCCAAATGTCGACAAATGACAAGAAAATTCCTATTTAGTCAAAACATCTGAGGAACCTCCAGGAAACCGACAGCTTGACTCTCAGCCTTGAAATGTTCATTGGTGACCTGAATAAAATCATAATGCAGACCTGTCTCCCTCTTTATCCCCCTTCTTTACAGGCTTTTATTTGCCTGCCTCATTTTCATGCCCACATCACAGTTCAAATCATTTTAGCAAGACGGCCGTGCTTAATCTGACTCCCTGTGCCATGTGTATCTCGTTGATTACAGACCCTCTTAAGATGCCATTATGAGTGACTCTTTGCATGCCCTCCTGTCAGCAGCTTTTTCCTTCCTTAAGCCTCTTGAATGTCTTTGCTCACGGGATTATAAGCCTTTCAATAAATACAGTGTGATTACTGAATTAGTGTAAACTTTGCTCTGGTCTTGCCAGTCACTTAGTATTTGGAAAGCAACAGCAATCAGAGGCACCTGTAGATGGTCTGTGCCAATGTCTGATGGAAACCAGAAAAGTAGCGCAAAGACGTCTCTCTCTTTCCGCGCAGATCATGTCAGGAGTTGGCATTAAAGGAGACGTTATTCTTGGTTGACGTCTGCTTTCATACCTCAGGTAATTTGGGAAACAGGTGGAGCAACACAGCCCCTCTAGGTGTACAGGGGTCCTTCCCGCTCTCCAGTGCAAGGCAGGCTGGTGTGTGATGGGGAGGGCTGGGGAAGGGGAGAGCTGGACAAGAGAGGCAAATAATTCATTAAGGTCTGCCTCTCTTGTCAAGAGCTCGAATCTTGCAAAGCACTGCCTGCAGCAGCAGCAGGTATCAAGATATGCAGAGATGTACAGTTTAGTAAAAAAAAAAAAAAGCTGGTGGAAAAAACCCACTTTGAATATACTCAGATAAGTGGTGTGACTGCTGCCTTTCAGTAGCAACCACAGAAACGCAGATGAGATGCATCTGAGTGGGCATTTATCCTGTTCATTTCAGACTGTGCTGAACAAATCTCTGAATTTCTCCCTGTCTCAATTTCTTGGGTTTGGTATAGTGATGTGAGAGGACATATTCCAAAGAGTCCCCTGTCTGATTTGCACTCTAAGATGACAGGGTTGCTTTGAAAGACTGTACATACATTTTAAGATAAATCCTATGCTGGGATGCTCGAGCAGCTTGGTGGTTTTTCAACTCCAAAGCCCAATCTTGGTCTCTCTCATTTTATCTGCAGGCTATTACTAGAGGACACTGTATTAATTGCTAGTTCAGGTCTAATGCATTACGTGTTTTGGATGACATTTTAAAAAATAGTGGTGGGTTAGGCAACAAGTCCCACTGATTCTTTATGTGCACTGTATTCCTAGACTAGTTGGCTGCTTTTGAGAAATCTCCTGGGAGCACTAGGAGAAAAAGAAGAAGCAGGGAATTGCAAAGCAAGCACCCGGTGTATGTGAACGAGTAGCTGTTCTCAGTCTGTGTTTGGCAGAGTACCCGCAGGTAACAGCTAATGGCACGAGAGGCAGGGGCTGGGCAATGTGCTTTTCTCCCTGCTGGAAATGAAAAGTTGATTGCTTCCCTCTGCCACAAACCTCTCAAAAATGAGTGTGATTTGAGTCAACCTTCTGAAACCAATCTTGGTTTCAGGTTGCAGAAGGGCGATGTTTATGGACTCAGACTTGCTCTTTGCACCCAGAAAGCGGTTGTCAAAGGTCAGGCTGTGGCAAGTGTGACCTAGCTGGACTCTGGGGGTGTGTGTGCATGGACTGGGGGTTGTCTGTGTACTACAGGAATGGGTCCCGGAGGGTTATTAGGAGGCCCCAAAGACTTGTCATCTCTGCAGACCCAAATTCCAGTGGTGCCTCGAAGGACTGGCATTCACATCTGTTCTGGTCCAAGTGTTTTGTGGATGAGGCAGGCTGCAGCAGATCAGGTTAAACTCTAGAGGAGAGGCTCAAGATGAGCAATCCAGGCACAGCGTGGACGCAAGTGAGGTTGCACATAGCTATTGGAGGCACTAGAACTGCAGATGGAAATATTGGTGTGTGCTTTACCTTTCATGTAAGTGATCCTGGTATGGACAAGCCTTCAGGCGTGTTGACTTTTTGACTAACTGTGAAGTTAGTAGTATTCCGTTTGGAGCTTATATGTAGTGAAATGTTTGCTTGGGGATGACAGTTTTATGCCTCAGGCACTGATTTGATAAAAGCAACTAGTGTAACAAGAAGTGCACTATTCTTATAGATGTTAGTTTTTTTGGGGGAAAGATAATAGCAGGATTTTTTTAGAGTGGGAATCCTTAGTTTTTAGGGCGTCATTCTGTTTAATAATGTTTTTTCAAAATTAGAATGGAAATAAAGTGTTTCAAAGAAATATTCCCCCCCCTTAACTCGGGAGAAAATTGTGTGGATTATGACTGCTTTCATTCCACAACAGAGACATCACAAACTCCGGAAGCTTTCATTGTGAGTGGGTAATGAGGAAGAGTGGGCACGGGTGAAGCTATCTGTGTTTGAGTGCTCTCACTTTCTCACTTTGAGCAAATTTCTTACTGCTCCTTAGCCGAGCGTTAGCATCGTGCCACTCCACTTCGGTAGCTTTTGGTGATGTTAAATCACGTGTCTCCACCAATTATGGATTGAGCTTAACCTTTTTTTCCCTCTGTTCCATTGCGGTCTGGCTTTTTGGATAATCATGGGAGGTCAGGCCAGATAGTAGGACAGCTGAGTGGATGGAGGGTATCAGGGTGATGTTTCCTGCAGCGAGGACAAGTGAGGTATTCCAGATCCTGCAGGAGACACTAGCTTGTTTTTGGAAATGGCAATTATCAGACATTTGACTATGTCTGATTAAATCCTTCAGCTGTGTTATATGTGCCTGTAAATGTAACGTGAGTGCAGTTGTCCAGGCATGCTCTCTGAGTATTGTAATGATTTTGTTAATGTACCAAATACTTTGTATTTTTTAATACTTTTAAGTGGTGTTTTTTCTTCCTGTTTTATATCTTATGGCATTTTGCTACTCTCTTAAATTGCCCACGTACCTCTCCTGGTGCATGTTAATGGCAGATGGATGGGTCTGACGAATGGGTTTCCAAAGCTGCACAGAGCAACTGAGATGAGCAGAACCCCACATGCCTGCACAACGCCTGCACATCTGCAGTGGCTACAGCCATGTCCATATCGTGTATGTGTACAAATGTACTCTCATTTTTGGATCAAGATACAGGGGAGGTAAAAACTTTAGCCTTATGCACGCTGATTTAGTGCAATGTGTCCCCTGAAGTCTCTGCCTGCTGCAGAAATGAAAGGAGTTAAATCCCCCATGTGCTGTCGCGGGAGGTGGGTGTTGCTTCTCTGGGCAGAATCCTTCAGATGGATTTTTCCATGGCGCTGCAGGTTGGGTCCTGTACCTACAGGCATATTTGCTCTGTAGGCTACCTTGTGTTGCTGTTGTCTTAAGTTATGTTCTGAGGATCTAGAACTTTCAGCATGTGTGTGTATATGTATAATTTAGTATTATGAAATAGCTGGAGTACTTACTTTATAGTGTAACTTAAAATTCCCACCAAAATATGTCAGGTAGAAATGATCTTAAAATTTACTAGGAGAAAAAAAAGCACTAAATGAAAGATGTGATAAGAATGCCAGCAATCAAGTTCTTGGGTGTTTTATCCTCTCCTTCCAGGGAGCGGAGACTCTTTACAAGCTGCCTGGTCCCTCCTCTCTGCATCTTCTCCCAGCCACATTGCTCTTGGTTTCCTTCAAGGCTTCCACCAAGCTGGGGCTAACTATTGATCGATGTTTCTCCTGTAGTTGAAGGGAACAGCAACTTGCCTTCGCAGAGCAAAAAGCAACCCTGCTGTAGCAGTAAGAGAGGAGGTTTGAGAAAACTCCTCTTGCTAGTTCTTTTTCAAGATCATCTAATGAAACAGTGCAGTTCAAGTGTTCCCGTGAAGCAGAGCTCAGCGGCATCCAGCTTGGTCTGAGCACGGAGCAGGCATGAGCTTGAATACACGGCTGAGCCATACTGATTTATTTTTTCAATTATTGTTTAAGGTCAATATTGCAACAAAATAAGCCTCAGCATAACTAAGCTAGACGTGGAGGAACCTGGGAGGTAGAATTTATGGTCTAGCTCTGCACTCCTACACTTTGAGCAGACTTTAATGGGAACTGTTTGTGCTTAGCACCTGGGAAAAATCGAAAGCCATCTGCTAAGTGTTTGTAGGAGAAGATTTTTCCTTCTGTCCAGGCAACTTGAACTTGGACTAGGAGCCTGGAAAATGGAGCCCGTTCAGAAGCTAACCACAGATCAACTTAAGGACAGCTCTGTTTCACTAACACACTTTTTTTTTTTTTTTTTCCTTCTGTCTTCTGTGGTTAAAAGAGTCCCAGTTGCTAGCTGGGTTTGGGGAGCCAATCGCGCACCTGGCACTGCCTTTTCATGCTGCCATTTGTTAGTTCAGTGGTAAGAGAAATAAGTTGAATGATCTGGGCTCCGTGCTTCCTGCTTGGCCCTTGAGTCTCTAAGAGCTTCAATTCAACTAATGGGCTGATGTTTTTGTAGTTGTTGCTTGCAGGGAGCGAGGCAGAAATTGTAGAACACGGACTGGGAGAATTGCAAATAATACATTTCGGTTTGGAAGGGAATAGGACAACATTGATTTTTGTTTTCTTATTGCCAACAAACTGATTACAGCATTTTTGCTTTTATCCTCCTATGACATCTGTCTCCTGGGTGTAACAGGGACACCACTTACTATCTGTGGGAACTGTACGTGGCACTTGGCAGGGGAAAAGCAACTCCTGCCTTGCAAACTACAAAGAGATACACCCCAGCACTGGGATGCTCAAGGGGCATCGTGCGGCTTTAAATTATGGGCCGCAGCATCCTGGCGTTACAGACCTGTTCATTCACGTGCTCCTAAGTTGTTCCTTGAGTTCTTTGCCTACCTGTTAGTTTTCAGTGTAATTTATTCCAAAGTGTTCCCATTTCAGCATGTGATTTGCAAAGTCAGCGCACAGTTAACGTGTTTCAATCTTTGCGGGGAATTAAAGAGGTGAAAGTAGGCTGAGTTCATGGAAGGACATGAGTAGCAGTGAACTGCCTGACTTGAAAGGCTGCTTATTTTTTCAGTGCTGCTGATTTCTGGATAATGACAGATGCTTTCTACTTCAAGGTGAGAAGGAACAGTAGAAAAGAGATGATTAGCTGTGCGGGGGGCCAGTGTGCTTCTGCAAGGAGTTTGAGGCCAACGCATTCAGGTTCAGCTGCCTGAAATGAAAGAACTGGAGTAGAAAGAAGAAAATCTGAGACGAGCCAGCATTTACGCAGAGCCTAGCGAGTGCTTTTGCACTGTGGCAGTTGAATTCCTTCTCTTTTCTTTAAAACTTGAAGGTAATTGCTTTCCCAATTCTTTGTGCCATCCCACAAGCTGAAATGCTTTAGATACAGTGTTGAAGAAACACTAAGCATCACTAGCCAGAAATTGGGAGGGATTTAAGAGGAAAGGGTATGTGAAGCTCAACAGAGCAATGAGCAGTTAAGGCTGTCTCTCGTCCGGGGCTGCTGGACCTCCGCTGCCTGCTTGGGAAGTGCCTTTGAGAATGAAGGATCCCAGAACTACAAGATCCAGATGTTACATCCATAATAAATAAGGATTAAACGAAAGGCTCCTAATGTTTTATTCTGTCCTGTGTTAAGGAGCAAGATCTTATTTATAAAGGTGGTTTTATGAATGTTCCCCTGGTGGTGTTTGTATTTGCTGGTGTGGGAAAGAGTGCTCATTACAGTTTGAAGGGAGCAGATAGATTATGTTTGCTTTTCTCTGTGTACTCTTTGATGTTTTTACTTAGTAATGGATAAGACGTCCATATTCACTAGATGATAACGTATGCATTTTTAGAGTGGAACGGTGCTGTTATAAGCACATACGAAATGAAATTTTACAGTTAAATTTTGAAGTTGCCTCCAGTTTGTGGCTGTGTAATCTTTCAGGCATGTCAGGTGTGGTTTGCAGATGGCAAATGAGAGGCTCTGGGCATCCCCCATGTCCATAGTGATCAGGTCAAGAAGGAACAGGCTTAAAATAGCAGACGGGGAGGTGCAGGTTAGGGTTAGGAAAAAAGCCAAAGCTTTATCAATGGTGGTAACTGGTTTTCTTTACCTCTGTGGCAGCCAGGGCAGGTTCACAAATGGCTGGGCATCCGACCCTCCAGCAAGACAGGCAAAGGACAGATCCTTGCTTCTGGTGGTTCCTGGTTAAGGTGATGTCCCCACATCCCCAGCAGACTCGCTCCTAAAAATGCCCCACATGGCCTGAGGTTAGAGAGGGAGGAGAATAAAAAACATGTGCCACTTTTCAAACATCAATTATTCTGGGATTCAGCCTGCACAGAGCCAAGCAACTGTCCCTGCCAAGTTCTGAGAAGTCCCTTTTCACCTAGAGACAGCTAAGGGCTAATTAAAATTGTGCCCTCCACGACTTGGATTTAATGAGCTGTTTAGTGACAGGGAGGAATAAATAAATTTAAAAAAGCCCCAAACCCTTCAGTAGGAGGACAATTAAAACAATTTTCCAATGCTTTTAAGATGCATGCAAGTCAAGTAACAATAGTTAGGATCCCATTCTTCTGGGCTCGGGTGTGAAGGTGTCTCTGAGGATTTCCCCCTGCCGTTCCCTCCTTGGATGGAGGAACAGAGTGCCGCGATGAGGGTGGGCTTTGCCATGGTGTTATATGCTCTGTGACAGCCATTCTAGTAAAGATGCATTCAAAATGCTGGCAGCAGCACTGGGGACCCCAAGTGCTCTCATTTCCATTCACTGTTTTCACAGTTACCTGTGCATAGATTAGACGGACCAACCCCAGGTCTGTGGGTCTGGTTTACTGAGCCTTTGCTTTACTTTTCCTGGGTTTCAGCAGTGAGAATGGGGGAAGATACTGTGTGTGGCCAAAAAGCACTTGTATTCTGTGCCTGTTCCCCTTAATGTCAAAAATGAAGGTGTCCTCAGACTTTTCTAAGGTCAGAATGAAGTTGAATGGCACTTCTGGGGATTGTTGGCTTTGATTGAGATGCCCAAACTTTACCTTGGCAGGCAAAGCTCCCTGTGACTGCTCTTCTTTCTGTGACCGTATGTCCTTTCCCTGTGCCATAACTAAAAACGTGAAGATGGGAATTCCCCTTCTGCCTCCATCCTCTGACATGTTAACGTCTTGCTGGGGCAAACTTGCATTGCATCTGGTTTTACGTATAAACTAGAGCAGCTTGAGGATATATTTTGCTGCCCATCAAGTGAGCGATGCAGCGTATCGGCATTTGTCCATCTCCCTATTTCTTCCTCACACCCTGACTGCAGCAAGGTGTCTTGTTTTTATCAGCAAAGACTATATTCTGTGAAGTGTGGAGGGCTGTCTACTCATCCAATATAAAATGACCAAGGGCAAGGTCAAAATACTGTTTTATGGGAGATGAGGCTCTGGGCTCTTGGCTTCTGGAAGGAGGGAGCTGTGGAGCAGCACTGCCTGTACAGAAGAGCGGCGTGGGAGCTGTGGGCATGGTGCCACCTGCTTTGGACTAAGTTCAGGCTATTTTCCCCCAAAGAACTTCCTTTGCACTATATATTGCATTATGTTTACGTGTTATGATTGCTTGGAGGGATGCGAGTTAAACCTTAATGAGTTTCTGTCCCAGAGGCATTGTGAAAATAAATGCAATTCTGCCTCCTTGTTCTCCTCCCCATGCTCCAGCTCCCTGCTCCCCTCGTGTCAGAGCAATCACATGATCATATGTTGCTGAATAAACAAAAAGGTCTAATGTTCTGAATGTGGTATAAGCAGAGCAGTAATGGCAAATGACACAGACTTTAATTTCTTTGATAAACAAATGTGCTCAGGGAGTTGGTTTCACTCACTAAAGGGACACTGTGGCACTCTTGTCTCCATTCTTCACTGGTAGTGGTGCGGATTTGAAGGACCAGAGCAATGGGATCAGAGGGACTCAGCTGGCTGCAAAGCTCTTGTGCCAGCCGGGTTTTGGCGTTAGCATTGCTGTCCGGTTTCCTTGGGGTTGTGTTTGCCATGGGCTCCTTCCCAGCTGTGTAAAGTCTCTCTCAGCTGCTTTTAATTTCCAGGATGCTTCTTTAATGTTTGTTGCCAGAAGGACGAAGAGGAACCTGGAAAGCAGCAGCTGTCATGTGAGAGCTGTGGTAGATCAGATAGAAATGTATTTATTTCATCATTCTTTTTGCAATTTTTTCACAATTTCATGGTCCTTGATAGGGCAGTAGGAAAGCTGAAGTGTACCTGCCAGTCACAGCGTTTGCTGAAGGGCAATCAGGAGTGACAGAGGAAGTAAAAAAGAAGATAAAGCAACATAATCAGCTGGGTTTCAGTAGGATTTTTTTTTTAATGCTTTCTCGCCCTGTTCCGGCCATTATTCCAGCCAACACGATCAATGGCTGGCCAAGGACCATGTGAGACTTGACCAAATTCCCACCCAGAGGCAGCTCATCTCTCTGGGCAAGTTTTTGCACTTCAGGAGATGGTGAGTGTGCTCCCAACCACTGCTCTTACCCTGTTGTAGATAACCTTTTACTAATTTATTAGCATTTACTTACTTTATTTTTGGCAACTGATTCTAACGTTCAGATTGGCGAGTATTATTCCAAACACCTGCCTGGGAAAGCTGACCCTGGACATTATGGAAACTCTTGGGATTTTGGGTCCTAGGGAAACTGAAGTGTACTCTGATTGGGTTGTAGATGTTCATGTTACCACCTCTGGCTCCCTGTAAGCTTGCAGTGTGAAATGGGGTTTACTGGTAGAAACATGCTAATTATTATAAGTGGATCAAGTGTGAAGGGGCCTCAGATCTGAACGAGACTCGGTACTTTAATTTTGCCCTTAACTTCTCACCTTGAAAAGTAACCAATGAAGCAGTTTTACTTCTATTGCTGTGTTTGCTTGTGTGCATTTTAAATTCTTTAGGGGAGAAAGGAGCCCGGGAGGCTAAACCTCATTTTTTTTGTGACAAGTAAGTGGGCCTGGGTAATGGCTAAATGTTTGTGTGTTGAATGAACAATAAAGAAACAGAGTGTTTGCTTAACTACATAAAGATATAAACCCCTTAGCACCCCACTGTAAAATGGCTATGAATTGCATGGGTGCCTCCATGCATTGCATAGCTGTGGGGAACCCATACATTATGCTGTCAGGATGAGTGATACCCTGTTTTGGTAGGAACAACAGGAGTCATTCATTACTTCGAGAACCCTTTTCAAGCTGACAAGGTGGCAGCCTGTGCTCGCAATAGCACCTTTTAAAGCTGAAAATACCCTCCTTGTGATATCAGGAGAGGCTGGACGCTTAAAGAGCTTCTTCCTGCTGATTTGACATTGGCACTGTCTTTGGGTGAGCGCCTTGCCGGCTCTCCCACAAACGGCTGCAGGAGGTGGAGAAGTAATGGATGGTTTTAAGGGTTATTGCTGTGTTTGCAACCTCACCACAAATCCTGATTTAAAGGTAATATTTGCAGAAGCGATTTATGAACTTAGGTGGCATGGAGTGGCAAAGGGCTGCAGGCACCAAAGTTATTTTAGAGTTTTTGACACATTCTATCCTCTGGCTATAAGTGAAAGTGTACTCCAGGATTACAGCTGGGGCACCATGACCAATAATTATAGAAGGGATAAGGACTTTTGGATGTTTAGCATGGCAGATGCTTTTCGAAAAGTGTTGTGTTGCAGGAATTGAATCTTTGGCCTGCCGAACTGGGGATCCAGAAAATAGCGATGTCTGAGGTCAGTGGTGGCTCTTGAAGGCTCTTCCACACTGCAGACCTGCAAGCAGGATGGAGCTCTATGTGTGAGAAGGGGATGGCGTGCAACAGCCAACCAAGATGTGGAACGGTGGAATTGTTTGAGAGGCAGTGATTGAAGCTGTGCGTTCAAAAGCAAGAAAGCACCTCGTCTTCAGTCACTGCTAATTAGTTCCTTGCTTGAAAGAACACTGAAGTAATAAATAATGAATTAGATCCTATCAATATTCTGGACATGTAGTTGCCCTCAAGTAGCTTTTTCTGGCTCTGGTAGCTCTAGTGTTAATGCACAAATGCTTGACAAACATCTTTGTATGTTCACCTTTGCCTGGAACAACAATCATTATGGGTTACATAGTCCTGAATTAGAGTAAGAGGTATGTTGTGTGTCTCCATATGTCCCCTTTGCCTTCACTGACGTTCTGCACTACCGTGTGTCTCCCTAATATTCTTTCTGTGTTTATTACCTTTAAGAGCTGAGGAAATACTTTGAATTATGCTTTTTGAGGGTGTTCGCTCACATGCAAAATCGAGTTGTCTTTGACTCTTCTTCCACCTTTCATTTTCTAATACTGAAACGTTCTCCTGAATTAGTTCTCTTCAGCCAGATTTGCTGTCCCTTACACCTCGAAATGTGAGTTTAGATGTTGAATTATTATTTTTCTTTATAAATAATACATTTGGAGTCCTTGATGTGAATTACGATTCCTTAGCCTTTAAGCCACAGTCAGTTTATGTTTTCAGAGCTTTTTCATTGGTAATTGTGAAGTTTAAAAGCGTGGCTTTTTCCAAAATGAAAACTGAGATTCTCACGTAATTACTTGCCTTCAGGAATTGCAGATTTAAAAGAAACACCAAATGTTGTGAGACTCCCAGTAAAATCATAAGGCTTGGCCGCTCTGGGAATACCTTCAGATTTTTAATTTGACAGGTTAAGCGCTTACAGTCTTCAGAGTGGTGCGTTTCATCCAACAGGAGTGAATTTTAAGAGGCTTGTAGGGAATTTTTTCCAAAAGTGATCGCTGAGGCTTGCAAATATAAACTCTCACATGGGAAAAGCATGTCCAGTCAGCAACAGAGAGAGAAACAAAGCCAAGCTGGGAAGCAACCTGTGAATTCACTCAGAGCTGGCCTGCAGCATCTGAATATTGAGAAGTTCCTTGCAATAATTTTTACTTCTGGGGGCAACCGTTGTTCCATCTTAGTCAATGTGAGAATCCCTTCGGGCACTGCTGGAGCACAGATGTCAGCCTTGTCTGCCTCCTCTGCATTTCTTATGTAAGAGCGTTCAAGTTGTGCAGTCAGGAGCTGTTTTCCTCAGTGATGAACAAAAATCAAACAAAGACCCCTTTTCAGTGGCTTTTTTAAAACAGTTATTCCCGCCGCCCCCACCCCCCCAGATAACTAGATTCAATCACAAAGTTTCAATACGAAGGACCTAAATACAGAGGCTGTGTTGACAGCTTCCCCTGTGCTTGTTTATTTTCAGTTGCCCGATACTGGGTCATTTGTCAGCATCTGCTGCCTTCATCGCATGTGACATCATGTTTCTCACGCTGTCATGTACTATCAGAGGTGGCAATGGCTGTGCTAAGAGTGGACCAACAACCTTGGTGTGTTTGAACTGAACATTTCGTGTGTGACCGAACTGCTGTGGTTTAAGTGAGGATCTCTTCAACACCTCTGGGAGCTCTGTGTGCCTTGGGATTTGTCCAGGTCTTCTGTGACATCCACAAAAAAAGACCTTCGAGCTGCAGAGCTCGGCCCGCAGTGACACTGATCTCATATCTGGGCCATTGGACATCCATCACGGGAGCTTCATTTTGTATGAGCTGTAGCTTTGTTCTCTTAGGCTTCTATGATGCTCCTATTCTTAGTCCTTAAAGCAGTCCTTTCTGTTTCACAAAAACCAGCATATAGAAGATAAGTCTCATGGTGTTATATTCCTGATCATTAACCCTACTGCCCCAAGTGTTGAACCATGCTGTGTGCCAGCCTATCGCATCATTTCTAAAGACAAAGAAGCAAAAAACTTCCCCTGAAGTTTCTTTTTTTTTTTTTCCTCCTCATTTGTATGAGCAATGTCTTTGCAGGTGTGCAGAGCTGGAGGCCTCTTCTAGATCTTGGATGCAGTGAAAGAAAAGCTCATTTACTGCAGAGAAACACCTAGGAAGGTTGGTTGAGATGATAATGAACACACAGACAATGTGCTATTGTGGGTTGTGCTACAAATATTACACTATATATGTACACACACGAGTGTGTGTGTATGTATAGTATCTCAGCATTGGGGAGGTCAGATCTATTGCTCTCAAGATTTTTGTGAACTCCGGTGAATCTTCAATGGAAATAATCATTCTTGTATCATTTTAATCCTTTTGAAATCTGAAGTCACCAGGAACTTAAATGATATGATAGAGTTTGGATCTGGAAATTTGAAAGTGAAATCTCCCCGATGCTCCAAAGGAACTCTGAACCAAATGACCAGTTTTATCCCATCACTCGCATTTACAAGAGAGAAAAAAGCATCAGCGTTAATTATTTCTTCTTAGCATCGGAGTAGGAGGCAGATTGCGTAGGAGTAGAAAAATAGCCGATACCTCATGGATGACAGAATAAAATTGCTGTAACAATTGCCATAAGTTGGGGGGTAGGATTTTGGGTGGTTGTGGTTTTGTGGTTTGGTTTTTTTTTTTTGTTTTTTTTTTTTTTTT
>NW_009649473.1:2302691-2319258 GCF_000708025.1 Charadrius vociferus | reverse complement strand
TGTTTTTGGGTGGTTTTTTTTTTTGTTTTTTTTTTTTTTTTTTTTTTTTTTTTTCCCCTGTGTCAGCTTCATGGTGTGACTTAAATTGAGCTGAATAGAAGGGGAAATACTGAAGAACAGAGGAGGAAATAAGAAAACTGGTATTGCAATGTGAAGAAGATGAGAGAACGCAAAGAAAATGACTCTTAAACATAGTGTCTAGTGTGTGTGCTACATCTCATGTTTCTCGCACGTGCAGTCTTAGCAAGAGAGAGGCCTGGATTTGGGTGAAGCAGACAGAAAAGGCATACAAACCTGAGAAACCTGTCCAGGCCAACCTGCACACCTGGCCAGGCTTGGGTATCAGCAGAAGTGCCCAGAATAACTAAAGAGGGGAAAAATGACCTTTAGCAAGCCATTTTTTTCTCTTTCTAATAGGGCACGTGTAACATTTGATAGCAAGTTATTACAATCAGAATCAGGTTGCATTATCATCTACTTCAGATTGCATCCAAATCTCCTCAAAACCTACTGCTTCCCAATTAGATGGAAAGAGATCTTCTTCCTCCCTACCCCCACCCAATTTTGCTAAATCTGCTGTCCCAGTGTCTCACTCCATGACATTTAATGTCTTTGCCCAATTCAATTTGTGCAAAATCAGCCACTTCGCAGGACTGCACTGAGCACAAGTGATTTTAGCAGCACGTGGACACCACGGGGATTGACACTGCAAGAGGCAATGCTGGAGCTCCCGGGAGAGACTTGCCGATCCCGCATTGCTCTCTGCCGTGCTGGGCTTATGAAGCAGACCTTGCTGTGTAGCCAGAAAGGTTAAATTCTTAGTTGGTGTATCTAGATAAGCATATCTGGTGTCTCAGATAAGCAACTCGGGGGGTGCAGCTGTTCTTCCACGGCCTGGCAGGCTATAGGGTTTTGATGTGTATAGGTGGGAAGGGTGCATGACTTACATTTTGGCTGGGTCTAATTGTTATTGTCATATTTGCTGGTGTTGAAGACTGCAAGGAGCTAAGAGCAGAGGTGAGTTGGAGAGGGAGGAACCTGTGGTTGGCTTGAAGTTTCATACTTAGTTTGCAGTACCGACTCTCCTGTGGATGATGGAAAATCATCTGCTCGCCCAAACTGACTCAAAAGCTGGTGGTTGAAATGCTCACTGGTCTGTTGTCCTCCACCAGCCGTGCTCAACCTTCGTGCACAGCAGGGAGATTTTGTCACCTCCTTTCCCAAATGGGATGTGGAGCTGGGTACAAACTGCTTCGTGCTCTTTGTCTGTGCATCTCGCCATCAGTGCATCTGGAGAGAGGAAAGAGCGTCTGATGCTGCAGATCCATTGCGCTCTAAGCCCTTGCTGCTTAGCTGGCCAAACGCAGTGACACATGGCTGTTACATGGTTGGATAAATCAGGATGCGGAGACTCTGTAAGGACAGCGCAGACCTGAAGTGCAACTTATTTTCAAATCTGCATATTTGCGTCTGTATGTGTGCTGTTGGCTCAGATAGCTGGAGGAACCTACGCTGCTAACCTGGCTCATAGCTGAACCTGAGACGCAGGGGTGGGCTACTGAGGTACACAGATTTTGGCTGTACTCATTAGGAAACTATTCTTAATTACCATCACTATTATCTACTTTGATTCTACCAAATAGTTTTTCCATAATGGCATTTAAGCATGTCCTTGCAGTATCATTTGAAGTAATCTAGAGGTTTAGACAAGAACTTTTGTAATAAAAGATATGAAAGTTTGGTGTTTGTGGTTTTTTATTAATATCTGGTCCTGCAAACACAGAAACACATGAAAACTATTACAGATGCATAAAACGTACCAGTTTACAAATGTTTTGGGGAAATGGGGCTTAATCTTTGAAGTATAGCTTGAAGCCAAGAATATAAACTAGGAAAGAAACTTGTAGCACGTATTTTACAAAAGCCATTGAACAAATTTTGGCTGTGAAATGTCCATTGACACATTCTATGCATCAAAGATCAGACTAGCATTTAATACCAAAGTTCTGGTCAGTCCTTGTATTTGTTATGCCTCAAATATACAGTAACTATTTTCTGTCCTGAAGGTCATGGATCTAGTGATTCATCAAATTGTCCAAGTGATTGCCTCTGTGAGTTGTGTTGCATTGTAAGGACAGAGACATGGGAGAACAGTGTCACTTATTGCTATCTTAGCTTTTCAGCATAAGGTTGTTTTTAAAAAAAATACATTTTTTCCATAATGAAGTATTTGATTTTTATAAGATATACAGATAGACTGATCCAGCTGTTTACCTAAGCATCACAAGATCTATAGGCATAAAAAACATTTATCTGATTTGTAAGATGGATGTGATCTAACACATTTGGGCAATATTCAGTTTGCATCCAAGGGTATTAGTCTAATGGGTCTTCTTGAAAGGACAAGAGAACGTCATGTATGCCTCTGAAAGAAGAGGAGGTCACTTTGTATGAAGGATTCAGGACTAGCTAACTCTTCCCTCGCTTCAAGATAAATCTCCCCTCTGGCCATTTGTCACGAGGATGTAAGGGAGAAGGAGAGATTTAGAGAAAGACTTTCTGATTTAGATTTTAGATGGGTTATATTAGCCAGTAACTTAGCCTGCAGCAGATGTACAAGAAAAGTCTGCCCCCTCCCACCCCCCCAGTGATGGCTGAGCTTCAAACTTTGTTTTACCAAAGGCAGAAAAGCATCTAGACGCTTGGGTACACCTTCAAGTATTTATCTGAGTCCTTTTGATTTGCTTATCAAAATGATTTTGCAGTGGCTTAGTTACAGGATATAAATAAGTACTCTTACTATGGGAAAATACTGGATATTAAAAAGCTCTTGAATTTAGCAGAGAAATGCATCACAGGAACTAATGGCTGAAAGATGGAGTCAGATAAATCTACAGCAGAAGGGCAATGAATGTTTTAAAAAGTAATTTTAAATAATCATTGAGACTAAGTCGGCAAAGAATAGAGTGGAGTTACCATCTCTCGATACCTTCAGATCATGATTGAATGCCTTTCTGAAAGATATTTTTCAGGAAATTACATGCTGCTGAGCTCAGTATAAAGATAACTAGGCAAAAAGTAGCGGTCTGTGTTAGAGGAGAGTTTTCACCAGTTATGGAATGGTGCCTCCTGGCCTTAGGTGTTATGAATTGAAGCAGTTGGAAACTTGGTACACAGTGGCTGCAGTTCAGTTTGCTGTGAAAGGCATTTTCTGGTAATGTTCCAAGGACTTCTGTATGCGTTGAAAGTAGAGGTATAAATTAGTGCTGAAGAGGTAACTTTTTCACATTTAAAAAAAAATAAAAATGGGGTGTGTGTGGATTCTATTCACCTTTTTCTTGTTTTTAGCTCTAATTCCTTAGTCAGATTTTGGGAGTACAGTGTGACAGGTGAAGAGGAATGTTTCAACTGCTCCTTAAGACTTAGACATATCTTTTCCACCAATAATACAGTAAACCCCCTTGTTTAGTCCTTAAAATTAAA
This sequence comes from Charadrius vociferus, assembly GCF_000708025.1. NCBI lineage: Eukaryota > Metazoa > Chordata > Aves > Charadriiformes > Charadriidae > Charadrius > Charadrius vociferus. The sequence goes on along the minus strand of NW_009649473.1, from coordinate 2,315,775 downwards.
TACTGGAGCTAGAGCTAATCTGAGTTGTGAATTAAACCTGATGAGCCTGGACTAATCACTTATGCTGATGTCTCACTCAAATAAATATAAAGTATATCGTAACTTATGACTATTTTGTACTTTGACATTTTCTTGAGGTGCTCTATTTTATAAAGACAATTTTACAACTTTATTTAATATTATAAAGGTTTGTTGCTTTGATTTGAGATCCTCTAATAGAAACTCTCATATAGGCAGAAGGTATCAGAGAGGGGAAATCCTGCGTGGTAAAAAAATCTCATCTGCTACAGCATGTAGTATCTGTCCCTGGGGATGTTTCAATGGAAAAGTGCAGTGAAACTAGAAGAAAAAGAGTATTAGATGTTACACTAGTACCTGAATTTTACACTCGTACATAAGCGATGGGTGGGTTTTTTTCTCCTATCACTACTTGAAGAAGGACTCTTATTTCACCTTTGCCTGGGAAGGTTGCAAATACTCCTCCCTGGTGCCAAGTACCGCATTGGTGGCATCACCAGGATGGAAGTGAGCCCTTTTGTAGACTGATAGAGGGTCTCTTGCCACTTCTGCTCCAAGGATGCCACCTCCAAATTGTTTCACATGTAATTTTTAAGGGGAACATTGAAGTCTCTCTCTCTCTCCTGAAAGCCATCGTGTTGAACTCCTGTATTTTTTTTCACTGAGATGCTCCCTTGAGGAGCTTCCCTGTCAAACTATCAAATCTCTGCAGAGATACCGGCTTTGCTTGCTGTAGTAATCCCTTCTGCCAATTCTTGGGACACACGTGGATCTGAACATTGTCAGAAAGGACAGTGATACGTATTAGTGGAAAATGCTTCTGACAGAGCAGCAGGTGTTGCTCAATATAATCTTCCCCATGGAAGTCAAGAAGAGCTTGGTGCCTGCAGAAAATAATGAGATAACAGTTGCTGGTGGAGTCCAGCGCTGTCCTCTTCTCCCAGACATCTCTGCAAGTACAGCTCCCTCCTACAGCCTTGCAAAGCAGACGTTAATTGGGGTGGATGTATGAATATATGCTGGGGAGGAGTGACTGGCACTGAAGGCAGAGGTGGAGAGGACCAGTTTGTCCAGTGTTCGTCTTTTTTCTCGTGTAATGATGTGTGGGTGCTGTGTAAGAAGTGATGATGAGCTAGGTGGACCTTTGATCTGATCTGCTGTGTGTTAACCTGTGGCATCGACATAGTAATTTCTGTTGATGAATTGTTAGCACAGTAGCAGAGAAATTCTTCATCCTTCAGGAGCAAATAATCGGTTTTCTGTTCCCCGTGGGTGGCGTTGGGTGGCTGTCACACCGTACCTCGTTGCTCCTAGTTAGGCCTGTGTTTTAGTGGATTTTGTCTTAGGAGACTTGGCGTCGAGATATTGCAGTGATGGAAATAGTACAAGTCCTTTAGGCAGGTAAAGCAGTTCACCTGGAAAATTATGATACTGAACAAAGAGAGAAATTTTGTGCCTGGAAAATGAAATTTTGATAAATTTGGAGCTCTAAAACCAACATATCTCTTGTGGAGGTGCATGCACAGGGTCCAGTTTTCTGGTGTCTCCCTTCTCCGCGCTGTGGTTTACTCTGATGTAGGAGTCGTGCGATCGAGAGCCACCGTCCCACTGATTATTTATATGCAGAGCAATGTAACTCAGCCTCTGAGTGAGGTATTTATACCAGTGGGATCCTAGTGCTGTTTAAATAATTGCAGCATTGCAAGCATTGCCTGCTGACTGTATGGCGTAACCACACTATTTATATGAATGTGACAATGTAACTATAGCTGTGGAAGACGATTTAAATACAGCCGGTGAAGTAAGTATACCCTTAGGAAGGTATAACTAACTACACAGATAATAGTATAAGGTAACTGCACCCACAGGAAAGCATAAACATCCAAATAATAGCTACAATGTAAGTATAATATAGAAGTCGAGAGGGTCTCAATATTGATATAATAACAGTAGAGTAACTTTACTCAGAGGAGAAGAATATAACTGTCTGAATAACTGCAGCGATGGGAGAGTGTAGCTCGGAGAGTTACAGCTGTGATATCTAACTCTCCCAGTAACAACAGGTCATCTGCGTGTGGCCAGAGCGGCGTTTGAATCTGAAACTTTAAGGAAGGGGGACGTGAAGGGTGGGCAATGAACTGCAGAGGGGCTGTGTCCCCAGGAAGGCGAGTGCTGGGGAGGAGCTGTGCTTTAGCATGGGAGGATGATGGATGGAGGAGTGCAGTGGATCAGGCACGCGAGTTGCTGCTTTCCTGGTCGCTTCCCCAAGAATTCAGCGGGAGAATAGTTTTAAGGTGAAACCAGATGGCCTTGAAGAGAAAAGGTTTCCCAACATGTGAAATGGCGATGGGCCCATCCAGCTGCAGAGCAGCGGCATCGCGTGGCATATGCTGGTTATGGGGTTAGTAACTTGTGCCGAAAGAGGGGATGGGAGAGCGCAGAGACTTGAAAGCAGCAATTTGTGCAGTGACAAACAGCAAACATAAAGGGAAACTGTCAAAAATAATGTCTCAATTTGATCTTTTTTTCCCCCAAGTTGGTTTAATTGACCCTCTAAATATAGATGACATGGTCTTTTTATTCCTGCGCCTCCTACAACTAAAAAGAGAAATAAAAATCATTGCCAATTACCCTTTATTTGTATACTGCTCTAGAGCTACAGCAACAAACTTGTCTGAAGAGGCAGCTGAAGCAATACTTTCCTGCTTCCTGCCATGTCAGATTGAGACTGGTGCTGTGTTCTCCGAGCTGTGTTCAGATAGAAATTGGATTGAGTAAAATAATATGACTGCTGTCTCCTCTAGACCTTCACTTGGGCTTTATATATTTCATAAGACGTGTGTTTGACAGTGGAAGGGGAATGACTTAGTTTTAAAAATAGAATCATTTTAAAGTTTCCACACAGTGCTGGTCTGTGTATTGTTTAAGACAAGAAACTGGGTTTTGGAGTGGTGTGTGTTTTTTTTGTTTTTTTGTTTTTTTTTTTTTTAATTTTTTAATGAATTGTTTGGAAGATGCTGATTATCAAAACAGAGAATTGAATACCTGGGGAACTGTGGTGAGGATGAGCACTGAAACACCATCAAGTGCAGGGCACTGTGTTTCTGAGGTTGGCAAATCACCTGGTTTGTTTTTGAAAGTTGCTCTGATCGGTTCTGGTTTTTAGAAACAGGGAGCAAAATAAATTCCTTGATATGTCTTTGGAAATGTGGTATAAATACATAATGATTAAAATGGTTTTCCTTTGTCCTTGGTGCAATGACAGCTGTCTGAATGCTAAGACAGCTCCATAGGAATTGCTGCCTGGAAAGCACCAGTGGTGGTCCAAGGGAGCATTGTATCTTATGAATGGCTCATTGGAAATCTAAGAATAATCTCCATTATAGAGGTGAGCTGAAGTGTTTGGCCACTTTACCTTAATGTGCCAAGAATATCCTTTAATCCGCAAGCAAGATGATTAGGAAACCCTTGAGGCTCAGTATTAAATTCCTACAGGGTACAGGGACACAGGCACAAAGTGCAAAGACCAAATAAGAGGTAGATTTTCTGGTTGAAGCTTTCCGCTTACAGGAAGAAGGATGTGCACTATTCCCTGAAGGAAGCTTCTTTGGGAGGGTGTCTTGTTAGCAACGTGTATTCCCCTTTTTAAAGTTCAACCTGGGAACCTCTTCTGATTCAAAGTGACTGGAAAGCGATGGGGCAGCATGCTGGTGGGCTGGGCATGGGTAGCAAGAAGCCCTACAGGTAGAAGGAAAGGCCATCAGGAAGGGGAGGGGTGAGGGAAGTGATGCTGAGCACAGAGAGATGTCAGCTACATTATTCACCGATTTCCTTCAGGCCAGCTGCGAGACTCACGTTCTGCTCTGCTGCGTTCAAAAATCACTGTGGCGAGTGCTCTGCGCAATCTCCCAGCCCATTTAACACCACCAATGTATAGATTTACCAGATGGTATCAGACACGAGTAGCAATGTCTGCTAGGCCGCCTTAATCGCAGTGTATACTGACTGAAACCAAGGTTTCTGGAATGACACGAAGTGCTTATATATTGGTTGCACAATGTAGCCGAGTCTAGTCCTGATCAGAGTCCTACACAGGTCAGGAGCTGCAGAAATGAGGCAGACTTGAGGACACTTCTGTTCTAATAGAGCACTTTTAGGGGTCTTTTTCCTCCATTGGTGATGCAGGCATCTTAATCTAATTCTCAGTTTTGGTCCTTCCTCCAGATAGTACCTATCTAGTAGCTCTTGCATTTTTAAAAAGAGTAATTATCAATGATGGACAAAGAGACTTTTTGAGAAAAGACTAATTGTTCCAAATCTCTGCAAGAATAGAGAACAAACAAATCAAAGCAAAATCAAACTACTCCTGATAAATAGAGCCATAATTGCCAACCTGTTGGAGGGTCTCTCAGTGTAGGCAATGTTCATATCATCCAGCCTCTCTCGTTCGTTTAAGCAACCTGGATGCCTTGTCCCCCTGGAATTACTCTCAGGTTAATGAAGGGGAGTGTGATCCTTTGGACAGTGCTTTAAGGCATGTAGGCAAATGCCTAATTCTGGTGTTTTGAACCTTTTGCCGCTTCTTCTATTCATTATCCCTGGGTGATTTTGGTGAAAGCGTTGGAGGAGTGGCCCATAATGAGCATAGAAAAACTGAAGTTGAAGGAAATGTGAACACAAAAAGGGAATAAGTGATAGACAGGTGCTTCTTTTAGCAAGTTAGCCTATATAATTAAACCTTGGTAGGCATTGGAACCTCTTTTCTGTTACAGACCAAACACGTTCTATTTGGCAATGAACCCCGTGGTGTTGCTGGGTCACTGATGATGCACAACTGATGGCATTGGCAAGGCTATTCATCATGACTTGTGTTGGGATGAGTGTCTTCACCTGTAGCTCACAGGTTCCTGTCAAATGGTGGTGTCTTGGCAGCTTATCTGACAATCTCAACTCACTTGTAAGTACTGGGACAGTCACTAGAGCTCTTATCGACAGCCGTAGAAGGCTGAGCGTAAGGGACTCTACATGGAGTGTCAACTCCCTTCTTGCATCTAGATTAGGCTCTTCTGGGGCAGGTGGAGGTACAAAGGCAAGCTGGTGCCATACTGCTGGGGAAATTATGGTGGCATTGGTGTTATCAGTAAACAGACTTATCAGCTCTTCTGTGAGCACAGGCAGGAAATTAATAAAACAGTTGCTTGTCTTTCACAGGTTCTGGCACTAATGAAGTGAGTGCTCCTCTGTGTTTTTGTGGCGTGAAAATAGTGCAGTGCATTGATGCACTCTGGTGGTACTTCCCATCTGGAAAGGTTCATGTGCTCAACTACTCAGCAATCTGCTGCTGCTAAAGGCATCCATTAACCTCGTTCACTGTGGTGGGGCTGTGCATGTGCTGCATATTCCACTTCAGTGGCTGCTACAGTTCCAAAAAAGGAAAGGAACAGCATATTTTCTTTTTACTGATTTTAATAGTTACTGTTCTGAGAAACAGATTTTTTTGGGGGGGCGTTTCAGCCTTGGCCATGCAGCAGTGAAGTGCGTTACTCTTGCTGTGATCCTGCAAAGTTGCTGGTTTCCCTTTGAATCCCAAGGCATCACAGGAGAAAGTTAAAACTTGGCTTTAATGTTCATTGGTGCAAACAGTGTACCAAGAAGATCCAGGTACCTGTGAACAGGAGTAAACAGATTATGGTTGCTCTATCTGGAGTACTTGGTAGGAAACATGTGGTTAAGATTAGGGTAGAGATGATGAAAGGAAGTTCTGAGAATGTGCCTTTTTTTTTTTTTTTATAGTTTCTTTCTATGCCTATTAAAGTGAGTGGAAGTTCTTAGCATGACCTGTGGCTCCAAGCCTTTTGCCATTCTAATATTATTTGTTTAGTTCCCCATAGTAGCTGCCACTGCAGATTACTAGGTTTGGTTTATTGTATTTTGTTTGAATCCAACTGACAAGATCTGTTGCAATTTGTTGTCTTTGTTGCACTTATTAGTCATTAAGGGTTTTGCTATGCTTCCATTTAGTTAATGACCTGAAATTGTGCGTTATAAGGTTTCTGTCCCCAAATTCCATCATATGATACTTTTTTCCGCAGCAGTCAGCTGCTTTGTGTCAGCCTAACTTTCAAAGAAATGTAATAACAATTTAATGGTAATGGTAAAACAGTTGTACTTCATTAAATGCAGTCATCTTTTCCTTTAGAATTTCAGCATTGCGAATTTTATTTGAGTCTGACTACTGCTTCATAACCACTCTCGCTTAAGGGCCGTTTCAGAATATCCCACCTCAACCCATATATGCTTTATGATGGTAATGGGCCAAATTCTACAAGCAAAAAGAGGTGGTTCACAGTAAACCTGTGGAATTCTGTTCCAAAGGATGTAGTAAAAGCAGGAGGTTTGTCTAGACCTCCACAGACTTCCTCTCCATACCCCTAGAAGTGCCTGGTAGAGAGATCAGGCTAAGAAGAACCCAGACCAAATGACATTTGGAGACTGCGAGACTGCTTGGAGGTGTCATATATGCCTGCCCCGTTTTTGGTCTTTGCTGGATGTCTTCTTGTGCCCACTGCTGAAGATAGCACGTCAAGCTAGATGGAGCCTTTGTCTGGGTCAGTGTGGCTGATGCTACATCACCTTTGTTGGTCACTGTGGAGCATGAATTGTTTTTGGAATAGGTGACTGAGTTTAGGATTTCTTGAAAACTTGTTTTGTTTTCTTGTGTTACTTGTGCCACTGAACAGAAATGACCCTCTCCACCTCAACTGCCCTCCTGGCAGTGGTCACAGCCATGCTTCCCCCTCACTGGTGGTGAGAGGCAATGGTAAAGTTCAGTGAATCTCAAAGTGTTGGAGAGTCACTGAATTACTCAGTAGAAGATTAAGGTTAGTGCAAAGCTGTTGTTTGGATGTCAAGTCCTTCTTGGTGGCTGTTCTTAGGAGGAACTGGGGAAAAGGGGGAATTCGTGTCAAATCAATAGCAGGTTTCATCAGCACCTTAGAGAGAAAAACCTACACTAAGCCTGTCCGAAAAAAAGCAGATGTATTCTTCCCCATATAAATTCTCTTCATCTGGTATTGTCTTTGCTTTCTGTTATGAAGTTTTCTTTCTGTTACAAGGTTTTCCAGCTGGCCCAAATACAGCAGTGCTTAGCATAGCAGCCTCTTTTTGACTGAGACTTTTCTAGCATTAATTCCCTTGTATTCTTTTAATTGGAAATATTGCTGTTGCTGTACAAAATTGCTATAAAAATTATCCTGTGACCCAGAGGTTGTCCTTTGTGAGGGCAAACTGAAATGCTAAGGCTATACCTACTCAAGGAGGGGAAATCTACATCATAAATTGGCTGTGGTATAACACGTGAAAATATCATAATCACTGTTTCAAGTGATTTGTCGCTGAATTGATGCCTTTTCAGTCTAGGTCCCTCGCTTATTTGCAGGAAAAGGTCCTCACCATAACATGGCTGTTGGGTGGTTTGTGTGAAGTGACATGGTGGTCTCCATTTGTTCCCTTATGGACAAATCTATATGCGATAATTGGACATACTGATAGGAGAGGCCAAGGGTGGAGTGAGAGCAGAATTTTGGTGCTGGAGACCAGTGTTGGCTATGGCAAGTGAGGCATCAAGGGTTTGTCTTGCTGCTGCCTCCGCCACATGGGCTGTAGGGTAAAGTTTATCTCTCCGTTGCCAGCCCACTGGAGTTCTTGCATGCTGAAGTTTAGTTCAGTGTTAAGAGGAAGAAAGACAAGCTCTGAAGGGAGGGTGTTTTTTGTGTAATTTAGCATGCCAAGTATGGAGGGAAAATACCACCCTCTGCACTTTGGCATTGAGAAGAGGTGGGGGAGCTTAGCACTACTGGGGAAGACCAAAACTTAGTGAAGGAAAGCGATGGGATTTAACTCATCGGTTGGTCTCCTTTTTCAGTACTTCTGTGGCCTTTCAAATCCTTTGTCTTGAAGCCCTCTGCCAGGCCAGAGACAGAAAATTACCTTGAAAGCCAGGAGAGGTGTCTTGCCTAGGCCCCTCTGGAGAAGTAGCTCACTAATGATGAAGGTGGCCATTACCGCTTGTCACCTCGGTGGATCACTAGGAAGTTAAAGCTCTTGTCCTTCCCTCGCTGGTACAGTGATTTGCGAGCTGAGCTGTTTCCCTGCCTGAAGCCAAGGTGGGTTTTGCTGCAAGCAATTTATATAATATTTTTGAGCTGCTGGGAGACAGTTCTCCAACCCAGTTTTCCTTCTAATGTTCATTTCTGCATGAAGATAAAAAGTGTTTTCAAGGATTCCCTTGAGGACCAATTTAGAGTTCAGTTTTGATTGAATTAGTTGGATGTATGTAAATAGAATCACGCATTTAACAGAAACCCAGATGAAAGACACTTGCAGGAGGGCTCGGGGCAGATGTCGTCACTTAGCCTGCAGCAAGCACCTCAGAGCAAATCCTGCACTTCTCTCTTTTATCGTGGTTTATTCCTTTCTCCTTCACATCTCAGTCACTGGTGAATACTGTTGTGGTGAGATGCATCTCTGTCTTGGGCACTTGTGCCTTAGATCTACCTTGGGTCTGTGGCTCTCCCCTTTTATGTAGTCATGGGGCCACAGAAAAAACGCTTTTGCGTCTCTCCCAAAGTCCTGGTGTTTGTGGATAACTGGAGTCATAAATATGGATGGCACAATTTGTTGGCGTGAGCAGGGAGGGAGGCAAAGATTAAGGAAAACTGCTTTAATTAGCTGTCTCTTTGTTGGGGGACATGCACCCCATGCATCGGCAGCCCGGAAAGGGGATGTGGGATGCCTCATTACCTCCCTGCTGAGGGCATGTGGCTGATGAGGAACAGCTGCCTGCAAAGCCGGCAGCCCAGGCAGCAGATGCAGTGAATGGAGCCGGGGCTGTGAGTACGGCTGAGGTTGTAAAGGGCTGTGTGGTCCTGCATCTCCATCATGCAAATCTGGAGTGCAGGGACTGGCAGCCAATTTATACCTCGGCTCAGTAAGTCTGGAGCACCGGGCTCTGCTCCAGACACGTCTCCTGTGAATCGCTGAGGAAGGTGACTTCCAAGGGCTCACCTCTATTCCTCATGCCAAAAGCCTTAATTGCAATCTTACTGACTGATAGTTATTCTTCATCTGGGAACCTCATGAGATCATAACCTGACTGTATCACTGCTTTTGCACCCAAACCCACCCATTCATCTTCCTGTGGGAAGCCATGACCTCTGCAAGAACCACCTGCTGGGCTGTAGCTGGGAGAGGTTTGGGACCGCTCCAGCAAACGGAGAGCACTTGCTGCTGATGCAGCAGGGTCAGGTCCACCTGCCGAACTGAGAACACAGGAAGAGTCATGAGTTAGGGGGGGGGCAACACTCATGCTTTCCTAGGTGACTTGGAAGTAACCAGCTTGCTTCTTTTCCATCACAGGTCTGGAAGGGTCCTTAATTTGTGTTTCCTTGGGTTTGCAAAGCTCAGCGCTATAAGCTGGAAAAGGTTGGGCTTTCCAGAGCAAAGAGAACTGTGGACGTAACTATAGATGTATGTAATCAGCTGTGGGACCAATTCTTCCGTTTCAACCATCTCATAGAAGCACAAACATCCCCAGTAACAGAGAAATCCTTTTTGAGCCTTGTATGCAGAGTAATGTTGTCAGCACCGCATGCACTCATAGCCGGGCTATTTAGCCAGGGCCCAATCCAGCTCAGCTGTGGCTAGACTGCTTCTCTGGTATGTCCGTGTGGCACATGGTGCAATGTGACTAGATACCCTGCATCACTTTTAAAAGCAAAGTAAATAAGATGCTGTCCCTCTCCTCCCTCCTACCTGCCTGCCTGCCTCCCCAGATTTGGGCTCTTGTGAGTTATTTAGCTTAAGGGTAAATCACATTATGTCATACATATTAACGGGAAACAAAGCAAGTCTGAGCAGACGCCAAATGTCAAGTTTGATGGAAAATGCTTAATTACTTCTCCTGAACCTACTTTTTTTCCTCCCTGTGTTTTTTGAAAATTCCTTTCTTGCAGTGTGAAATGTCGTCTCTGTTTCAACTCTCAGTTCAGGTCTCCAGACTAGGGCTTCTTGTTCCCTGCAAGAAGCTGGGAAACTCGGATGAAGGACCTTGGAATAATGGGATCATTTCAACATAGTCTTTGTAGCTTATTTTATTCGCAGTTTCATGGTCAGCTTTCTTCTATAGCATCTTTTGGGGTTTTGAGATTGTCTTTCTGCTTTCTGACCCTCAGCTCTTCTACCCAGTTGATTTTTGCACCGTATCTCTTTGGCTGTATTTTTACCACTCGTTGTGTTCCATGAGAGTGAATTGCGAAGTGCGTGGTGGTGATGTGATAAAACCTCGGAGTAGAGCTGCTCGGGAGTGTCTCTCTGATCCTGGGTGAAATTACTGGTCAAAGTGAGATGGTGGGAGTCTGAAATGCTCGAAAACTTGTCATAAGAACTGTGTATTATGTGCCTGAAATCCACGTTCAATGCATTGTACTAAAGCTGATCAGGGCACAGGCTTAAAACTCACTTTCCCACAACCAAGGTGAGGGCATTGTCCACAAGGCCGTTCTGGAAGGACCTCTGTTTTCTCCCTCACTATTTTTTGCTGTTGGTCTAATGATGAATTCAAATGGGTTTTGTCCCTAGGGTGGGACAAATGTATGTTTATGAAATCACAGTTACTCTTGTAGGTTAGAAAATTCCCCGCTACAAGGCGCACAGTAGGTGGGTGAGTAATCAGTTCAGAAGGACAGCAGTGAGGGTTTGAATACACAGCCTTGATTCGAATATATGGTCTTAGGCTGTTGCTGTTTCCAGGATTGCTGTATTTTAGCTGTCGGAACTTTGAGCACAAAAGGCTTGAGCACCACATAGCCACAGAAGCTTTGCATATCCCAAGTGGTGGAAAGCGGGGGAAGGAGAGCCGTGAGAACCAAGAAGGCTTTTGGGAACACAAACAGTCCTGGGGATGCTGAAAAGGGCTCATGTGGTCCTGTTCCCTGTGAGCGGGGTGACTGCTGTGCCTGCAGCTCAGGTTCAGTGCTGGGCAACCACAGCTTCGGGCTTGCACCAACGGTAGTAGAGACTCTCCCGCAACACAGGCAATGTGGCTGCAGTTTCTCGTGCAGACAAGAAGAGAATTATGAGTTCAGGAGTCTCCTGGAGAAAATAGGGTTTTCTCTTTCTAAGCAGCTGCCCTGTTTCCAGGTCTTTTTCACCCTTTCCTGTTTCTTGTCCTACACGAGTGCTGAGCAATGCAGTCGCTGCAGAGCATGAACAAGGATGTGTAGCGTGTACAAGGAGCCTGTTGATGGTACACAGGTGTGATGAATGAGTTGCCTTTTTTTTTTTAAAAAAAAAAAAATATATTTGAAATGCTTTCTGTGATAGGTGAGTCTCCTGTGCTTGGATTTCACTTCTTTCCAGATCTGCCTGTGTGTCTTCCCCAAATATTTTAATCTGCTGAGTCTCTCCCACCCCGCTGGGCCCACCCCAGCAGCAGTAGGGCTTTTCCTTGGACAGGATCTCCCAGCACACAGGGAGCCATGATTTGGGAGGAGGGCAAGGGATAGTGGTGTGTGCATTTACTCTTGCAGTACTTCCACAGGGGTGGGAAATTAGACAGCATGGTGGACATTCACAGGACCTGACATATTCTTTCACTGTATGGCAGGACACAAGCAGCCTGTAGCATATCATTACTTGATATTGTCATAAAAAAGTGAACCATAAAAAGGAGAAGAGAATTAAATACGCTTGCATTTGGTCTCTTTTTAATGGATGGTTGCCTTAATGTCCTCTCTGCTCAGGATCCCCAAGAGGCTGACCAGCACCTGGGCAGCCTTTGCCATGTTCAAGCAGTCATTGCCCACTCAGGTGTTCGGACTCATGTCGGGGCTCAGATGTCCTGTCCCACCGTGCTCTGGTGTTTGGAGCATCTTCAGTCCCATCCAGAAACAAACCCAGAGCAATTCACTTTGATGTGTAAAGTCTGAATTAATGAAATGACTGAATTAATGTTTTGTGCCTCTTGGGGAAGAGAGCAAGGGGAACGTATTGGCCTATATTTCATCAGAGGAAAAAAAAATTGTTTAGTTGCATGCACTGAGCCAAGGTTTCTTAGAGCGTATGGTCTCTGTGTTGCTCACGTTCAAGGTCTCTGAACCCGCTCCATTCCCCATGCAACAACTTTTTGCTGACTTGCGAGCTGCTGGCCAGAGCGAAGTTAAACTTTCTTTTATGTCTTTCCTGGAATGTTGAAATGGGATGTTGTGGTAATTAATCCTATAGAGAAGGCATGGCCATGGAGAGCACCGGACTGGCTTTAGAGCAGGCTTTGACGGGGGTAAGGAGAGTCAGGCGCCAAGAGGCCTCTGGCTGTGTGGTTTCATCAGCGTGTGGAAGGGCTGCCTGGGTGGTTATCACCATTAAACCACTGAAGGGAAAGAAGAGACCCTCAGTTAAAAATAGTACGTATCCTATAATTAAAAAATGTGTGCCTTCATATTTATGCACTCAGGGACTGAATTGAGGTAATAAAAACACTCTTAAATGTGCACTTCATAAGGCTTTCATCATGCAGTTTATAGTTTTAATATTCTTCCACTCAGTTGTGTTTTTCTATGTGGTTTTTATGTGCAATCTGTCTGTAGTGGTCAGGGACGAGGTACAGGCAGTGACAGTATTTGCACATGGTTTCCTGAGCACAGAGAAGCGGAGCTGGCAGCGCCAGAGCTGCTTGGGGCCAGCCTGTCTGCCAGCAGATCAGGTTCCCCGTGTCCTGGCACGGTGGTGCCTTGCTAAATTATGATCTGAGCCCGCTCCACAGAAGACATGTTTTTCCAGCAATTTGAGCATATCCGTTGTTCAGCTGAATCTCAGCTGGACTCTCTTCACTTCATTGGAGAGGGCAGAGCACTTTACTGTCCTAATTAATCATTAATTAGGGGTGCAAAGTCTTAATGTGCAATGCTTGGTGTGTTGCAGGAGCTGCTCAGCATCTTGCAGGATTAGTCCCCAACTCGTCTGCTCAAGTCCAGCACTGAGCAAACTGCAAACACCCGGGGGGGGGGGG
>NW_009649473.1:2300988-2302669 GCF_000708025.1 Charadrius vociferus | reverse complement strand
GGGGGGGGGAGTGGGTGTGTGTGCGTGTTACATTTTTTTGAGAAACCGGCTCATCTTATGCCTTTCCTATACTAAATAGCTTGAAGTGAGAGAACGATTTTCTGCAATAATATTGATTATTTTTCTGTGGTGCCTTCTCACAAGGAAAAAAAGAAAAAGTGTTGCTGCAGTTCCTGCTCATTGTTTTGGCAGGTTATTTTTTAAATTATTCTTTGCGCAAAATGCTCTTGGGAATTGATCCTGAATTGAATGTAAAAGAACAGGGCAGGCCTGAGAGGGACAAAGCAATAAGCTGTTTTGTCTGTCTGCAAGATTTCCTGGATTCTGCATGGTCTCTTGCAGTAGCTTTCTATATTTGGGTAGAAACCCATTGAGATTACAATCTTGTCTTCTAGGATGACTTGTCCCAGTCTCTTGGTTTTGAAAAACAATACTGTGGTCTCCAAACCATCTCAGGGGTGACACTCTGGCTGTTCTCTTTTGCTGCTTGTAATCTGTTATGCTGCTATAGGAAGCTGTAAATGGTTTGTTTGTTTGCTTTTTTCTACACAGCTCCCGTAAATCTTTCCTTCCCTGCTTGGAGTGTGACTTATGACTCGTCAGAGGGTTGGTGAAAATCACTCTGAAAGGGATGGGAAGTACCAATTTGCTGGTCAAACAGCCAGTAAGTCATTTATTTTTAAGGGCAGGGAGAAACACTTCTGGAAATCACAGCACTGTTCCTCTTCACAATCATCCCCACTGCTCGTGGCATAGCAGTGGTGTTGATCTTATTGCTCTCCTCTGGCAGGGATGGCCGATTGTGTGCTTGCAAAGACCTGGGCTAGCAAAAGGAGGAGCAGAGGGTACATTGCCACCACATGTCCAGACCCTTTCCCTCTAGATCCACCATTAAAACAGGCTTTGGCAAAGCTTTGACATCAGTACTGGCATTGGTGCTCTCCCCTTGCATAAAAATAAGCTTCCTCCATAGCTCAGCTTGGTCGCAGTCCTAAAAAGTGAAATATTTTCTAATAGACCACTGCACAGGCAAACCTGCACATGGGTGATGTCTTCTAATGTTTTCCCACGTGCAGCCCTGGTCAGACCTTGGACCTGAAATGCAGGACTTTGCCACACCAGGAGTTTCGAGGGAAATGTTTGCCCTAGCAACAAATTTTATTGGGTTTTGCGGTGAGAAAGACTTTAAAAGAGCAGGAGGCTGGGTCTGACCGTGCTGATGTCAATCTGGATTTAGCTGTGTTAAAGGGAATGAGGTTAGTCTAGATTGACACCAGCATAAAAGGAGGGCAGAATTAGGCTTACGGTATCTAAAAAATGTCTCAGGTCCTGATTCATTGAAGTACTTAAGTATGGCTGAATTCTTCTTAAAGCCCATATGTTAGCATTTTGCTGACAGGGGACAGTTATTTTTATTCAGAAATATCAGAAAGGAATAAAAGGAACACTTTTGAAATGGCTTCCTTCTGACTAGAAGTATAAGTGGCTCTAAATTCGGTGGCAAACAAGAGAAAACATGTTTTAGGCTGAGAATTTCTTGTATGTTAAATAGTGTATTTAACTGTAGAAAGCAGATTCTAATGAAAATACTGTCAGTTGCAATGACAACATTCCTAGTACAGTGATGTAATTATTTTTTTTGATAATGAAAGAACATGTTATTTTGAGTGATCATTGTGTA
>NW_009649473.1:2291363-2300801 GCF_000708025.1 Charadrius vociferus | reverse complement strand
TGGCAATAACCTATTTCTGTATGATGTTATAATCATGACATAATCGCAATCTTGAGATAATACAAGCACTTGTCTGACCTTTGTGCATCAAAATACCCCAGAGAGGTAATTATCTCATGGCTACTACATTTTCTGACAAGTCCTATTGCTTAAATATTGCAAGCCCTGAACATTGATATATACAGAAAACATTAAATATTCATTTGCTGATACACATATTTATAAAAATCCCATTTCTCTGTTGAGTGAGCGGTGGTTTTCAGGTCACCCAATTCAATAGCTGTGAAGATATTTGAGGACTCAGGGATTCTTGCTCATTTGAAGTTTTGTCGTTTTCTTTTTCTTGGGCAAAATAAGTGCGGTAACGACTTTGCTAGGAAACAGGAATGCAGTTCTTCCATGGTTTGTTCTACTAATAATTCCTGCGCACTGCATGTGCAACTGCTGTGGCCCGATTCATACACATTCATAGAAATACATAGTGCTCTGTGCAACGCTGCAGCTCCTCCCGTCTTTGGCGAGGCTCAGACTGACCTTCCACCCCCCTCGTGCCTCGTAGTTCATAGCGGGGAGACAGACAGCCTTGGTCGGGCTGCGGGAGGGGAGCGAGGTTTCCATTTCATCTCTTCTGTCTCCCTGAGCTTGGTGAACAAAACCTTCGGTTTTTTTTTCGTCATTACAAAGTGCTTGTCTTTTCTGCAGGATGAACAAATCCACCACACTAAGTGTGTCCTTTATTTGGGATGAAGCAGTGTACCGCCCCTGTCATTTTTGGCCAAAGCAACCCTCTGCCTTGAACCTGGTTTTAGCCAGCTGCTGTCTGGGTGGCCTCAAATTCAGAAAGAAAAATGACCAATGCTAGTAGCAAGTGTTAGAAGATGCCTCAGCTTTAAAAAAGCAAAATGGTTTGTTCCTAGTCTGTGTCAGCATAGAATTGCCCAATTCATACTTCGGAGAGTGGATATTAGTTATGGCTATGTATAGACCCTGTTTGTGTGAACTTGTGGTATCCATACTGTGTACATCCTAACGGTGTGCATGCCCCGGGGCCTCTTTGGAGTCTGTATCTGTGTTGCTGTGGCTGCTGGAAGTGCCAGGTTTTATCCTTTCAAGCTGCTCAGGATGAGGAAGGCGCCGGGGGATCTCTCTGGTGAGTTGTGCTCTCAAGTTTCACTAGCAAGAGCCGTGCATTAGTGTCACCTCTGCTATCAGGAAATGACCTAGGAAAATGAGACTGAGAGAGCCAGGAGCTCTCACCGGTGATTACATGGCAGCACAGAAATGGTAACGAAGCTGCAACGTACGTGTGCCCCCTCCAGCGGCTCCTCTGCTGGTGTGCCCCACTGAAGTGATAGATAAACCCAGGGGCTGCATGTTCCTCTGTGACAAATTAAATCTTCCCCTAGTAATTGCCTGAAACATAACTTTTGGTGTTTTGGACAAGCTGAGCAGTTGCGCTGCTGCTTGTGCTTCTCCAAATGGCGCAGGCCGTGTGGGGTGCTTCGCTTGAGTGTACCAAATACAAGTAAAGTAAAGGAGCCAGATCCAACATGCTCTTTCTTTTATTAAAAAAGAAAAAAAAAAAAGAAAAAAAAGAGAGAGGAAAAAGTACAATGAATCCCAGGTGGTCAGCCCAACTAGCTTGATGCCTTATCTCTTGCACTGACTAATATTCCATACTTTACAGGAAAAACAGATTGCCTGCTGATTCACCAACCCATGGGGTGTTAGGTGAGGGGAAGAGGTTCTCTGGATCCAAGTAGCCAAACTACTTCTATCTTGGAGCTTTGTCTCCTCTACAGATGCAGGAGGAACCTTTAAATGGAGGAGAGCCTCCTGCGCTATCCTTACTAGAAAGCAAGCAAGCAAAGCCCTGCGTTTCCAGAGGTTGCTGTGGCTTCAGGTTGGGGTAATTCTGCTGTGGTGACTGAGAACTGTGTGGGTTTGCAGTACCAGTCGGCAGTGATGCTTTTGGAATTTCTTGGTTTATTTCGATCCTTCTGCAAAGCCTAGCAGTCATCCTGCTCTTAAGTTAATTTAAAAAGAACAACCAACCAACCACACAAACAAAAAAAAAAATCCAAAAAAGAAATTAAGTGGTCAAAATGC
This sequence comes from Charadrius vociferus, assembly GCF_000708025.1. Taxonomy (NCBI): domain Eukaryota; kingdom Metazoa; phylum Chordata; class Aves; order Charadriiformes; family Charadriidae; genus Charadrius; species Charadrius vociferus. The sequence goes on along the minus strand of NW_009649473.1, from coordinate 2,298,692 downwards.
CTTTTGTTGTATGGAGGATTTTGTCTGTGTCCCCCTCCCCAATCTGCTCAGCCCTGAGGAAACCTTTTTGCTATCACTCTCCCTCAGATACATCGATATTTACCTGGAGAGTATCACTTTTATGCTTCATGTACTTGAAAGGAAGTTGAATAAATAACTTTACTTCTTTTAGTTTGTCTTGGACTTTTCACCCCTAAGAAAATGTGAAGCCAAGTGGAATCAGGGAAGGGCTGTATAGCAAAGCAGTTTGTCCATGAAATGCATTTGTTTTTAATTGCCTCATTAAGTCAGGTTATGATGGATTATATGACCTTACCCAATGCAATCTGACATAATGGGATGCTGTCAGAAGCTCTGGAATAACAGAGTGATATTCACTTGACTGGGGTTTTCTTGGTTGTGTTTATAGCCGTGTCGATCACTCGCAGTGGTTATATGCATTAAGAACGCCTTGGCATGAGGAAAGGCAAGGTCATTAATGCTTTTTGTCATGATTACTTGATAGGCTTGTTGTTCCACCAGGAATTAATGCCTCGCTGGTAGCACAGGGAAGGAGGCGTGGGGCTGTCACGCTGTGGTGCAACAGGGTGGGTGTCGGGCTCACAGATCTCTGATGGTGCCTTCCAGGGCTCCGTCCATCAGCTCTTAACAGGGATCACAGCCGATAACAGCTCAGCCATTCCCTGCAACCCACAGATTAATTTTCAACGGAGGATGACTGAGATATTTTAAATTCTTTGACTTGTGTTTAATGAACATGGCTTGAATAGGCTCCCCCACACTGCACATCTGTTCTAGAAAGGGTTATAGTGAATGGAGGTGTCATGTCCAAGGCAAAGCAAGCTTGCTTAGCAGCTGGGGCTGGCTTTGCTACTCCAGCCACGAGGGAACAGGAACCCTCTGTTATTTCCTGGCTTGTGTTGGTGGCTTGTGTAATGGAGAGATACAAGAATATCCTCCTCTTTCTTCAATAGATGAGTTTTGTAGGTCTCAAACTGTTTAAATAACCCAGGAGCTCAAAATACCTCCTCCAAAAAAGGAGGAGAAAAAAAACCCACCCTCAGGTAAATCATTATACTGCATACGATTTGTTTTCCAAACCCTATAAAAAAGAAAATAGCAATCTTGAATACAATTCCTTTTGCCTTTTCCATTTCCCCCTTAGAATCTCCCAGTTGTTAAATTAATTTTTGGATTCAACCTAAACTTATGAATATTTCTTTGTCACTCTTCACTTATCCCTCTCTCCTCCCCATCCTTTTCCAGAATAATTTCCAGTGGATGAAGTTTTTGGAAACAGTATTTCCATGTTATAGGTCTGACTCACCCGGCACATCTTTCCTCAAATAAGATGATAGTGTGTTGTTTTTCTTTTTTACATCATGGGTGGTTCTATTTAATTACCAAGAGCTGGACCGTTAGCTTGGATGAAGCCCCACTATGCTTACGCTCTTACAAACATTCATAAGGATGGCAGGTTTTGACAGCTGAGTCAGCCAGAAACCTTGAAATAAGCCATTTGGGGCTGTTTGTTGCTGATAATGAGTCTCAACTGCCACAGGCTTTATTCTTTTTTCCAAAAGTTTAGAGCTTTCTCCTTCATCCGGACAAGGGCATTTGTCAGATTCTCTTGAAATGGCTGCGGCACTGTCTGTTCTCCTGCAGTGGTCACTGCTGGGATATTTGTGAAGGAAATAAGTGAGACTTCGGAGGTGTTGGAGATGAGGTTATTTGCATTAAAGCTCACTGAGAAGTTGATTTTCGTGATAATTGTTGAGGTTTGTGGGACAAAAAATAATTCTGAATCAGAACACATCTAAAATTTAAAATTTTCCAAATAAGTGAAATTACACAGTATTCCTCATGAAAACACTGAAACGTGTTTCCAGGAGAGCAGATTGCCGTCTGGCATTTCCGTGGGACTTTGGCTGAACTTGGTGTTATTCTTGTCAGCTTCATTTGAGCCCCTCAGCGGGAGGTGGGAGGAGACTGCGAAAATTCACGTCAAGTCCAGTTTGCGGTTGTTGGGGCTTACAGCCTCTGCAGCTTTGTGGATGCCTGTGCTTCCAGGCCAGGAATGAACTTGCAAGTGTCAGACAAGGCTGAGCAGGCTGTTTAGCCCCACAATTAGTTTTGCCACCATGACATGTGCTTGTAGTGTACGAAGTGAAAACACAACTGCACACGCTTCTCATTCAGCCTCCAGCATCCATCTGATCCAGACTTCCTGCACAGCCTGATCCATGAGGGGATGACTCCATCCCTCCTCTTCTCTCTCTTCCCTGTGAGATTGTGCTGAAAGACCCCCAAACCAGTTTGTTTCTGAGCACTGTCTATGTGGTAGCTACTGTAGACTTGGAAATCTTGGAGACGCGCTGCAGAACCAGGCAGTGGCAAGGCTCCCATGGATGTCCATGAAAATGGAGCTGCTTCTATCAAAAATTTTCTTAGAACCTGCCAGTCCTTTTGGAAAAGCATATATTTCATCAGAAACCTCCTTTATTTCTGTTCCTCCTCTCTCTACTTGTCTATCTCATTCCCACTCCCACTCTTTTCCCATTCCTTTACTGCCATCCTGAAGTTCTGGCACCAAATGCTGGTACTGGGCTGCTGGCCCCTCGCAAGCAGCCAGAGTTGGCATGTTCTGGGAAAATGCAAGCCCATGAAGCAGCATGGAAATGTGAATGCTTCTCCAGGGGCACAGAGGAAGCCACGGAGCTACAACCTAGTCCTGATAAAATCCAGGGAGCCTTTACTTGTAATGAAGTTCTTTAGCAAGAACTGTTGTTTGTTTGGAACTGCTGTGCAGTGATTATTTTTTCAATAAGAGCTTCAACTTTACCTGGGTATATCCGTAGTGATTACAGGACTGAACCTAAATGTCTGGGGAGAATATGCTAAACTTCACTGCCGTTGGTGACAGGCCTCAGTAATGCCTACCTCCACAAGCCTAAGGGTTTAGACATCTGCTTTATTTGGGCTTCCTGCAAATTACACCCCCAAGGAGCTTAAGGGAGTGAAATAATCTGTACTGACAGTGCATGGCGTGGAAATGTCCTTTCTTAACCACCCTGCTGATGGATGACTTCAGTGTGTAAGCAAAGGCAGATTGATGGCAGAGACTAAGCGGAAATCACACTGAGGTTTGGGTTGGACCTGGTGTAGACACTGGAGAAGGAAGTAAATGAAAGAGGGAAATTTGGTCCAGAAATGTCATTCCTTCTGTTTCTTAACTGTCTGAGATGCTGGTGAGGTAACTCAGCTTCTTGTACCAGAAGCGCTGCTGTGTATTGCTTTGATTTGCAGTGCCATCTTTTCGGAGTATTTTGTTTCAATTCCCTTAGTACCCGACGAGGAGAGCTGAGCCTCTGAACAGCTGTAATAAGCCCATGACTTCATTTCCAAATGGTGTCTCTTGAGAACATTAAGTAAGTGGTGGAGTTTCGGAGAAGTGAGCTGGCTGCTTCTCACTGGGGATGACAGCTTCAGGGGTCAGAAGAGACTGTAATTAATAGGGAGTGATGAGGCAGCTGGGAAGCTCTGGCACACGAGCTGAGATCCTGGGTGGAAGCTAAAGGAAGAGGGGCAAGGCAGTGAGGAACTTGGGAACAGCCTTCCTCATGTAGTCCTCATCAGACCTGAGCCCTGGCCGCAGGAATCCTTAATTTGAAGGAACGAATTAAATTATTTTTCCTCCTAAATAAGCTTAGATCCCTGTATTGCAGCCCTGATCACTTTGCCGTCTGAGCGCTTTGAGGTCTTTGAATCTATTTGCATTCTCAGAAGTATCTTGATGGTGGAATGTGCTCTTATCCCTGTTTTCAGCTGGGTGATTGAGGCAGAAGTCCTGCTGATCGCAAAGGCTTTGGCACCATGTGGCATGGCCTATCACCTCGCACAGGTCCAGGAGTGATGCTGTTCACCTCTACTATTGGTATGGACTTCCCTGCCAAGAAAAGGAAGGGTGTTTTGGGGCCAGTTGGCAGTTCTGAGGTCTCTCCATGATCTGGCTAGAGGTTTGTAGAGCCCGAGCCATCTGCTGCTTGCAGGAGTCTGCCTCTGGCCTCCATTTCTTGCTTACAGCAAGGCAGCGAGAGTGATTTCAACTTGAAATGCTTGGGAGTAAGCTTTGAGAGGCTGATTATTCACAGTCATGCCTGACACTACTGGAGAATAGGGTAGGGTTTGTTCCTCTTCAGCTTTCTGATCTGCAAAATAATAACAACATTTGTCAGTGTGAATCCCCCACTAGGCAGCGAGTTCGGAGCCTGTGCGTGTTTGCCTGCAGAACAGATACGGTTTGGGAGAGCAAACTGTGCCCACCTCATCCCACTGAAACGTCCCACTTTGTTAAAGGGTCTTTGGTCTGCTGTGAAGTAAATCTCTTCCCAGTTCTCATAAAAAGCTGAATGCCCTGCTGCCTCCATGTGAACTACCCACCGAAATGGGCACTGTTTGTGAGAGGGGACGTATTTCACCAGGGTTTGGGCTGAGCCCAACGCCTCGTAGTCAAACTTCTTCTGCGGGTAATGCCTCTTCTGCATGGCACTCTCAGGCTGAATTCAGACTGGCAGGGCAGCTTCCAGTTTCATTCCACTGATGGTTCTCCAGCCGTCCTGTCTTAAAAGCCCTGCCTGTAACTTGTTTGCTGTTTCTTACCGAGTGATCTCTCAGTACTATTTCTTTTTTCTAGTCCTTCACTTATGAGCCTCAGGGATTCAAGGGAAAGCAGAATATTGGACCCATGTGTTTGTATACCTTTTGCCTCTGTGAAGGGGTAGAAATCATCCTCCACTAAGAAACCATTGTTACAGGATTAGTCCCTTTAGACTCAGATACCACTGTGCCACTTGTGAGACTTTATACTACTGAAAAACTCCATGTTTCTCTGAACTTGCTTCGTGCTGCAGCTGTCTGCCAGCCAGCGTTTGGCACAGGATCAGAGTCGTCACCTTTCCAGGCTTCTTTATTGAGTCGGAACAAAATTTCAGAGAGGCTATAGCATGGGAGTGCTGAAAAACAGTACCTGAAAGCCCGTTGTGGTATTATGGAGCTGGAATTAAACGAGCAGTATCTTGACGTGCAATGTTCAAGTTTTGACAAAAACAAGACTTAGAATTTTGCTTTAACACTTTTATGTTGGTCTCTTCATTCCCCCTTCCAGTAGAAAAGTGTCTGTCTACATGTTCTTGGTCTTGGCAGTGTATGTTTGTGTCTCTGCTAGTCCCAGGGACACCTAGGAGATGTGTTGGTCACAAAATGTCATTTTACGCTGCTTTTCTAGGGCAGTGGCTCTCTCCCTACCTAGAGAGGCTTGACAAAGACTGTTTAACGGGGCTGTTATGATCGCACAGCAATGATCAGAGGCCAGAAAGTGCACTGCAGGTGCTGGAAGATCTTTTGAACTACTATCAAACAAGTGAAAGAAATGAAGGCAATTGCAGGAAAGGATGTGGGAAAGAAAATGTGCAAATCAGATAAGTTCATATTTTACCCAGACCTGTTTAATTATTTCCCATGATAAATGGCCACCATCTGTTCTCTGCTTTCACCATTGTTATTGTTACAGTGAAAATACTGTGGCCGCTGTCAGGGACTGAAATTTATTTATGTGGCTGGTATGGTTTTTGTTGTCTCTACAGCAATTACAGCCCTTTATTCATCCAAAGATATTTTTGAACAGATATGTATTTTCTTGCCCCACAAGAACAAACAAACAAAAAGCCAAATTTACACCTGGTGCTTTCAAAATTGGGAAGACTTTTAAAGCTATTTGAGCCTCTTTTTTTTTTTTTCCCTGGCAATTTTAATTTTGAGACCGCGTTCCCTTGAAATAAGCATGAGCTTAGCGTGAGTGGTTGGAAGTAGCTGTATGAATCCTTAATTGCTCTGCCAGGCCTGTGCTCTTCCATCGCTTGAAGATTTTTAAATCCCCAACTTTCATTTCTGTAGCTGCAGTCAGGCTGGTAAGATGCTGCACACAGATGGCAAACCTCTAATGTTATCCTCTTTCTCTGTTGCCTTGATTTATTGTCATGTTTATTATTTTGTAATAAAGTTGAAAGACCAAACTCATTTGCTTGAAATGCAGCAGTTGCAAGACACCAAGCCGGTTGTCTTCACAAAAGCTTCTCATGATCTTTGCAACAGCTAGAAAATATCTAAGGGAGGGGAGTAAAATGGCAGGTGCTCAGCAGAAACTTGCAGAGGGGTCACTGCCACAGACTGGTGTTAAAACAGTTGAAGGCTTCGTGACATGAAGCTAACAACGGTGCTGCGTGGTGTGATTAGTTAACTGCAGCAAGTGAGATGTGTTTTGTGCTGTCTGTAGCCTTGCTAAGCCTAGCAGAAACTTGGACTTACACACCGAGAGCACAATATATTGTGGCAGAGGAGGATCAGGCGATAGTGCTTGGAGTAGAATGCGTCCCCTTGCTTTGGAGGCATTTACGCAGTGTTGAACGAGGACATGGTGTCTCTATGCTGCAGCAGATCCGCATATTTCACGTGGTTACTGAGAACTGCGCTGCAGCAGTCGGTGATGCGTGGGTTGACCTGTTGGCTTTGGGAACTTACTTCCAAGCTGTACCTCTGGAGAACAATACCTTCAGTTTTGCCTGAGGGCTGCCTGCCAAAAAACAGGCCAGAGGTTTGGGTACGCTTAAATCTCTCAGCTGTGACTGGGGTATCCCAGCATAGGCAGATAGGGATGTGTTTCTGCATCCCTTGCTCCTTAGGGTCCTCCTGGTGAACACCTACCATCCTTTTTTGGTTTTGGCAGATGCGCCCCACCTATGTTTTATAAAGATTAAGGGCAATAGCATTGGATGCTTTGCTGTTTGAAATCACCTGGGATGCTCCAGTGCTGAGAAATACCTAATAACTACTGGTTAGGGACAGCCTCTTCCGTGGGGTGTCAGATGGCTCTGCTGTCAGGGGTAGGGTTAAACACGAGCACGAAGAAGAGGACTACGCTGGCTGAAGTAGAGCAGGATGCTGTTCTCAGTCTTGTTGGGCAAGAGGCAGCTGCCGTGTGCTGCTGACTCACGTAATGACCCTTGTGCTAATGCTGTTCCCTATCATTTAACACAAAAATAAAACTGCTAAATTGAGACCAATTTGAAACATGCGTGGTTTGCTTTGGAAAACACTTAATAGCTGCTATACTTTACCTCTAAGGCTGTGATTGCAAAAGGAGGGAGAAGTAAATAGTTTGGATTAACTTAATATTGCTATATTAACTTTAATATTGCTATATTAAACTGTTATTATTGAACTTCCCTAAGTTTTACCCAAATCTTGGCTCAAATTAAACAGCCTCAGATAATT
>NW_009649473.1:2285251-2291322 GCF_000708025.1 Charadrius vociferus | reverse complement strand
GCTGAACTGAAACCAAAGTGTTTCCATTACTCACAGCAGTTAGTAAGTTGCTTTGAAGGATTTTCACCCCTTAAATCCTTAGTGCTTTGAGGCAGCGATTTTGGCCTTCAAATGTGTAGAGAGCAACTTGCTGCCCTGACTGCAGGATAAATTTTGAAAGCAGTGTGAGTGCAATCTACAGGATTAGCAGCCAGGCTGGCCATAAAGCAGAAATTGTTCCAAAACACGTTATTAAGAGATCTCGTGATTACTTAATCATGAAAAAGTAGCCTACCGGGCCTGGTGGTGGTTTGTGGTGGCTTGTTGCCCTTTATAGTGCCCAGCCAAGCCCTGTTTTAAGAACGGGGACACCAACCTCTCCGCTGCAGACAGCTGTAGCTCTACAGGTGTTTGCACACCAAAGGAGACAGTGACATAGCATCAAAGACTACTTTTCCTTCTCCGTTTGTACAATGGGACACACAATGCTGTGGCATGTGGGAAAATGCAGAATGGTCCGAGTGGAAGTAGCATCTGTAGTCACAGGAGACATGCAAGTTGTAGCTTTGGTCCCCGAGAGCTCCTCTCAGCAAAATGCTTCATGTTGCTCTATCCTGTCTTGCTTTCCTGCTGCTCACTGTATTGCTGCAGCTCTCTTAAAATATTAATTAGATGAGAAAGGGATTGCCCTCAGATGACCCTCTCTATCACTGCTTGCTGGATTGAGAGTATGGGCTGCATTACAGCCCCGAATTTGTGTTTCCTGTAGGAGAAGTGGTAATGGTGACTCAGTACGGAAAACAATTTCAATTGGTTATGTCAGCTCTAACTAATGACACTGAAGACCAATAAAGCGGCTCTTAGATTGGCTTGGCATTATTAGTCTCATTATTAATTATGTAGACATGACAGCAGCATTAGTGCTAGTATTAACCATCAAAATAAAATGGAATTGTACTCATAAATCTCACTGATGAGGAATATGTGAAGGATTACAGCCATTCTCGAAAGGAAAGGGAAGGAAAGTGGAGTGAGTCTGGGGTGGGAGTGAGATGGAGATGGGGGAGAATTTGGGGAAGGGTATCAGTATGCTGAAGATTGTGCAAAGAAGGAGCCTGAACAAAGGGGAGTAGGACTAGGGGTAAATTCTTGCCCTGCCTTGGGTGGATAAGGTTGAGTTTTCTGGCATGTTACCAGGAATTATGGACCCCATCACCCAAAAGCCCTGCTGCCTGCACAGTGCTTCCCCCCGTCCCTATGGGACTCTGCTGCTGGCTTGCTAACCTGGGAATCACTGCAAAGGGTTTCTCCACTGTGGGAGGCTGGGACAAGCACCCTGCCCATCTCCCAAGGTGCTTCTGAAAGTCTTAATGCTTGTGAAGAGCACAGGGATCACAAATGGCAGAGACTAATGCCAACTGGGATGAGCATTCGTCAGGAGCAGGCTTTGATTTGGTTGCTGCCCATGGACAGGAACATGGGGAAGCAGGCGCATCCATCCTGCCCTGGAGGGGAGGCAGGGAGATCCTTCCTCAGCAGAAGAGCTTCTAGGTAGCCAAGCCAGCTCTGACTGTGGTAAACTGCTGAGATGAGGCAGTGCAAATTACCTCCCACCCTGGAGAAAGGTTGAAGGAGAAAAATTACGCCCCAGAGGGATGCGTGGGAACAGCACAGTTTCCTGGGGTGGTGCAATTTGCACAGCGCTGCTTGTCTGGGGCCACGGATCATTAAAATCTGGGCCTTAATGAGCTGAGAAGGCTGCATCCGCTGAAGCTTGCCGTTGGGGTCTGCTCTGCGGCAGTGCTGACATGGCCATGTCTAGGCGTGAGAGTTCAGGCATGAAAAAGTTAACCGAGGCTGGCGGGGGCTGTCGATGGTGGGCCATGCTCTGCCCTGTGCTGGCCTTTGCACGGGGGTGGTGGGTGTGGGTTGCATCTTGCTCAGCGGTGAGATTAATGGCTCTATTTATAATGCCTTAAATGAAGTGCATGATAATTTAATTTGTACGTCCATTAATACTATCTACTGCAGGGTTTGTTCTTAATTATATCGCTCTAAATGGAGTTTTAGATGTATTAACGGGCTCCTGGTCCTGCTGCCAGGCATGGCTGTGTCCATCCCGCACATGGTTGCTTGGAGAAGGATCTTTCTGTTCCACTAACTCCACTGCCTGAAGCTGACAGTCATTGCCCCAAAATCACCTTTCCTCCCTGAAAGGGCCAGGGAACAATCACGATGGCATCAGTGTGGGAGATAGGATGGTGTTGACTTGCTCTTCAGGGCCTGAGGGCAAAGGGGTCCTGTGGGACGTATAGCCCCAGGGCTAGGAGCTACTTCAGCTCCTAAAATTTTTCAAGGGAAACTCATCCTGCAAACAGAAACTGGGCACCCAAATGCCTTTGTAGGTTGGCCTAGAGTTGACCTGAATATCAGTGAACTGATAACCCGTCTCTGCTGTTGGTTCCTATGGGTATGAGCAGGTTAATAAGCATCTGTCTCAAGTCATGTCTCATGGTCTGGTTTACAGCTGAGAAGCCAGCATCTCCGGCAAAGGTGTGTGTTTGTCATCTACCTGGCTCCCAGGCAGCCTTTCCCAAGCACCCAGGGTTATTTTCTACTTAGCCTTCTATCTCTGAAAACTCTCATTTACCAAACAAGCAATCAAAATGCTTCTTTTAAGGAGAGCGCTCTTCTTACCCCCGACCTGTGCCTTGGTTTGCAGTGCCAGGATAGCAATAGTGGAAGGGAATCTGAGCTCTCCATCTTTGGAGATTGCCATGGACGGCAGATCAGGGCAGAGCTTCCTGCACAGTTCTTGCATCTTTCTCAGTGGTTTGGATGGTGTTTGAGAGCAGGTATGACCCTGGGTGGACATAGCAGGCTGCATGTTGGTGTCCATTAAAGTCCATTTTAAAAATATCAGAGGGTCATTTAAAAACATTTAGAGGCTCTAAATTATTTGAAAAGTTTAGAGGGCCTAAACTTTTGAAATAGGAAGAGAAGCTATTTACAGGGATGTATTTAGTCGTTGTGCTAAAAATGTCTTGGCTTCACCTTGCAGTGCCTCAGCACCTGCAGGAAACTGGGGAAATTACTTGCCTCTTTCCAAAGATGTCAGTGAGAAAGTGATGTCTGAAAGGTGCTGGATAAATGTGAGTAATTGTGCAAGCAAGTCCAGGAAAGTCAAGGTTCTTTCCTACAGACCACACAGATATTTAGCATTTCTCATAGATGCAGATATTATTTGCTGCCTGCATTAGCTATTCCTAATCTTTGAAATGAAGCCAGAATTCTTTAAGAGTCGCTGCTTTTTCTGAGCTGATGCCGGCTCTTTTGCCTGAGGAGCATTTGAAATCTGCCAGAATGCATGTATTGTCGAAAACAGAAATTGAAAACCCTGTACAGGATCTGCTGCCCCAGTGAGTTATGAGCTTTCCCAAGTGATGAAGGAGAAGAAATGCCTGTTCTTGTTGTCTGCAAGAGCTGTGGATGGACAGAGGCAAAAGAAATCCTTCTTTCTGCTTCCCCCCTCCCGCCGCCACCCAAAACTCTCTCTTTGGGTGGAAAGAAGCTTTTGACACAGAGACACGCATGCATACACACACGAGCGCTTTTGTGCCTCCCAGTGACCTCCCTGCTTCTAGCTGTCCCTCCTTCCCGGGGAGCTGGAGCTGGAGCTGCTGAGACACAGGAGTCGGGGAGATCCCATCCCCAGTCTGCAGCCGTGAGACCAAATGAATAAAGTGAATAAGGTTTTGAAGATCCTTAAGAAGTCATCGAGGAGGAGGAAGACGTGGAGAGAGGAGCTGAGGGTGGAGGAGGAAGGGGAGAGCCGGGAACTCTGTGCCCCGGGTGGTTTGTGCCACCTGCACCTCTGTACCAGTGGTAAGGAAACGGGAATGCTCCTGCTCGCCCGGAGATACTGTGCCTTTTTGATATCCATTGCTTACGTGACAGGGAGCTTCCTACAGCCAGCCACTGCTGTCGTGCTTTTCCAGGGCTGAAAAATACTGGTGGGAGAAGTGGTAAGGGCAGAGAACTGGGACTCCTGGATCTCCTTTATAAACCTTCCCTTGCTCAGGAGGGTGACATTTTGCACATCTGTGGAGTGGGGACAGTAGGGAGTCTTCCTTCTGGTGGGATGGTGTTCCTGAAAGTGCAGGGAGAACGTGGAGCTCATTGAGATTTTCGTTTGATCTGTGTTGTTGTGTTTTGAGATATTTAAGCCTGGATGTTTATTATGTATATTTGTGCAACAGAAAAGCAATGGGAAATGGACAAATCTAGGTTGCCGTTTTTCGGAGGGATGTTTTTCTCTGCAAAAGCGTGCTACGGCCAAAGTTGGTCTGGACCCAGGTCTTGGATCCATCCTTATCTTCCATGCAAACTGTATGGTGGCTTTAATATCATTGAAAAAGACTCTGGTTTTAATCTATCTATAAAAAAGCCAAATGAGAGAAGCCCAGAACATGAAAAAGGGGCATTTACAGTGTTCACTGACATGTCCCCAGCACACTTGAACTCTCTGCCGATGGCTGTGACCCAGCAGAGGAAAACGTGAAGGGCTGTGCACCTGCCCATCAGGCTCAGCTTCCTTCATTCTGCATTGCCAGCGTCCAAGGGATATGAAATGCTCATGAAACTACACTTAAGATGAAGCTACACTCATGTCTAACGGAGGTTGCTGTTCTTTTCATTGTCACGTTTGGTAGTTTGTTTGCAATAGTATTGTTGCAGCTTTTGAACATTTTACAGGCTCACTCTTTTTCTTTCTTATCTGTTGAGCTGCTTTTCTGACCCTGTCCTGGAGCATCTGATGGCCCCGCTTTTACAGGACCCTGGGTGGCTGGATGGCTTCATTTACACCTGGAGACCTGGGGCACAGAGATGTTACTGGACTTGCCCAGGGTCATGCAGACTGGGGCAGGGCTGGGCACTGGCCTCTGAGCTTGAGGCACAAGCCAGTGTTGTGACAAGCAACACTGGTGACTATCCTGCTCTTGGCTTCAGCTTCTGTGTGAAAAATGATTTCTGCTAAAAATTGGCTTTGCAAAGGTGGTTTAGCTCAAACGACTGAGTGGTAGAAAGCCAGCAAATACTGAGGTGAAGGTGGCATGCACAGCTTAGATTGTCCCTTTGTGCTTTTGTGTGTAATGCCTTCTTAAATCATACCGTGGCAACAGGAGATCGTACCCTAGCATGCTTTGTCATCTTTCTCCGTGACCTGGATCAGGCCTTAAGCCAGCCAGCCTAGAGGGTGCTTAACTGGGCAGCCCATAACCCCAATGGGATTGAGCCACTGGAGAATTCTTTAGCAACCTCTTTCTTGGGTCCCTCTGAGATGACCCTGCTTCTCTCGGTCATAAGCTATGGTGAGGACAGGATACCCTTCCTAACTGGGTCGTCTTTGCTTGTAGGATTTGATTTGCTTTCATTTACTCATCTATTCATTCATTCATTCTGCTTCCAGGTGCCCAGACTTTCCTCTGTCTTACCTCCTCAGGTAGTTTAAGAGTCTGAGATGTGTTTTTGCCACCCTTTCTTCCAGTGAAATATACTCAAATATTTTTACTTTAACTTTCATTATATTTCTTTCATCATCTTTAGTTTGAAATTGATCAGCAGATAAGAAAGGAAATTAAAAGCTGAAAATATTTAGGTATCAGAAAACAAGGAGGGAGTGGGAAATGTTAGCTAGCCCTAAATTGACAGTTATTACTATTGTTAACCCTGTGTGTATTTTGCTTTGTCTTTTTAATAAGCAGTTGTCATCTGAGAAATTTCACACCGAGCCCTGAGCTTTCCTGCTGCCTGGGAACGTGGTCCCATCAGGCTTGAGTTTTACATTCAGTCCACATCCTTCTAACCATCTGCTAAGCTTTTGGGTGCTGACCTGACAGAATGAGTGCCTTGGTTATTTTTTATGTATTTGGTTATTCTTTTTGTTAAAAGAACGACAGAGATCTTTTGAACCTGCGGTTAATGCCAACCTGTAAGGGCAATGCTAGTTAGGTGGCCTGGGTCCATCTCAGCCGGGTGTACAGAGTGGACCTCTCCCTTTGAGCTATGTGTCCAGGCTGCTCAGTAGGGAA
>NW_009649473.1:2213601-2285229 GCF_000708025.1 Charadrius vociferus | reverse complement strand
AGGGAAAGGAGAGGACTTGGTTCTTCTCAACCCAAAACAGACATCTCAAACCCGTGGGATGAATTCTCCAGAGAGCCTGTTCTTCTCCGTTGACTGTAAGGGAGGTGTAAGTGACTGGCTAAGATGAAGATGTCTCTTGTGGGCTGACTTCTGTGTGGCTTGTAGGGTTTTTGGGGCATGAATGTGTGACTGTCTAAGAAAGTTTTGGCTTTATTGGCTGGATATGCTTTAGGTGAAGAGCCCCTCTTTCGCAGTCTCTGCTCTTCTGGAACAGTTTGTTAGCCTGAGGCTTTGTAAAAAGATGAACCAATGGCTTTTTTTCCCCCTAAATGCAAGATAGGCAGTGGGTTAATGCCCCTTCTGCCATCTACACAACAGTGACAGAGATGGATTGCCAGGAGGAAAAAGCATCTGTTAAGGCAAATGGGGAGAAAAATAGTGCATGCCTGCAGTTGGGTTCTCTGCTGGCAGTTATTCCAGCCGGTTATGTCTCCACAATAAAATGTAAATGAATGCAATCATTTATTTTGCAGCCTGGAGGCCTAGTGGTATGAAAAGATAAGAGAGCATTTTCCTTTGTTTATATGGTGGAGGTGGCTCTTCTGTGTCTGCTACTGACTCTCTGATACCTTGGCAGCATCTAAATGTTGCCTTTATTATTAAAAACACATATATGGGAGCCTAATATCTTAAACAGATTAGCATGGTGTTTACAGAAGCATCAGCCAGCCCCCGCTCCCCGCAGGCTCTTGGCATTCATGTGCTTTCTTCAGGAGCAGCGCACAGAAAGCAGAAATGCCATCAGCTGGCCCAGGACTGGTGAAAAAGCAGTTTGTGCAAAGACACAAGGCAAAGAGTGATGGGCCCGTAACACGTGTGGTGGTTGCTGGACAGGGGGACGAGCAGGAGGGATTGAGGGATGCTGGCGAGCTGCTCCTCTGGAGGTTGAAGAGGGGGAACAAAGGGAGGGTGGAGAAGAATAGGACACAGCAGTGGCATTGGGATAATCTCTGATCGTATTTAGGTATGTTTAATTGGTCTGTCAGTTTTTCATGTCATGCATTTTCATAAGGATTCCTCTTTGCCTCTCATTTTATCTTTGTGTAGCTCCTTGGATTTCCCCATGGCCAGTCTCTTCGGATTTCTTTGTTTTGTGTCATGTCCCCCTCCCATTTCAAAGCAGTGCTGCATTGCCTGGCTTTGTGGTGTCTAAGCAGAAAAGCAGATTCAGGAAAGGGGTTGTTTGGGAAAATCTCACATTATGCTCAACAGAGGGAGAGATTTGATACGGGAGGGGGAATTGTTGGTGAAGCAAACGCTCTCTTTACAGTAGACCAGGACTCAGTATAAACCCACATTCCAGTTGTGTGTAATGCTATGGGAAATTTAAATCTATACGGGAGATTTTTTTTTCCCTCTGGTCCCTCTGAAAGCTGAGGTACATTTACTCTTCTGATTTTCCACCTAGTATTGGCTACCTTACAAATACAGAGCTACTCAACTTCTAGGTTAAATAAACGCATTCAAAGAGATGTTGCTCAGCCTTTCAGATCATCTGTGTTAAACTCCTACCCTTCCATTGCTAAGTGATGCCAGACCGAGTTGCTTCATCTTCCCACAAGAAATCCCCCAGACGCATAATTAAAACCAAGCCATACTTGTAAAACCACTGGCTGAGCTGCCCAGAATTGTTCCTGCATTTCTTGTGGATTTGAAGTTCATGAGAGCTGGGGCTTGGAGGGACATAAGGAGTCACAGAGATGCAGCCCTGGCAGGCAAAGGAGATCAGGAGCTGCAGTGATCTCTGATGGGCTCCTCTCAGGGTCAGTCTTGTCTCACCTGATCCCAGGGGTGAAGGGAAACACCTTCAGAAAGGTGCCTGGGCCAGAGTGGGACCACATCAACAAAAGAGTCCAAAACTACATGGCCAGGCTGTCCAAAGAGTTTGGGTGCTTTAGGTGCCTTTGAGCCTGATGAACCTCAACAGCCTTTCAGAAGTGTCTCATCCTCAGGATTTGGGAGGGGGTGCTCTGTACATCGTGGGGCAAAGCTCAAAGGAAGCCAGTAGGGTCTCCCAGAGAAGGAGATGGGAAGACCTACAGGTGGTGGTGGTGGAATCCAGGGACAGGCATCTCCCCCTTGCCTGCTTTGGAAGAGGTACCTGTACCTTGTGCCAGCAGAAGAGCAGCTGCCAAAAGGCCCTCTGTGTCCCATCAGCATGGTTGTTTTCACATGGCTTTTATGCATTTTGTGATGACAGTTTGGTTTGTGGCAATTTATTGTCCTGCGGGGTTGTCTCCTCTGTTTATATCCCATGGGTGTCATTGTACAGCAGTAAATCATTGCAAAGCTGATAGTTTAGTTTCCAGCAATAAATTCAGATGCTGGAAAAAGACATTTGTGTATTCCTATGCCTCTCTTCTTTGAATGTGGCTGTTCGTAGATCTCAGTGTAACCCCAAGTGCAAAGATGTTGTTTGGTAAAAACGGCGATAACTAAAAAATGTCTGGAGAAATCTCTGAATAAATGCTGGCCATTTCTATATGGGAACACGGGAGGAGATATATATACTTGTAGATAAAGGCTTTCTATGCCTTTCTATGCCTGTGCCCAACGGTAGTGAGTGCACTGTAAATGAAGGAGTTAGTAGCAGTTATGCTCGCATCACAAGATATAAACCAGTCGACTGAGCTACAAAGAGTTGCCCTTTTCCAGCCTTTCAAAGTGATTTCCCTTGTGGTGACTGGCAGAAGGAGAAAGCTGGATTTCCTAAGGGGACCCTGGTGCTCTTTCAAAGCCCCGGCATCTCTGATCTCCCTCTTTGCTAACGGGGTCACAAAGCTCCATTATTTATAGCTTCTCCTGGGCACCCCACTTGCACGTCCTGCAGCGGCTGTGGAAAGGGGATTGCTGGTGTACACTGGAGATTCAAAGGTGACTAAAAGATCACAAATGGTTATGGGATCTCTAACTTCAGCAAAGACAATTGTACAGAAAAAGCTTTTGATCAAACAGGATCGATCCGTTGTAACCAAACATAAATTTGGCTGTGAAAATACTCTGTTTCAACATTTTCAGCAATTAAACCCTTCTTCATTTGGACTGTTTGGTGTTAGAAATTAATTAGCTGATAATATCCTCTTTAGAATAAAGACAAATGTTTTCATGTCTTTGCTGAAGGCTAATATTTGCAAAAAGAAAAAGAAAAGTAGATAAGTTCCTTCAATCTCTGTAATCTTGCTCTGGTCAATATACTTCCTTACTGTTAAGCTTTCTGTGAATTTCTGTGTGCCTCTTTCTCACCTTTCATATAACGCTAAGTGCTAGAGAGTGGCTAAATCAAAGCTGAAGCTTTCAGAGGATTGGAGTGATCAGATTCAGTCCAGTCCTTCCATCTTGGGGTCACCTGTAATAAACGCCAAAGAATTGGGTAAGAGGGAAAACGTGTAATGGGACAGGTGGCCTTTTCCTTCAAGGGCAGGTACATGAATGCTTATATGGTTAGAGATGGCAGCTGCATTTCATTTGCTTATCAAATGGTTGTAGAAGTTGGGTAGTTTAGTCCTTTTTGCAGCTGGATCTTTCATTAGTCTGCAGATGAGACAAGCAGAGGTGAGCCTGGAGGCCAACTGCTCGATTTCCTAAGGAAGCAGAGAGATGTGCTGAATAAACTTCTCAAAGTACTCTGCAGCACTTGCTTTGGCAGCTTTTTTTTTGCACTTGAATAATAAAAATAAGCAAGTAAAGCCAGACAGCATAGGAGTTTTAGAAAACTCCAGGCCCCGTCTATCCTCTGACCATCTGAAGCCCCACCAGTAGATTGCACCGACACTGACTTTGGAGCAAAGTGTTTTCCTGCTCGTTCACCTGATGATGGGACCAAAGCCTTACTAAGGAAATGCAGAGTGAGAGGTTCAGGCTCCCTGACTAGAAAATGCAGCTTTGATATTGTCTTTAGACATCAACATAAAATAAGGTATAGACTGAATCGTAGCCTTTGTGAAGGGCTGAGTTTGGCATTGCTAGTTAGAGAAATGAATGTGGCAATTCCTGAATAAGGGAAATGTAGGATTTTTGGGGTTGGAAAGTACTTGAGAAATAGGGATAATAAATGAGGTCTGAAGAGAGTAGACATGGGAACTGGAGTCCTGAATGTCTCCCTCGGATGGCAAAAGCAAGTATTTCCCTTAGCGGAAAGTATGAAATTGATGGTAAGTGCTTTTCAAAAAACCACCTGTCAGTGAGATTTCATCCATTTTTAATTATGCCATTGTGATGATAATCACTGTGATTTAGGTATTTCCAAACAAGTCTCTAGTTAATTATGGGTGCAGTCAGTTCTTGGAAGAGTGAGTGTTGGGTCACCTCTGCGATGGTGCAGCTCTGGGTCTGATAACCATAGGGGCTGGCAAGTCTGCACCTACTGTCAAACGGGGTAAGAAAATCAGGCCTTGCGCGAGCGGAAAAATGCTTAAAGTAGGAAAAATTAATGATGAGTTTTCAGATGGATATATGCGTTTAATTAGGACTGGGCTCAGCTCCCTACTCTGCTGTTGGCTCCCAGTCCAAAACTGGGCAAGCCGCTGATGGGCAAGTTTTCTGCCAGAGTAAACTCGTGTGGCTGTTTTGCAGACCAGAATGCAATGACAGCTATATGTGGCAGTGGATGTGGTCATTAGATTTGATGGTGGACAAGGACAATTTAGCTTGATGTCCTGTAAAAACACAAGCCAAACCCTTCATCCGTGTATCCCTAGTAACTTGGACAAGACCAAGGCAAACCTTCCGGTTGGTTTTCTGGAAGGGCAGAGATCTGGTTTGGATTTAAGGAGACCAGAACACGGATTATGTGCTCTTTCACAAAGTAATTTGTTTGTGTGAGTGAAACACCTTTACTGCTCCTATTTTGGAAAAGGGATCTTGTCTATAACAGTTTAAAATGCAGGGAATTTTACTTCTTTTGGCCTATTTGTTCTGTCTCCTCTATTCAAACTGCACTCAGAGTGATTCCGGAACATTTGTACAATGCAGGCACAATGAGCCCCCAGATGAAGTCTATACAAGCAACCATAATATTGGTGCAGTGTGTTTAATGATAATAATAAATTTCAATTTCGTGGGTCCTTAAGACCTCTTGAACACTCTGCTATTGATTAATAATCGTGTAACTTGGAACTTTCAATCTTTTGCTTAAAAAAGAAAGTAGTGTTTTACTGGGTGCTAAATATTAGTAACAACAAGTCTACCAGCACAAACAGGCTACTTAAAAAGGTACATGTATTTCCTAGCAGAAGCAGTACTGATTCTGCATGATTATTTAGAATTTCCCAATATAACATGTCTAAAGTGGGGCTGTTTAATTTCAAAGCTAAGCTGCATGTTGCAGTGACTGCAGCTTTCCTATAATCCTTTTTTGGGGCTGGGAAGAGTGATGGTGCTCTGTAAGTAACAGTTAGATTTGTGTGTTATCTTTTAACTGTGCTCACAGTAAAAGACTGCAGCTGGCACTTAAACTGGGTAATGAGAACCTGCTTAAAAGGGAAATGACTTTTGGCCTTTGGCATACTACCTCGTCTCAGGCTGTTACTAGCTAATTGCTTCATTAGCACAACAGCAATGTAAAATACAGCGAGAAGACTGTTGGGAGTACATACATGAAGGCGTAGCGTGACCCCCGTCTAGGCTAGCATCTGCAGGCAGCGTTCGCAAGAGGCATTCGTTCTTCTGAGTAAATTGGCAGTCAGAGTGAGTGGCAATACAGCACATGGAGATAAGACTATTTTAATTTCTTGCTTCAGGAGACTCAGCTGTCTCCTTGGAAAGACTGATGCCTTGTCCGTGGATTTGCAGATTGAACAAACATACTGTACCGTTTAATTATTAAAGAACGGCTTCAGCATTTCCTGGCAAAATAAACTATGGTCTTAGGCTGAATCCCGGCAACAGTGTTCCACCTGCAAGACCACGCTTCTTACCATGGGCGATAGGCTGTACCTCTTTGGTCACTACTCTTTGGGATAATCCAGCTCTCATCCCATTTACAAATATATACAATGTTTTCTTGCAATTAAATAGCTGCTTTTCTTTACTACTATTGCAGCAGCGTTTCCAAGTAGGGACCTGGCTTCTCTTACACTCTGTTGTACAGAAGCAGGGAAGAAAAGATGGGCTGAGCACCAAGCACCTGAGCTTTTGGTTTGCTGTGGATGCTGATAAGACTGCAGCATCACCACTGAAATACTACCAGGGAAAAATATAAGAATTCTTTTACATGTGAATTGTCGAGATGGTTCTTGTCAGCTAATAAAATAATGATAGTAGGAGGAGATGCCTAAGTAATACCGATAGGGCTCAAGTTAGAAGCTCAAAGAAGAAACATCGATGTGAACGTTTAAATTAGCCGCCTTCTTAGCTTTGGGACATAATCCAAATGCCATTCACCCACCTGAATTGCAGAAAAGTGCCTATAAAATCCTATACATTCAGCCTTCCTGCCAACCTGGGGTCTGAATTATGGAGAGAACAACTAGGAAGACATCATCAACGCATAACTTTCACCCCTAGCCTTCACTCGCTTTTAAATCATCTTCCTTGAATTCTAGTCTCAATATAATCTAGATGCAAACCGTTAGCATCTCAGTGGTTTGGGTTGGAGGTGCAGTCTGCAGTCCCGATGAGTGTTACTTTTGAAACTGTGGGAGCGTGGTGCTTACACATGGCTGCATTCGCGGTCTCGGTAAATGCTGTGGTGATAACTGGGCATTACTCCAAAGACCCTCTTGCTGGTTTCTTGCAGCTGATGCTGCATAAGGTTGAGGGTCTGGAGAAGTTCTAATTCAGGGAAATAATTGCGTATAGCTGAAAATTAAACATGGCATTTCTTGTGACATGGCCTTCTGTGAAGCTGGCGAGTTTGTAAAAAGTTGCACTGGATGTTCAGAGCATGTGTCAGAGAAGTCACCCGTAGATGAAGAAACTAAGAAGGGCTTTCAAAATACTGAGGGTGAAGGTTAATGACTGAAGCCTGTTTGGCTACTTAGCTGAACACAGTTTCATGACAGACTGTCACCTTCATAAGTTATTGTCAGGGTAATTAAACCTAATAGTGCGACATCAAACTTCCCCGCCGATGTTACTCCATTGGAGGCTGTGGCACTGCACTGGGGAAGGCTGTAGCCAGGCTAATTAGGACCAGGCAATGTACTTGTAAAGCATAATTTAGACCCTTTCCTTTTGGGAATCTTCTATTAATCGAGCATGGTTTCAATGAAACCCTTCATCGTTCGTGCTGTCACCGGGATCATTTATTAAGGGTAATTGGTTAAAGCCGTACAGGTGTCAGTGTGGGTAGAGCATCTTTGCTCAAACTTTTCCTATTGACAGTGTCAACAGAAGAGGAGAAATGAGTTGAGCCTGGCTTTGCTGAGCTGTCACTTCTGCCCCAAACTAACAGCATTTGTTAGCAACATATTTCATTTAACAGGCACCAAGAGGCAATAAACTTGGAGCTTGGAGTCTGTTGGGGAGGGCTGAGCGTCTTCTGGCTGCTGGCTACCCTGGTGCTGCTCTGCTTCACACAGAGGATACCGGTATTTCTGTGGGAATTCTCCCATCAGGAAGGAAAGCTTCACCGCTAACGTGCAGCATCCCCTGAGTCTATGGGATAGCTGATTTTTATAGATCAGCTCATCCTGAGTTTGGTTCAAGGCATTACTGTATTGAATTTGTTGTTTCAGCATCGATCCAGATTGCTTATCTAAGGCAGACTTTTTGTCTCCAAATGCTTTAATGCCATATGTAGCCCATGTTATTTGCTTCTGCGGCTCTCAAAGAACTCCCGAACTCTGAGGGGGAGATCTGTTGTCTGTTAATTGCCATGGCTTATCTTAACGCGAGCTATGGAATGAATATTTTTGAGAGAAACCTTCAGTCTGTCGTTGGCTAATCTGTTTGTTAAAATCTTGCCCTTGGTAAAAAGATTGTTGGATAACTCCGTCCTGTAAAAATACAGCAAAGAGCTGTAGTAAAGGAAGGCAGGTTGTTGCATACCTTTTGTAACTGAAATTATTCAAATTAGAAATTATTCCAATTAGAAGTTACTCATATGCTATTTATAGAGCAAAACCATCTGTAGTGAACTTTGTTCATTTTGCTTTCTGTTTAAATGCAAGACATACACTGGTTAGCCAGTTTAATGTAGTCTGATCTATAGTGATGATAAAAAGCCCGTTCACCCGGTATCTGGTAATATCTCTTTTTACTTTTTGCAGACAATGTGCAAATATGAAATGAAAATGAAAAAAAAAAAAAGGCCTGCCTTTCCATAGAAATCTGCAGTTTTCTCCCCAGAACCCATTTTATGGGTCTGCCTGCTAACTGTGCCTATAGTCATACAGAATTGAAGCATATACAAAGTAAGGTTGGAATATCCATTAAACTAGTGAAGTGAAGATGAAAATAATCTGAACAAATTCACAAATCAGTATTTGTAACATTAATGCATTCAACCATAACTGTACCTGTTAGTAAGCAAATACTGCATTTTAAAATACGTTTTAGGGCAGTGTGTAATTTTCAGGATATGTATTAGACACACAAGATTTTGCATTATTATTCCTGAGGAAGGAAACAAACTGTATGGCAACTTCAAGGAAAAAATGAACTAATTAAACGTGAGCTCTACTTTGAACAGTTTCTGCTCCTTTAATTTTGTTCTGATACATATTTTTAAATGTTTACATGAATAGAAGACTTTTTCTTCCTTACCATTTCCCCACAGTTTGCTATTATAGAAAAAGTGTAGTCATTGCCAGACAGATAAACGCAGTGGTACATACATATATTCTAAATACTGTATATTCATTAATCACACGGCATTTTGCTTTATTTTTCTGATACTCAGTGTATATCTATTTTCATTATCCTCTTGCATTATTTGCAATGGATTCTATGGCTTGGCAGAGCCACTTCAAATACCAGACATGATAAATGGTAATAGATTTCCCATTATACAAATGTGTTCTTATCCTCTTAGTTTAATTGCTGCATTTCTCACTCCTCCTATTGTGCACTCTTGATGACCAGTGTCCCCACAGTCATTTCCTTAGCTGAAATGAGGATTAGATTTATATGTGGGAGAGCTGAAAACACACTTGTTTCAGTATCAAAGAGAAACAGCTGTGTTTTGTTTGCAACTGGAATTTCCTCTGAGGTAAAACCAATTGTCTTGGGACATCCAGGCAATTCCTCTGGCTAAAGAAGTTCTCTGAGCCTCTCAGAGGAGGGTAAACTTGATCTTAATATTCACATTAATGTCTGAATGTGCTTAAGATCCCAGTGATGAACCTAGAGAGATGAAATGGCACAGTTCCTCTAGTCTTATGTGTAGACTGGTACTTCAGCATCGTGAAAGCAGGCAAAATCTGGTGCAAAATGATATTTTGATTGCAAAAACTCTATAAATTCCTCTGCTTACAGCTCCAGAGAAATTAACTGGAGGTCCATGTGCTTAGTAGCAGTGAGAGAAGAAAAAGCAAGCTGGACAGAGCTGTGTGCGGAGCGGGGGATCAGCCCTCAGGCTGTCTCAGCAATTGAACGTCTGGGGCTCTGCGTGGTTTGATCAGCCCCTTTGGGCTCTCACAGCTGTGGCAGAAGGAGGAGAAGTCCTCTTGCCTGGCCCCATCCCTCAACCCATCGTCAGCCCCATGTGCATGTTTCTCACGCAATGTGAACAGTCATGCTTTTCGTCTTCTGTACGAGGCTTTAAATACATACATTACATTTAAATTTATCTATATTTAATATACGTTTACACACCTGTCAATGCTTTCAACTCTATATTTTAAAGAAAACAAGATGGAGTCGAGAAGAGAATCTCTAGTGCTGTTATGTGAAGATTGATCTCTAAAGCACCAAAGGTTTATTGAGTTTCAAGGGTCTGTAATTGGAATTCTTGAATTTGAAATTCGGTGTTAGCTCCTCTGGGATTGCCATTTGTGCTGTGCCGCTAACGCTGCCACACATTCAAAGCAGCTCTCTTTTAGCCCTTTCCTTGCTGGAAAGCTTTCTGCATCGGTCTGTGTTACATTTTCCTTTTGTTCCAAACTTACACTTTTGAGTTTGAATTTACCAAACTGTGCGGCTGTCCTTCCAGCCTGAGCAGTGGGAGGCTGACCCTGGTAATTAAGTGCAAAGACTGAGTGGCAGAGCACCTCTGAGAGCAGGCATCGGAGGTGAATTATTCGGTATCGTGTCTCTTGGGGGCCTCCTGAAAAGATGCAGTGTGTTGCTGCCTGGAGCAGTTGGTCCGTGGAAACAATTTGCGACCTCCTAAGTCATCGGTGGGATGAGCAGAAACGTTGGCTAGAGAAGGTGCTCAGAGATTTTGTGTTAATAAACTCCCAAATGTCCATCTAGTGTGGGCAGCCTTTAGCCCTCAGGTATTGACTTGGTAATGGGGATTTCTTCAATAAATTGAGAGTTTCCCCATGAGTTCCTGGAAGGCACCTTTGAGCTCCCCTGGGAACATGGTAAGAAACAGTTGAGAACTGCTTCTGCCGTTGTCTGAATCCCCATAGAGAGGGCAGAGCACATGGGTATATGATCACTAACATATGCAGCTCAGACCTAAAAAGTGCTGCCATGGAGGGGCAAAGCACATCCCTTTGGGCAAAGCACATCCCAACGTCCAGAGATGGAAGTTGGGGACTGCACAGTCAGAGGATGGTTTGTGGAACCAGGGGCACACAAACCACAGTCCTAATTTTTTGTTGAACACAGAGAAATTGCTTATGGACGTTCTGCAAATTACTGTTTTGAGGCATTGTCAGGCCATGCAAGTCTGTTTACCCCGGCTTAAAAAGGCAAATGAATGTGACCAAGCTTTGTAAAGACTTAGGTAAACCTCTGCTGTTTTCTCCCAGGCATTCGAAAGTCCAGAAAATTATTCCTTTGGAAATCTGATTTTTGGTGACAGCATGTGAGAAAAACGAGATTGATACCAGAATAGTAAGCTGAATAAAAGAACAGGTGGTGCTGTATCTTCTCAGCTAGCATCTCAAACGGCTATTCCTTGAGTAGATTTATTACACTGTGTATAATATATTGTATGTGTATTTCACCCCACTGTGCTGCCTGTATTTGGCAGGGGGTAACCTGAGGACTGTCAACTGTGTCTTGTCACCATGTAACCCACAGGCTTTTGCTTTTTCATGTCCCCTTAGTCATTAGACCTGGCTGGACAATAGGACCTCTTTTTTCTTTAGGTGCATCGAATCTGCCCTGTCGTGCTGGCTTTGCATCCTTGTACAGGTCCCTCAAACTCCTTTTTATCCCACAAAGTAGGCCCTCTTGAACATCGCTGGTCCCTCCAGGTGGGGTGCATTGGGTCTCGCCAACACCTCAACCCACACAGACCCTCTGGTAGTACAGCTGGAAAAAAAACCTCCTCTTCCTCCTGCAGCTTGAGCTCCTGGTGAGGGTTTGTATGGGGCTGACTTCTCGTGAGGACCCAGAGTAGTCTTGCCAAGAATGAGGCATCTGTTTTGCCTTCCCCCTAATTCCCTAGTGATTCTGCCCAAAGTAAGCCTGGTGTTTTCTATTACTCAATAAGCCCTGCTGAGAACTAGATGTATCCTGGGATGCTGCCTGCGGCTGCCCACCATCCTCTGCCACATGCAACAGCTTACAAGAACAAAAGCTCTCCAGCAGTTTTGAAGGTGCAGCCTTGAACTGCCTCAAGGCTGCTCCATCCCCAGCGCAAATCTCCGGGATGATCCATCATCCCACTTCTGCAAGTAAGAGGTGGGACTCGGGATACATCACGTGTGTTGTCTGGGGAGCTGATGTTCAACAGGTGACTTGTGCATCCCTGGGACAGTGGCTTCGCTCTCAGGTCTGCAGGACATTGTTGATGGTTTCCGCAGACACAAAGAGGTTTTTTTGCAGAAAAGTTTCTTTAGCATGAGTTAATGCTGCCAGAGCTGTTGCCAGCACACAGCCCCAGGGCGTTTGTGCTGGTGTTGGGTTTTTGGTGAACTGGTCCTGTAAATCAAGGGTTTTTATCTCCTTTGCTTTGGTGAACTCTGGATTAGCTTTCTGGTGAAGTGCACCTCTATGTGCTAAGGAATAATGTTACTTTGCAAATTAGTATGTTAATGTAGTACCAGATTCCCAGCCCTTAACAGCAGGAGACTGGCGATAGGTTTATAAACATCAGTGAGTGATTTTATTCATCTGGACAAGGTAAGACAAAACAGCCCCACACTGAAAGTATTGTTGGTAAGGGTCTGTGCCTCCTCTAGCTCTGCCTTTGCCATCCTCCCCCCAAAAACCCTTCCCTCTCGCTCCCTCTGTCACTACATAAAGCACAACTCCGTTTCACAGTAATCATAAATTAATTTCAAGCCGGCAGCCCCTCGCAGAGCCAGGCAGAGGTGCGGAGGGAGAAGCGGCACAGAGCCATGTGAGCGGAGCGCTGGAGGCTGCGGTTGGGGAAGATGTTTGCTGTTTCGCTCAAGTGCCGGCTCGGGGTGGTGAGACGGAGGAATAAAGGTATGGTGAGAGCGGAGCGGCTTGTTCCTGCCTGCAAAAGGGACTTGGAGGGGACTCACTGAATGTTTACTTTTCCTTAGCTGGGCAAGAGGAAAAAAGCTATGTGGTCTGTGATTGATTTTCACCCTCGATGTGCAGCAGGGGCGGGGGGAGTAGGATTATTTTACTTTCTTGCATGTCATATATTTTTCAGAGGTTGGATTTTTTTTTTTTCCCCATTGACTCTGGGTTTTTATTCTATCTATCTGCTATGGTTATTATTGCAGTAAAGCAGATTTAGGTGTGCCTCAGAGTCTCACAAGGTTTCCCTCCTCCCATGCGGGAGATGTTACTTTGCAGGGAGAGGCACTTGGGTGTTTGCCCGGACTCCACGAGGCTGAGAGTCCCGATGTCTGTCCCACCCCCGTGCGCATTCCAGGAGGGGAGTGGGTTGATAGGATGAGAAACCTGGGAGGGTAACAGGGAGAAAATCAACTTTGAGAAGATTTGAGAAGCAGTAATATTTTTAGTATATCTCAGAGTAAATTAATCTGAGACAGGACAGAGTTTCTCTTCTGACAATCTGCAGTGTTGTATGTGATGAGAAGTAAAGAAGTTTTTTGTGCCGGACTGTGATTGCTGGGTCCCTCACCCCCAGTTTAGCTGCGTGAGTGTTAGATGGGTCTCCAAACCTGCATGGTGGAGGTTGCTGTGGCCACAGAGCTCCTGGCTCACAGGGTGCTCTGCAGCCGGCGCTCAGTCCTGTTGCTGTTACCGTTGATTTCTGAAAGGTTTGCATTTTAATGGGGCCTGGAGCCGTTGCTAACCGCTGGGAACTTTACTCTCCCGTGCAAGCCCTTACCGCCAGCAGCACTCCTGCAGCAGATCAAAGTCCTTTGGTGTAAACGAAGCCGACCTGCATTTTTATAAGGACCTCTAAAGAACAACAGCTTTTAGGGGCTCGGTGTAACTTGGATATTATTGATTTCAGGCTTCACTGAATGCATAAACTCAGCTGTTAGCCTTACTTAAGGAGAGAGACTTACTTGCTGGTGCAGGGATCTGTGCATTGACGCACGGGAACTCTGTCAGGACACCAGCAGGTATGAAACTTTAGTAGCAAAGGCCTGGACACAATGCATATGTTTCTGAGGTGGGCTAGACCTTAAGTCTGGGGTGAAATTCCTGTGAGTGACTTGCCTAGTAAGTAAAAAAGTATTTGCTCAGATTGAGGTTGCAATTCTATGGGACAGACCCGAGTAAAGAGCAGGAGCCTCAGGACTGCCACACTTGACATCTCTTGTTGGGTGCTAAGAGAGCAAGGGAAGGGAGCACGTGCATCGTGGTTGCCTCGCTGTGCTGCTTCCTCCGGTGGGTGCCCAGGCAGCGCTGGCCACGCAGAGGCATCAGCAAGGCGGTCTGTGTGCTCTGCTGCACACAAGGGCACGTTCAGCCTGGGGTTACCGTCCTGCTGTGACAGCCTTGGAGCTGAGCTTATTTCCGATGTATGAATTTGTATTTGGCATCATTTGCCTTTGACAGCTTATACTGACGCTTCTTTGTTTCTTCTCCTACCTGGTTTGGAGGCTTCATGGGCTTCTTTCTGCACTGGAAGGAGTTTCATGTTCTCAATCAAAGAGGGTGGGACAGGCAGGATTTCCACCTTCTAGAGTGATGCCTGGAAGCGCTTGGATCAAAACCAGCCCTGGGGTCCTTTTTAGTGGGGAGATGCCAGGAGAAGATCTGGTGCTGTGTTAGTTTTTCCAGTTCTTTTCTCCTTTCTTTTGCTTGAGCATCCTAAAGGAATTGGTAATAATGTTGGAACATGAGGGTTTTGTTCTTATGCAGTTGTCCAGGGAAGTTAGGAAAGACTGTTCTGACACAGGTAGAGTAAGTACATTTGTGTCTGCAAACCACTGAAAATTCAGCCTGAGATTGTAATGAAGGTTAAAAAAGTGTTATCCCTGTACTACCTGATAAAGTTTCAGCGGCTTTGGTCGAAATATTTAGAATTTACTTAGATCACCTGCATTTCTTAGTGACAGATTTAAATGAGAGAATCACTAATCCAATGCTAAATTGTACTGCTTTGATCAAGGATTAAACTGAGCTGGAATTGGCTTTTGGGACTACAGCTTTGAAATGAACAGCCAGAGAGAGACGTCGTTACTTGTCTTCTATATTTTGGGATAGCTGATGTTTAAAGTATCTCCCCAAAAGACTGGGCAAAAATAAATGATGCCTAAGCACTGTTACTACCAGAATGAGCCCATCATGACTTGGCAGCAGCCAAGGATGTGAGCGTGTATGAATTATGCTAGCGAGTAATGAACTCTGCTGCATTTCCCATCTGTAAATGCTTAAAAACCAACTAGCTCTCTGTTGCGTCCTAGGCGATGGTCAGGTCTGGGAAAAACATTTGTCATTTGGCACTAAAAATCCCAACCACCTTTGTTTTGAAGAGAGAAAGGAAGACATAGCGAAGGGGTCTGCAAGAGGGATGTGTAAAAGAGAGTGGCAGATACCCCAGCCTGTCTGTCCTCTGGTCCAGGCATTTATGTAACCCTGTGTCCCAAAACCATCTTGTGCTCTGCCTGGCTCTGCAGCTGGATGCTTGCTAGGAGAGATACCCCTTCTGCTCAAAGTTGATTGTAATGTAATTGTAAGGTAATATGTTCAAATCTCAGCTGTGGGGGCTGCTGTTAGGTTTATGCAGTTTTAAGTTTAAACATCCTCAGAGAAATGAGGATTGCCCTCCCTGTACTAATGGCAGCTCTCTGCTTCATAACAGCCCCCTTCCCGCAGGCTGGCACCTCTGAGGCAAGGTTTGCCCCAACTCTGCTTTCTGCTGAATTTTCTTTTCCTTCCCTCAAACTCCGGCTGCTCCTCCCCCGCTAATCCCCTCACTTCAGAGAGAAATTCTTGCTGTCGGTCCTCTTGGATTCTCGCTTTCCTTCTCTCACTGAGCCCTTGAGCTGTTCCTGGCACGGGGAACATTCACAGTTAATCCGGCAGGCGTTCATTCGGCAGCGCTTCCCTGCCCACAGCTCAGCAGCTGCCTTGGGCCAATACTGGCTCATACAGCTGTAGGGCTCCTCAGCGCTCTTCAAGGTCCCTCGATCCCTCATAGAAGGTGCTACGGAAAACCCCAAGGAACAAACAGTCACTTGTCCAATACAATAATTAAACTTTCCTCAGTATTAGTGGGTTTTTCCATTGGAAAAGCTAAATGACACTAGCAAATGCTGGGGATGTCACGTAGCAAGTGTCTGTTTGAAGGGACGTTCCCCCCATGCCTGTGTTACAGCCGTGCATCCCGCTGCCACGATTTCTGTACGGCCGTGCATGACGTTCAGCTGAGCTCAAATTGGACTATTTGGAGAGTGGTGGCTGGTGGTTGGTCTTCCCTGCTAGCGCCCAGTTACTGCAGCAAATCAACTGTATTTTATCAATAAGTAAACAGAAGTGGTGGAGATCCTAAATCATTAACCAGATACATGTGTCAGCCTGAAGAGTAGCAAATGAGGCAATTTAAAGGTGCCCTCCCTGTTTTTTCTGCTTCCCAAAGCCTGCAGCCCAAAGGAGGGGGGATGCTCTGGAAGAGCTGGTGAGACCAGGAGCTGAGCCACCAGCAATGCACACTGAGGGGCCTGGACCCTGCTGCGGCACAAGAAAAAACTTGGTTACTTGGTGTAAGATGCTCAAGCTTAAAACTCTTTTTTTTTTTTTTTGTCCACTCTAGTTCCTCCCAAGTGTGTGGTGTGAATGATGCTAGAGCAGTAAGTCATTCTGCTGTTCCTTTGTCAAAAGCTGTCATTTGGAACATGCCAGGCATCAAAATTTCTAAAAGAAAATATATGTTCTGATTTCCTTTTACTTAGCTCTGTGTTTTTCAGTCTTTTAAGCTTCACTGTTGTGTTTACTACCTTTTTTCTTTTCTGTTTGGACTAGATGCTTCCTTTTACTTTTTGTTCTTCCTCTCTTGTCTTTGAATGGGAACGGAGAAAATAGGTAAGCAAAGAAAAACCACCCCGAAACCCCAGGAACAAACTAGAAGAATACGTTCAGAAAAAACATCAAATAGCGTGAGACTTGCAATAAAATTACCAGTTTTAGAATGGCAGCTTTTATACTGAGGTCCAGATTTTCAAAGATACCACATTTGTGCTTGTAGGCGTCCTGACTTTTCCTTTAGACAGAAGTTACTGCATCCTGTTTGGTGTAGAAAGATGTTCGGTTTTATTTCCACATTTTTGTTGTGAAAAGTGTCATGGAAAAATCAATCCCAGGAATAAGGAATGAGCTCTCATGCTATGTCGCCTTATTTGCTGTACATCAGTATCAGGCCGTAAAGCATCCTTACCTGCATGTTTCAGGCTGGAAGACATCTCGGAGTCTACTGCAGTGAATATTTATGGCGTAGTTCCTTCTGCAGCCACGAAAGCCGGGCAGTGGTGAACACAGGAAAGCTCCCTAAGCCCAAACCACCGAGCTGGCGATGGCTGTGATTCCTCTTCTGTTGGCATGGCTACCCTTCAGCCCTTTCCATAGCTCATTAATAACTCATGATCGGGCATGTTTTATTTACATCTGCTAATGAAGGCCATTTTTCAGCCTGATGCCATAGCATCCCAGGCGACTGTCACCTGCTCTGAGCGCTGCCCGGCTCCTTCGGCCCCAGCTCATCCCTCATTTTCCTCCGGGCTCCAGCAGCAGAGTGGATATTGGTCTCTTAGGGGAGTAATTGAATGAAAAAGGGCCCTTGCAGCCCAGAGGCAGGTGATAAATCCTCGCAGGGAAGCCGGTGTGCAGGACAGTGTGTCCAAGGCGGCAGTAACCCTTCCTGCTGGTATCTCGAGGCCAAATCCTGCCTGGATCCCACATGTGCTTTGGTTGCAATAGGAGTGAAAGCCCACCCTGCCTTGCTGTGAATACATTAAACAAGCGCAGTCGCGCTGGCCCACGCGATGGGCACGCTGTCCCTTGCACAGCGAGTCCCAGGCTGTCTCTGGAGTGGTTTGGAAAATCTGGGCTTTGTTGTCCCTATTGTAAACTACCGCAAAAAAGGGGTGAATTCCTTGAGCTTCTTGTGCATGCCCCTGCATACTTTCTGTTTTGCCTGTAAAACCATGTGGGATTTTATTTTTGTGTGTGTGTTATTAAAGCTAGAAACAGGGGTTGGTGACACTTCATCCTATACCTTCCATTTGTGTTTTTGCAATGAACAATTTGTGCGTGCTGGGAGTTTTCGTGGGCATTTATTTTCTCTGTGACATCTACCCCGGCCGCCCCAGTTGAGACTCTCAGGAAAAGCGCAGGATGGCAAGAGCAGGCGCTGGGGCACGTCAGGGCTAATGCATGCTGGCAGTGCTCGAGAGGGCCCCGGGATGGGAACAGCGAGGGGACACTGTGGGTCAGTGTTGGAGGGGAACTGGCAGAGCCATAGCAGGCTGCAAAAGTAGCTTTTTAGAGTGACCTTATTCCTTTTTGCGTAGTAGGGATGGGATTTTCCGAGAGGTGATATTTAGGTGGCTAAAGGTGTAGATAGGTACTTACTGGAAAAAAACAAAACAAAACAAAAAAAGAAAATAAGCACCCAAGCTCCCTAAATATTTTCGTTGCCTGAGCCTTTTTGATTTCACAGCTTTATAGCAAGACAAATGGACTTCGCAGCCTGAAGGGGCGGGAGGTGTTTCCAGCAAGGCTGTGTGAAGCTCGTAGAGGGGTTTCTGTGCCTCAGACAGGGTCAGTTCAAGTCATGTCCTGATGACCAGCAGTTTCAAGAACTGTGAGGGAGATTTCTAAATTAAAACATCTTTAATTCCAGTAGAAGCTAGGAGTCTGGACAGACTTGGAAAGCTGTTCCTCAATGCCCTCAAGTGCCCAAGGCACTTAAAAATATGTCACCCACATATCCCTGTTTCTTTCAACATCTTACTAAATGGGAAAATCCAATTCTTTAGCTTTTTCCCCCCCTTTATGCCATCCAAGAACTTTTTGGTTGAACTGCTGGTCTGAAAAACTTTTATTTTTCAGTCAACATGAGTATTTTCACCAGAAACGGCTTTCAAAACCAGAAGAAAGGCAGTTTGTACTTGCCCCAGAGAATACATAGATAAAGGAAATTTTTTTTTTTTTTTTTTTGTAAATAAAACTAGTTGTTGGGGGTTTGGCACTCCCTGTAGTGCTTGTGAGCTGGGGGAGTGATCTGCACATTCTTTTGCTGTGGGGGGTAAATGGCACAAGACCACGGCTCTTGTTGGCAAGGGGTGAGGTCTCTCATAACTCACCTCCAGGCACATCTTCCCTCTCTTCTTGGGCAATGGGTTTTTTATTGATCCTCTATTATGCACAATTGGCAGCCTTGAAAATTAAAGGCAGAACTTGACAGGAGGGACAGGGAGTGTGTCGAGGCCACGCTGATGCTGCTGGGAGCATTTGCTGTGGCTCCAGCTGATGAGCTCCCTGCAAAGGGATGCAGTGCTTCAGCAGTGGTCAGCCTGGACTCAAGACCTTCAAAAGCAGTCTTGAGAAGTAATTCTAATAGTACTGACTGTAGCCTGGTTATAAATTTGTTCTTATGCTTCTCTTTTGCTGACTTGAAAAATATGAATGGAGCGTGGAGTGCGGGAAGTGGTTTGCCGCTGCATTGCCAGGAGGTCTTGAAAGGTGTTGTAGATCCTGTTATTGATCAGGACTTGTTTAAGCAGATGGGTTTGCCCATCGGATGCAGGGCCTTGAATGTCTCCCGCTGCCCCATGTGTCCCCTGGCACAAGGGCATGTTGTGGTGACGCATGGGGCAGCCCCTGAGGCTGGGAAGTGCTGCTGATTTGCATCTCCAGCTTGAAAGCTCAGATGAGTATTTTTTGAGAATGGAGAAAAATGTCCTTGACTCAGATTACATGTAGTCTGCTCTGCCATATAGAGAAAAATCAGGCCTTGAATTTGTAAAGCTGTAGAAGGTCCACGAGGTCACCACTGGCCAAATGCACAGAGTGTGTGAGAGAAAGAAATGCAATTCAGATGACAGTGTGGCTTGACAATTGCCGTTTATTTTTTAAATAAAACACAGTTCACCAA
Source organism: Charadrius vociferus (assembly GCF_000708025.1). Lineage (NCBI taxonomy): Eukaryota > Metazoa > Chordata > Aves > Charadriiformes > Charadriidae > Charadrius > Charadrius vociferus. The sequence continues at coordinate 2,265,617 of NW_009649473.1, read as the reverse complement.
AGTTTGTAAGATGCAGTGAGCTTAGTGTCAATATAACCAATGTTTTTTTAAGCTTATTTCAGAATTAGTATCTTTCTGCTAATAAGGTGTGTCTGAATTTTGTCTGTTTCTATTTTATACATGTCACCAGAGAGAGTTTGGATGTTAAAGCCATGGAACTAAAGAAAGTTGTTTTCCTTGTTTAGGAATTGAGGGATACTTTGCTTCTGACTCCATTGCTTACATAAAGCTATGTGAGGTTTTTGCCTACCTCTTACCAGTCAGTGAGTAACACAAGGCAGCCTGGAAGCCAGCATTTAAAACAGGTGAGGAAATACCTGGATTTCCTATTCCCTTGCACCTGTAGATCTTTTTATCTGTATCATCGCTTCCCTCGTGTACAGGCGTCTGGCTTTGCATACTCACAGGGATGTGCCAAATCACACTTCTTCATTTATTTTGGAACTGACAGGGGATCTGCAGTAGGTCCGTCTGGAGGCCAGTCTGCTCCTCTGCCTCAGGGCCGTGTCAAGGAAATCGGTGGGGTTTTTAACTCTATTAGCTTCTCAGTTGCTCTGCTCTGTCAGGGTGGCAAGAAGTGCTTTAGTTTTAATCACAAAAATCCACCCAAATTTGACAGAATTGAAAGTTGAAAATCACACTGTGGGCACCTCCAGTAAATTTTGTATAACACTCTTCTCCCTCCTTGTGAAAGTCTCAAAAGTCAGGGCTCCCACCAGGCTGCTCTGTGCCTCCAGTGTGACAGTCTGAAGCAACTAGACAAAATTCTAACTCTCCATCAGTAAAAATGAATTTCTTTCCTCAACTTTTTTCTGTTTTATTGACCTACAAAAACAATAATAAAAAATATTCCAAAATCAGGTGCTAGAAAGGCAGGAAATGAAGTTATCTGCAGACTGATGTTACTAGTACAAGATGGTTTTATATCCTTGCTGGCAGATCTAGGCTTTCTATCCTGTCTCAGTGTAACCACCTGCCAAGGAACTAGGTTTCCATTTCATACTTTGATGGAATTAGTTTTAATATGATGGATAAAATGAAGTGGCTTTATTAACTGACAAAATATTTTAACACTGCATTGCAGAAGAGTAAGAGGACAAAAATAACGTGAAGTTTCAGCATTCTGACTCTGGTAGAGTCCTGAGATGGTAAGAAGGCTACATATTAGCAATGTACAAAGGTCTGTATTTTAATTTATATTTTTGTAATCTGACCAAAAATTGATGTTTTTATGAGCTACAGATACAAACAGAAAGCTAAACAACTTTGACTCTTGCTGTAGGCTAAAATTAGGGTCATTTTTCAATTAGTTCCAACAAATCTGGTGGTTACCAGCTGCTCTCCTAATGCAACAGTAAGCTAATAACAAGAAGTGCTTCTCCAGCTTTCCACTCGCTCCCTGATACGTCATGCCGGCTTGTTTAGCTCGGGTAACAGGAGCGATCTGTCTCCTTACAGAGTGCGTCGGGATGGGATCTGGAGAGGCTCCCTCTGCGCACTTTGGTCTCTGTTGTATGAGCTAGTTGCATCCCGCTGTACTCAGGAGAAGGAAGATAGCACCATGTGCCTCATCCCCGGGTCTTAGTCCTGAAAAATGTTATTTCCATTGTTTTCTTTTAATAAGGCTTTATAAAAAGTTTTCTCTAAACATGCTGTGTTGTGCATTTGAGGCTCAGCAGGTTCGACGTGCTGGAGTTGGGGTTGTGTCCTTGCCCGTGCTGGCAGCCTAGTGCTGAACTATTCTCCTCTTCTTGGTTTCACTCGGACCCTGAGGGTTATTGTAACCTAGTTTTTTGTGAGCGATTTCCTTTTCTCTCTCTCCCTCTTGCTCTTTTTGCTTTACAGAGTATAGCCAGATTAATCACACAAAGCTGTGGAAATCAACAGCCGTGTGTAATTCAGGGCTGGATAACTGATAGTGGGAGGGTGCAGGGGAACGTTGTGCTCCTTACAAAATCGCCACGTGATTTATCAATCCCCAAGACATCCATCTGCATTTCCTTTTTTACAATCTATTTCAGGAAGCACAAAACCAAAAGGAAACTAACTGCCTTTTCAAAGAAATGGTCTGTCTTCACGACCAATACGTCCCTTCTCATCCAAGTGCATTGGACTGTAAAGGAACAGTCATGAGATAATGTTCTGTCCTCATACACACTCTCTTTGTTCCACCAAGAAAGCGTGCCTGAACGGAACATGAGTGCTGTGGACGTTTGTCCAGAATCTTGCAGAGGTTTGCTTCGTACTATTGCTATTGCTGTGACTGTGCTGCCTTGAATAGATCAGCATCTATTGCACTGGGGCCAAACACCAAATAAAAGAATGAAAGTTATTAAAAACCAACACTTGTTGAGATATCTGTGTGTGAGCATACTTTTCATCAAGGTACCTCAGCCTAAACGTGAAGTTACCAGAGACTCGGCTTTCTCTATGAGAAGGTGCAGCTGTTTCTCTGCTGACTGTACCCGAGAGGAAACGTCATCCTTTCTCAGTCAGAGGCTCTGCACATAACTCTTGGGTTATCTCCACCCCAAACCCCCCCCCTCCCCGGCCCCCAACTTGTTTATATCTTGTTTTGATTAAATATGTTTCTGTATCTTTAGAAGTTTTGGGAAATTAGGAATGTAACTGATACATTCGTCAGTGAGGAAGGCAGAGTCTTTTCTCCACATCTAATTTCTTCCCAAGGCTGTTGTGACCTATGTGAGTGGTCCAAGAAATAGAGGTAGTTGGGACTTTTTTTAGTTAAAAGGGAGAGTCAGAACCGAGAGGTCCACAGGATCTGTAGAGTTTTGATGTACCTGCTGTTAGAAACTCCTTCCTGAGTCCAGGATGAGCTTGCTAACTACAGTCAGACGAAAGAGAAAGAGACATTTCCCTGAGAACTAGCCAATGACTGGGTGGTCAGGACATTCACGGGAGCAGAGAGATCCCAGCTCAGATCCCTGATGTGCCTGATTTAGATCTGGAGCTGGAATTGGCATCTCAGGTTATTTTAGGTTGTCAGCTATGATGTGTACAGCCACTGGATCATTACAGGGGAAAGAAGTTCAGTTTTTGCAAGACAAAAAAAAAATACTTCCCCACTCATATCCGCTGCCAGTGCAACAAGAAATGCACACAGAGATATGAATCCAATAACACAGGTCCTTCTTCCTGAAGTAATCCTGAAGTAATTCTTCCTCTGCCTGTAAGTGAGGGCTCCAAGGCTGAGCATTGGCTTATCTAATATCTCTTTAATGATCCCAAATGGAAAATAAAATAGCGGCCAGTTAGTTTACTTATAAACCACTGTGCCCATGTATTAACAACACCTATGGTCTTATATTCCAGAGATACCAGCAAGGTCTTTTCTTTGACAAACGCATCCCAGATCAGTAAAGCAGGAAGAAATAACTTCTTTCTGTTTCTATGATATGTAGCTGAACATTCATGAAAATGAGATGTTTTCAGAAAGCAAGGATTTTAAATAGTAATAATACACTGTCTGTGTTCCTCCTGTAAAGAAAGCATTTCTTCCCCCAGCAGTTCATTTCTTATGCATTTTCTTTCTTTGAATCCATTCTCGTGTTTTCTAATGAACTCCCTTCATGCCCTGGAAACAGCTATGGTTTACAGTTTTGTCTTCAAGCAATGATCATAATAATAGATATTAAAATGACTCAAATAATTCAGGTACCAGAGCACCAGCATTTATACATTCCTTTCTGGGAAGAAAACCCAAAGAAATATAGAGAGGGGATGAAACAGACTGATTTGAACAACAAAAAGTGATTCTAGCATCCCTCACAGGGTAAATTAAAATGATTGTAGTGTTTCCGATATGTTTTTCTTGGAAAAGAATCAAGAGCTGAGCTTTTGTTGAATAAGTTCAGGCTTTGTCAGTGTGTCTGTCTAATTAAGGTGGTATCATTTGGCGCAGTGGAGTAGACTGGTTCAGGTCACAAGCAGCGCAGGAGACAATCATAGAATCGTTTAGGTTGGAAGGGACCTTGGTGTGAACTTGTGTCATGGTACCGAATTCAAGGACACTGGCTGCATTGGTCAGGGATTTGCTCCAAGACCTGCTTTGTTTAGGGGTTTCTTTGCAAACCCTGTATTGGACACGTGTAATTTGCCTCGGGCCTTTTGAAGCCTTAAAGGTATCAAGCTGGGTCTAAGTAAGGTTGTCCATCCAATGCTGCCTTTTCTGCAAAGGAACGTGAAATCCTGTTGAAGCTGAAGGTCTCCAGAGGCAGCCTTGGGTCATAGCGGGAAGTTGGTTCGTGCATGTCCCACTCATGTATGGGTCGGAGCCTGGATCCTCTGTGGTCACTCCTTGGGGCCACATTTCAGGTCCATGCTGAGTGTCTCTCCACCATCACTGTGAGGAATGTGACTTAGAGGCATGATGTCTGGAGGGAGCCCCACGTGACCAGTCAGACTAGTGGGTTGGCATGATGGGACCAGTGGGACAACCTCCACCATTGGTTTTAGCCATGTTCTTGGGAGATGGCAGAGTTACTACCGCTGCGTTGCCAGAATCCTGCTGCACCCAGAGCATTTGCCAAAAATCACCCCTTTATCTGCCACCTCTACTGTAGCTTGGGGTAATGTGATATTTTCATTTTCCAACAGTTTCACCACTTTTTTCCCCCCTGCACATAAGCATCAAATGCTGTTTGCTGAATATTTCACTTGTTCTTATTTGGACTGAAGGCTTCTGTTACCACTGGCCCTTAGGGGACCAATTTAGCTGCACTGAACCAGTTTTGGTGTTCAATTCCTTCTTTTCAAAGAGCTGCATTTCCACATCAGTTGAACCCTTCGTATGCTGGCATCTTCCACACTTCCAGCTCAATGAATGTTTAAAAAAGATATTTCTCCCTCCTGTCTATCCTCACACATACATATGCCTCTGCTATCTAAATGGTGGGGGGACATGAAAGTCATGCTGAGAAGCGGGGGAGATTTTAATGTAAATGATGTACCGCAAGGGACACAACCTCATTCTGGCTGAGTGGGGTTTTATGCACAGAAATGCAAAATATTCAGCCCGTGTATCATTAAAGTGTTGCAGCAAAGCCTCTCCTAGCCAGCAAGTGCCTGTGTAAATTCTGAATTGCTGACCATGTCTCAGCTCTCTGCCCCAACCTGCGCTGAGATACCGTCTTTTGCAATTGCCAACACATCCTACAGCACCCCGTTGTTTGCAGGGTTCTTGTCCCGAGTAAAGCTTCCCCGGTTGGTGTCTTGTGGCTTTCATACCTTCATGGGGAAGCCTGCAAAATTCACTTTGTTCTCTTCTAGTCTTAGTAAGAGATGAAGGTAGAGGAGGTAATTTCATCGTCTGTTGTATTTTTCTGATAAAATACACAGGATTAAAGATAATATGGGTGTTTTGATGCCTGTAGTATTATGAAATAATGCTTGGAGATCAGAAATGCAGTAAGCGTGAGTATTGGTTTAGGTTATGACTTTCCTTAATTTAAGCAAAGTTTGTGATGTTGATGTCATGGTGGAAGAGAGAGGGCTTTGTGTTTTATACAGGGAATTTTCAGAAGCATCATTCTGACTTCGGCGCATGGGTCTTTTCATGAGGCTGATGCCCTGCAGTCACACAGATGCTTCAGAAAAGCACATCTCACTGTCTGATTTGAATCCATCTTCCCACACTCAGCTGCGTAGGAATCAGCCTGTTCAGACTTTACAGGACAAAGATACTAGAGCCAAAACAAACTCCTGGAGAGTGGTGTGTGCGTGTATCCTGCACTGGGTGTGCAAACACCCCTAAATCCTATATATTCCTTCTGGGCCATTAAGCAGGATTGTTATTTCCCTTCAGATTGTAGCATCCGTGTGATGGATTGGGGACCTCTGCCTGTTGCCTGCCTATCAGTTTAACTTCTCAAAGCCCTTTTGGAAGGCATGGTGCTGTGTAAGCAGAAGATACAGTTATTTAAAGGTCGGGGGTTTTTTTGCTGTAGCTATTGGCACAATGGAGTCCAAATGGTCTTTTTCACCCTACTTGGCACAACCCTTCCTCACTGTAATGCTGGTACTGTGTAAATTGTATTATACTAATTGTGTGTTAGTATTAGTAGTCTATTATAGTTCTGTAGCCTGCACAGGGATGTACTACGTGCACGGTTATACAGAATTTGCGTGATTGAGATCTCTGTCCTCAGCATGGCTGACTCAGTAGAGCATCCAGGAGAGATGTTAGGCATGTTCATGTATTTCCCTTCCCATCCCATGCACAGGCTGTTATCCCTGCCAGCTCCTGTCTACTGGATGCTGCTGCTCAATTCTGCATAGTCAGACCCTGCTATTTAGGGATGGCACCGAGGCAGCATTATTTGTTTGCTTTTTCCGTTCCATAGACATGTCCCCCCCTTCTCTTAAAGCCACAAAGCAAGCAGGGCGACGCATGCAGAAGACCCCTGTCTCTGCTCTCGGGCTTGCAGTGACCACCCAAATCCCAGGACACCGTGCTATCCCAGTTCTCCCCCGTGCAAAACACATCTCTGAACTGGTTCCATGCTGGGTGGCAAAGGAGATGTCAAGCTGATCCCCAGCACAAGCCCAAGTCATCGAGGGCTGCGATTCATTTGTTTATTTGTGGCATATCCTCTTGGCTCTGGTAGTTGAGTTATTAAAATGAGGCTCGTCAGCACCGAAGAGGGTTGGGGGGGGCTCTGCATCTTTCATGCAGTTTGATCCTGCTCAGCTTGTTAACACTCAGTTGCTTTTGTGATTAATTATTTAATCCTCTCCCTCGGTACTGGGGTATAATAGCGCAACCCCCATTTCTGCTGAGATTCACAGTTCTTTGCTTCTCTCTGCAAGCTCTTTGCGCCACCTCGAAGTGCAGAGCGAGGAGGATCTGGGCTGTGGCGCTTAAAGAGCCTGTCAGCTGCCCGAGCTGCTGCTGGCCCTGTGGCACCACCAGGCAGGGACCAGGGCTCTACCCATGGGTGGCCATCAGTCCCAGCTCCAGTGTGTACCAAAGTCAGTGGGGAGAGCTCTCCCTGGGTGGCCTGACCCTCCAAATGTGGCCTCTCACTCCAGTGAGACATGGGGAGACATCAGATGAGGCCGGCATCTACTCCAGACGCAGTCAGACAGAAGAATGGCAAATCGGAGCCCAACTTGTCAGTAAAGAGACTTTATCTGGGGAGTCAGGCTTGGCAGCCCTCTTCCCTTTCTCATTCAGATGCATTTTGAACAGCTTTCAGCTCAAGTTTTTGTAGTCACCCGGGCGTAGCATCTTCAGCCGTTTGGTTTTGGGATGTTGCTTGTTGCCTTGATTTTGTTCTCCGAGGCCGTTAAGTGCAGAGAAGCTCACCAATTCTCTGCACCCAGTGTTCAGGCGCCCACTTGCACATAGCAGGGGATTGTGCTCATGGTGGGGCAGGTGTGGGGTGGCCCCCGAGCATGCTGCTGGGGTTAGGTGCTGGTGTGTGTTCACACGCTGCGTGTGTGTGGATGGGTGTAGGCTGTATTTGTGCCCAGTGGGTCCTGCGGTTGTTGTTACTGAGGTTGTGTTTTGAAATGGGTGAGCTGAGTGCTTGCAACAGCCCAACCGTCACCTGTCCTCTGGGGCTGCAGGGCCCCAGGACTACGTGCAACCGGTGGCCTAGGGAGGGCTGGCAGGTCCCCTCGGCTCTGGAAGGCACTTTCCTCCCTCCCTGAGCATCCTCGGCTGTGCTTCCTGCTTGAAGCCCCCAACTGCTGGATAAGGCGAGGCCCGAGGTCTGAATAATTAGCAAGGAATTAGCTGTGTTTTCTTTATGAGACGGTCTCCCCAGTTCCTCTGATGTTTGCATCCTTCTCCTTTCATCTCGCGCCTCTGTGGCAGGTGCCCTGAGCAGCCGTGGGACGCGTGGGAGGCTCTGCCGAGGGGAGGGCAGTTGCGTCCCAGCGCAGGAGCATCGGGAGCTGGTGCTCGTGCCTCAGCCCTGCAGATGTGACTCAGAGGGTGTCAGTCTGTCCTTCCCCCCGCTGCAAACTCCCTGTCTGCTGCTGTACGAGCCACCCCTCCTTCGGGTATGTAAAATAGTGAAGTGCTAACTCCCCTCCCCACCAAAGGTGTTGGAAAAGCTGATTACTTTATGCTTAGGACGCTGATGAAGCATTAGCCTGGGTTTCTTTATGTTTTATTGGGGTCTATAAATTAAATGGAAACTCACGATGATGAGGAAAGGAGCCAGGGAGAGCAATTATTTGTTGGGAAGACATCATGACTAACGGTTTTGCTACATGTTAATTGCAAGCTTTGGAAGTTTTAGCAAAGTAACACCCAAAGGCAGCTGGTGCTGAGTATATAGAGCAGAAGACGATGGGCTGTATCACTCACAAATTCACTGTTTAGGAAGCCTGAAGTTACCAAATCAAATAGCATCTCTAAGACTTAGAGCCAGATGACTGAGCTATGAAGCCCCAATTCTATGAACGTCCCTGTTTGGTTTTGAAGCTCAGGCCTCGGCCCCCAAACTGATTTACTCTCTCCCGATGTTACCTGTGCTACAGTTTCCCCGTAGGTTATAATTTTTGAATCCCTGCCAGATCCGTTGGGTGTGTTTTGCTTGACCTCCCAGGTCTGTGCTTTGGTGTAAATCTGTGCAAAATCTTCTATGGGGCTCCCTGTGCAGCTGTGGAATGCAATGTCTGCTCATGGCCTCTGCTCACAGGCTCTCACCGTAAAGCTTTCAACATGCAGATCCAAGACCTCAAACTGCCCCCAAGGTGGGCAGCAGTGGGTCCTTCTGAGCCCTTGCCTGGTCACCAGGGTGCGATGGGGACTGTCACTGTCATGGTGCAGAGTGCCACTGAGGCCCTTCCTGTCCCTGGGGCCAGATCCAGCTTGTGGGAATGATGTCTCATTTCCAACCGGAGGATCATAGCGTGTGCCTCCACCTCCAGTGTCTGTTAGTAGCACATAAATAACCCACTTGGGTCAGAGATGCTGAGGGTGATCCATAAGCTGGAAAGAATCCAGAGCGGAGGCTGGACTCGCTGCCCTGGTGATTAGATCATAATGAAAACAAAATTCAAGCCCCAAACAACCTTTTCTTTTTCCAACTCAGCTGACTCTTGAAATTACACGAGGCCACATCCCTAAGTGTAGGTACTGCAGGTGTAGTTTTTTTCACAACAAAGCAACATTTTAAGACCCCAATATCATAACCATTGAACCTTATTGGTCGCATTATTTATTAATGGTTAACATTTCAAGGGCGGGGTCTTGACATATAAACTTCACTTTATACTGTTGCTTAGTCTATTTAATGCCCGTTGAACTAGTCATGTTACAGGGAAATTAACATAATAATTTGTGGGATTCAGACTGTATATAAGAATATGTTTACCTTCTAATTTTTCAAGAAGTTAGCAAAAAAAGACAGTTCTGTAATTGAAGAGCATATGAAGTAAGGAAGTTTAAAATACACATTATGTACAACATCCTGGTAAAGTCCCACTTACAAAATCATTGAATCTCTTGAATTATTATCTAAATAAATATTTTATTGCATTTTAATTTGCTTTATTATATTCTGCAGTGCCCTGAGCACCTTGACTTCATAAATAAAAGAGTTATTATGTAGAGTCTTTGTGATATGAAAATTAATGCTTAAATGCTTGGAGACCTATAAAAATTTCAGCAGGTTTTCTAAGGCTAGTGATGAGGGTTCATAAACACGCTAATTTTTCCATTCTTAAACGTTTCAGATCAATAGAGTACAAGAGGAGTTGTTAACAAAACCTGTGCTCTTTTAATAAGAGGCTGGAGTGTTTGGAGGACAGTGTACCCAACTGTTACACTGCAGCACTCTCTAATAACATCTCCAGACACTGCAATAGCAATAACGCATGACAGGATTGTATAATAACTATTAATCACTTTTTCTGGTAACATGAAGAGAGCGTGTTACAGCAACCATCTAACCCTGCCCCCTTTCAGTGCCTTAGGAAATTTGGGGCAATTATTGCAGAGGACCACCATCCCTTGGTTTAGCCTCTGCACTCACTTCAACTCTTTTTTGGGGTCGTGCATGTAGCGTGTTTTGCTTCTTGGAAGGAACTTGGAGCAGGATGTGCACGTGCATCTGTCCCGTCTGCCTGCCAGGAGAGGCTTTGGGAAGGGGACAAAGCCAGTTTGATGCAAAGGCACATTAAACCCCAGCTTCCCTCCTGATTTGATTTTGAGTCCTCACTTGCATTATTTACGTGTTTTTCCCCTAGCTTTGAGACTTGGGGGATGGGGTGGGGAGCGCCTTTGCACTGGATTTATGGTAGGAACTCACTGCAGGGTGGGCATCGATGCCCTCTCCAGCCTGGGCTTGGGTCTGCTGAGCCCTGGGCAGGGCTGGCGATGGCATCCCTCCCGCTGGTGCGTCTCTGTGTCGCACACAGGAGGATCCGCACATCACCACAGCATGTTCCCTGGTGGGGGAATGGCTCCAGAGTCCTCAGTGGCCAAAGACTCATCATGGGATAGTGCTGCAGGTGGTGTCTGGATGCGTGGCCCATTGCCAATTAAGCACACAACGGGGAAACTGTGGGTTGTTTTCCCCCTTGTGTAAATTTGCACATCTAATGACCGCTTGAGTAGGAGACACATAAAATTAGGTTGGATGAAGAGGTTTCCAAAGGACGCTACTTGACCTCTGCCACTCACCCTTTCCAAAGCTCCGGTAGCCAGGAGGCGTCCCAGAAGAAGATAATTAGGCTTGCGCTATTTCAACCTCCTCTGATCCCTAAGAAAGAGTTAATTACAGTCTTTTCCCTCTTGCTCAAAGGTGGCTGGGTATTATCATCAGAGCTGTAATTATTCATGCTAATTGCTTATTTGGAGAGGGAGAGAGAATGAGAGAGGGAAGTCCCAGACTCCACATCAGTGATTAGCAGAGCAGACCAGGTGCACTTCGTTAAGACTGGACCGAGGTAGTGCTCGGAGGTGGAAGGAGGTTGGGGATGCCGGAGTGTTTGTGAGCGAGTGGTGGAGCAGACCTGGTCCTGCTGATGCTGCCACCTCCTCCGGGACTGAGAAAAAAGAGCATGCACTTCTTGCAGACCTTCCTCCGGTGGAGGGCACTCCGAGGTAATTGTGCTCCTGACTGGAGTCTTCGTTTGTTTTGTGGCTTAATTAACCTTTCATAATTTTTTTGTTTTGTTTTGTTTTAAACCTCCTTACGAGGGACCAGGGAGGGTTGTGAGATGCTCCTCTGAGGTTTGTGTTTAAGTTCCTCTGCAGATCTTGCGGCTGATATTTCATTAACTGAACAAAAACTTCTACGCTCCCCTGGCAGGCTCGGTGTTGGTTTGTTGTTTGAGTTGGGAAGGGGGTAAGGAGGCGGTGTGTCTGTCTTCTTCCCTAGTTATGGGCTATTAATAATAGGGCTGATTCCGCTTGGACGCTTATTCCTGTAACCAGATCTGGGACTTGGCTGTTAAAAGCAGTGGATTTAAGCTTTATTTGTTGGTGACTGAGGGTATCTGAAGTGTGATGGTCCTGATAGATGCCTTGAAGGCAGCAGAATGGTAAAATTTAGCATGCTGCAGAAGCTGGGACGTGGTGAGAAAATGCTGTGGGAAGCTGTCTCCTTGGGCATACCTGGACCAGCTTTAGGACAATGGTGTGCCCGGAGCGTGATGGCACACGCTGGCTTCTTCTGAAGTGACCGAATTGTTGGTGAAGTGGGAACTCGTTCTGAGGACTTAAGTCACCTTTAAGAAGTAATTATTTTATTTTATTTTATTTTTTTCCTGGAATAGCAGGGCCACATGTCCTGCTTGACTAGGGTTGCAAACTGCTCCTTGTATTTAATCTTTGCGTGAGTCAGCGCAGTGATGAGCGGTCCGCTGTGGTGTGGCTTGTCTTCTGTTGATCTTTCTGTTTTTCTCTTAAGCCTTTGATTCCCGCTGGTCTTAAGGCTGAGAAAAACAACCTTAAGAATCACATATATAGGTGACATGAACTATGCAGGTTTTAACAAAATAACTGGAAGGAGCTTCACCCTGCTAAATACCTTTGAATGTTCCTCTCTCCTTTTTATAAAGGTCTCTCTGCTGTCGTCCTTATGGACTGCATCCACATGCTGTGCTGAAAGCCAAACCGGAGCACTCTCTCTTCTGGAGATCTAAAATTATTATCCTTGTTCTTTAACTTCCTAACTGGCCATAATTATGTTTTAATGTACTGAATAATCTTTTCATCTGGATGTTTTACTACTTACTTAAATTACACAGGCTTTCCATGCTCATATCCTCTTCCTGACAGAGGAATTAGCTCAAGGATAGCGAGATGGGGAGCGAGGACTGCTGCTGCAGGGACTGCAGTTGTCCCCATCCTCTGGGGTGGGAGGCAGGGACAGGGATGGGGAGATGTTTCCTTGTGAGTGTCGGGGAAGTTTGAGTTTACAAAGACGTCAGAGGGTTTGATCGCTATTCTAACAGGTACTGCGTTGTTGAACCTGAGCTGAAGGTTTATTTGTAGTTTTCTAAGCCATTTGCATGCTGATTGTTTGGAATGCTAGGCACCTCCAAGAAGGCAAGAAATCCAAATTTATAGGGGTGGTACAATAGAAATAGCTTTTAGTAAACACACCACAGTCCATCCAAATCTGGATCCCCTAAAGATACTGTATCTTTTACTTCTCTTGAAATCTGTAGGAGGTAAGAGTCTGTGTATTTCCTAAGGCATCTGGTCAAAGTGCAGAGGTTTTTTTTCTTTTTTTTTTTTTCTTCTCCCTATATATTCTCACAATTACCATCTCATCCTTTGCTGTTCTGTTCCAAAACTACGTGTAAATGCAAATTATCCAGCCAATTGCTACTTACTGCTTTCCTATGGACCTCCCAAACACCTCCTAAATAATGCTGTTGTAGAACACTAATACCTTTGCGTGCTCCTATAGCAAGCATCCCGTGCACCGCTAGTAGCGCTTGCTTCCTCTGTGCCTGCAATTTATTCTTCATGGTGGGGTTGCAGGATTATAAATGAATGTTGACCTTCTTGTACCTTTGTCACTCAATAGTTCAGCTCCCTGTGCAAATTGCCTGGGGAGATCAAATATCCTTGGGCTGTGTAGACCTGATTTTTTGCTTTGCAGGGGTTAAATTGTTGGGTGCTAGTGCCATTGAGGAGAGCAATATCCAAGAGGAATGCGCTCTGGAGGCTGCCAAAGCCCCTGGGAAACTGTGGGCTCTCTAACATGGATGCAAGGCATGAGGGAAATGCATCCTTCCGTGGAGGAACTACATAGGGCAAGGTGCGCGTAGCTGTCATTGAGATCCCCTGATTATGGGGCTCCGCAGGAGCAGAATTTACTTTGAAAGTCTCCATGGGCTGTGCCCTTTTCAAGTCATAACATGATTCCTTGAGGGATTTTTATCTCCCCTATTTCTGCTTTGAGATCAGAGTTAGAGTATGTAGGTAGGGGAGAACTCTTTGACTACTACTGGGTTTTCCCATTAAGCCATTGCTGGTAGGGAGACAATTAAAAAGACTGTCAGACACCATACTCAGAATGTCTTGGTGGGATTGGATTATTGCTGATCAGACTGGGGCTATGCTATCTCACTGCCATGGTTTTCATTCCTGTCCCCCAGGAAGGGAAGTGACGAGGCTGCCAAGAGCAACTTGTCCACTCGGTATTTGATACTGGGAGCTGATGCTGTTGTGTGTGTTCAGTGACTGGAGAGTCACCGACATGCATCCTAGGGATATTAAACACTGTTTTGATAATAATAATAATAATAATAATAATAATAATGCAGCCATAAAATAAATTAAAAGAATAATATAGCCTCTCTAAGTGACCTGGAGTGCCTTGTGCAACTAACTGACCTGGGGCACCATAGGAAAAAGAATGTAGGATGTCTAACACTGGGGAGTCCCAAACAGAGATGACACCATTGCCCTTGTCCTGCTGACATTCAAATTTTTGGGATGTGAGTAAAGAAGCTTGAAGCAAGGCAGCTTGCAAGTACAGGACTGGGTAAGAAGCTGGGCAGTGAAGACTTGTAGCAGTTTGGTGCGTTTGCTAAATGTCTGCCTTTCATCTGCTGTTGACCTGTGTTGGACTCGGAGCTAATCGGGAGATATACAGACAAGCCTTTTGGAAAGCAGGCATGTCTAAGCAGACTTGGTGTGCTTTGATCTGAAAGACTCTCCTGTAAGTGTCAGCCAGCCTTTCAATTGATTGCTGTGGGAGAGAGGTTTTGATGGAGTGAGATGGCACCGTTGGGGTTACTGGATTTTTTTAAACTCCAGTAGTAGAAATAAGAAAATGTGGAGGCTTTGTAAGAGGCTGACTTTGGGAGTGGGAGGACCAGGGAAGCTGACTCTCCAGTCTACATCAACCATTACAGTAGTTTGGGCAGCGTTATAATTTTCCTTCTTTTTCCTGACAAAATCCATTAATTAAAAGGCTACATCAGTAAGCGCTTACTGAGTTTGACAGACCTGAGAGTCGATGCTAATTCACAGAGCTGCTCTGTATGGCGTGTGTGTCAGTGTCTTTAGGGGCTAAGGCAGCCAGCAAGTAATCCTCTATCAGTCTGAGTTCTTGCTCCATCTCCCCCCAGTATATCTGGGTGGTGGGAAATGGGGAGGGGAGGAAGGCTTTACGAAAGATTAAGGAATATCCCAGAAAAAAAAAAATATCTATATGTTAGCTATCAGAACAGCAGAGCTGAGAAAAGGTGTTTGACCAATGACCAAATTACTCTTCTCAAAAGTACCCTTCTCCATGGCGAGCCCGAGCAGAACTCTGCACCAGTTCTGACCAGTGTCGCACTGTGCAGCTGTCAGAGCAGTTTTTCTATAAATTGGACCTGGGAAATATCCCAGCTAGAAATCATTCTGCCCTGAAGTGTAACCCTGCGGCAGGTGATGGGCCTTGCAGCTGGGTTTTTCAGACAGTTTCTGTAGCCACATTGTGAGGGGCAAGTGCTGATTATTATTATTTTTTTTCTTGTGATACTGCTATTTCCTTTCTTTGCCCTCACAACATTGATGAGGGCATCCCCCATTATCCTTATGCCCGACAGAGCTTTTAAACCCACTTGCCCAAATCTTTCTTTGTCATTTGTCTAAACAGTGACATACAGTGCTGACATAATGCGATGGAGATGTATGTAACAGGCTTCTGTGGAGAGACATATGTAGGTATATATGCACGTATATTTATTTTACTAGCACTTAAACGTATTACTGGTTTCTCCCACATTCCTTTGCTGGTGCAGCAGCCTACAGTGGGGATTTCGTGGGCTCCCAAGCTCACAGGCACATTGAAGATTTCTTTATATTCCCCTTTCCACACTCAGCCAGAGTTACAAGGTTCTTTAAAAGGTAGCGGTCGCTTTTCATTTTCTGACGTATAACAACTAAATATTCTTGATAGTATTATCTTGACAACAAATAACCTGTGCTGCTCTTGCTTTGTGCTGTGTTATTCTCTTACCCCCCCATTGCAGTACACACATGCACACATCCATACACACAAGCCCACTATGATGTTTTCTGCTGAGGTCCTCACCAGCTATAAAGCTTTGCTGCTGCCGCTGCATGAGGGCCTTCTGTATGTCCATCCAAAAATGACTGGGCAGTGATCTAGCAGGGGTTTGGTCGAGCAGTTCTGAGTGCAAGGCTCAGCTGGAAGTGATGCTGTGTAATCTTAATCCTAGCGTAGCCTATAATACCATGGTGTAGGGAGCTCTTGTGTGAACTCATCTGAACCCCGTCCCTATCTCCTTCTAGTTGGCTGCTCTGTGCCTTCAAAAAGGCCTGACTTCAGGGGCTGATGTATATTCATTTTTTTCTTTCTCTACTCTTTGCGAGACTTAATTCAAGTTAGCACATGAATTTTGTGGCTTGCTGATTTTACACAAGGGGAACAGCAAAGGCAAATGTCAGAACAGGATTTCAGTTCCTGTCAAAAGGCTGGGAAAGAAGATAAAGGGTTTCCAGTGCTTCTATTGGACTCGTTTGGAATATCAACAAATTATTATGATGACCAAGTCAGGCCGTCCTGGCTTCCATATCTGACTGGTGGCTCCCAAAGAGCCTGGTGCAACTGGGTTAAAATTGGGTCTGAAGCCGGATTCTCCCTGACACTTGGGTTTCTTGCTTTTTTTTGGTGGGGTTTGGTGGTGGTTTCTTTTTTGTTTATTTGTTTTATTGTTCAGCAGCTATTTGCTCTGGTAGTTCAGCTTATATGGACGACAAAGCAAGAAATAATCAACTGTGTATTGCAGCAGCACCTTTTTTTTTTCTTTCTTTTTTTTCTTGCAGGGTGATGTTGTGACCCTGTATGAGAATAAAAATATTAAACCGCATCCCTTGCTGTCCCTGTTCTCCTCCCCCAGACCTGCGTTAGCCGTTTTCGAAGGAGCTGTGGGGTCCGAGGCTGTGACTGGAAAGCAGATGCTGCTCCCTGGTGGAGCGCCGGGCGTTGCAGGCAGCGCCGGGAGCGCAGCGCCGCTCCGCCCGGCAGCCGTGGGCACAGCGCTGGGTATAAGGGAGCTGGTCGAGCAGCTTCTGACTCAAGTGCTGCTCATTTCAGGAAGGGAGAATGGGATTTTGCAGGGGATGAAAAGAGGGGTTTCCCTGTCGTCGTTTTTCAGCCAGCCTCTGCCTTGCCTGGGATGGAACGCGTCTGGAGAACAGAAGACTGAGGGGGGGCTCTTATCAATGCTTATAAATACTCGAAGGGAGGGGGCCGGGTAGATGGGAACAATCTTTTTTCAGTGGTGCCCAGTGATAGAACAAGAAGGAATGGGCACAAACTTGAGCATAGGGAGCTCCATCTAAACATGAGGAGGAACTTCTTTACTTTGAGGGTGGCAGAGCACTGGCACAGGCTGCCCAGAGATGTTGTGGAATCTCCCACTCTGGACACGTTCAAAACCTGTCTGGACGCCATCCTGTGCAGCCTGCTGTAGATGAACCTGCTCTGGCAGGGGGGTTGGACTAGATGATCTCCAGAGGTCCCTTCCAACCCTGACCATTGTGTGATGTGGGAATAACCTGTGGAGACTGCTTGCCTTTAAAGGGTGGATGAGTAAGGAAAGATAGGGACGTGGTGGTGGGGTGAGGTTTCTCCAGCCTTTTTTAGAGATGAGTCGACTCATAGAGGCCGATGTTATGCATGTGGACAGCCCGAATGCTCGGGACATTAGAGGCCTTGACAAGGCCTCAAGTTATGCCAGGGTAGGTTCAGATTGGATATTAGGGAGAAGTTATTCACAGAAAGGGTTGTTGGGCATTGGAACAGGCTGCCCAGGGAAGTGGTGGAGTTGCCATCCCTGGAGGTTTTTAAAAGATGGGTAGACATGGTGCTTAGGGACATGGTTTAGTGGTGGTTTCGGCAGTTTTAGGTTGACGGTTGGACTTAATGATCTTAAAGGTCCCTTCCAACCTAGACGATTCTGTGATTCTATGCCCAGTGTGCTCCCTGTGGGCAGCCCTTTGTCTGCAGTGCCGCAGTCTAAGGCAAAGGCAAGGTGCTGGGCACTGCTGAACACGGGGCTAAATCCCTCTCGTAAGAGATTGAGCAAACCTGAGGTCTGGGCTGTTCCCAAAGAGGAGCAGGAATTGCCCAGAATGTCTCCTTCTCTCCTGAGGAATCTGTGAAACCACACTGTCATCCAGCAGCGACTGACTCTTGGAGAGCTTGCTAAATAAACGGTTCTTCTGTCTGCTAGAGGTAGGTGCCTCTTTGAAGAAAAGCCCTGTTCCCTTCTGATGCAGAGGGAGGGGGGAGAGGTTTGAAGCCTGGCTGGAATCGCAAGAGGGCAGAGTTGGCTCATGGCTCCTGAGCTCCTCCAGCTCATGGACCCACCAAGGGGCCGTGGGAGCTGGCCTTGCCCTTGGCACTGGTGGCAACCGGAGCTGCGGCAGTTGCTGGGCTGTCGGCACAAATGTGACTCCATCCCTCTGACTGTGCCCTTCAGCACCAATATTACCTGGGGGGAGTATATAAATAAGACAAGAATATCTCTTGTGACCCTTTTCTGGTTGCTTTGAAAGGTCGAATGTACCCGTGCTATACTTGTGGGCGTCTCGCTGTGGCATTGATAAAAGCTTCATATTAATATTGATGTTAAAATTGAAAACATAAATTGATTGTTAATTAGCAGCTGAACAGTGGCTCAAGCAGTGCTGGTAATGATGCATGGGGGTTGGCTTCCCAAGCAGTGTCTGCTCTAAACTACGCAAATGGCATAAATGCAGATCACGAGTCCTGTTTGCATTTAAAATAGCAGAGGTGTCATTGCTAATGAACACATCTTCCTAGCAGATACTCAGCAGGCTACTAGTACTGGCACGTTTAGAGAGTATCTTTTGTGACATTGCCTGGGATGATCACGGTGGGAGGCTGCCTCCTGGTCACCTGTTGGTGGTTGCTCTTGGCACTTTAAGGTAATGCAGAAATGCGGAGTTTGAGGCTTTTAAGCAGATTTTAGATTTAGAATGATTGGAGGATGCAGTCTTGCATCATCTCTTTCAATTCCAGGGGAAACTAATTACCTGGATTAGTTCAGCCACTGCCTCTGGGACCCTGCCTGGAGACGAAGTGTAATGCAGTGCAGGTACTCTTTGGAAGTCCTCCTTACTGAGAAATGAACTTGTCTCCCTCTGATGTGCTCTGGCTCCCTGTAGAGTATCCTGGGATGGGGGAGGCTTGTGCTCTAACTTCAGCAGATCGAGAGCAGATCTGCTAATACACGAGTGCCCACACATGAGACATTAACGTCCCTGAGTTGTGGCCGCTTGGATCCTAGACTGGAGCCAAAGCCAGTGCTACATATCTGTACTGCAAACACAGCTTAGATGCTGAAGCCAGTTCTTCAGAGAGTAGAAATGATTTGAAATTGAAAATTTGAGATAGCCCGAGGCTATGTCATGTCTCTGAGCATAGGCAGTGTTGTCTGGCTGAATAAAACCCACAGGTCATCTCTCCCCACCTGTGCTGCTGGCTCTCTCAGCCCCTGTGTATGGATGTCTGTCCCATGGAGCCGCATCTCAGGCTGCTGGGCTCCCGAGCGCTTCCCAGGAGGAATCTGTGAAGGTAAGAGATACTGCTTACGCTGTCTGCTGGTATCAACCTCAAGATGAGGGAATCTGTAGGCTGTCCCCAGAACAAATGAAATAGTGCTGCTCACTTCTACTGGGTTTTACTTTGCTTCTGGAAACCTGTCATGGGGCAAGGTACAGCCGGCCAGTGATCCTGGGGCTGTGCAGTGCCATGGTGGAAGACCGTCCCTGTCTCCCACATTGCGCGTCCAATTAGATCGAAGTTCTAAAAGACAACTGATGCACAGCAGAAACATCTTGTCCTTGGGAGCTTACTGACTGAGTCACACTGCCTGTGCCCCTCTCTAGCTTGGGAACTTCTCTCCCTCAAGGGCTTTTTTTTTTTTTTTTTTTCCCCTTTAAACTTGGAGGATTTTTGCAGCTACGTGGCAGTGAAACAACTGTCAGGGCTGGATTGCTGTACTTAAGCTCTCCTCCCACCTGCAAGTTACAATTCAAAGATCGTTTCCTTGTTATCAACAGCTTTTCCTGTTGGCTGTTTCAGTCTCTATGTTAAGGAAACACAGGTTTCTCAGTTATGGATTTGGGAAGTGGACTAGCTTACTGGAAAACAACCAGTGATGACTGGTTAGGCTTAGTTGGGGTTGGAGGCTTTCCTTCACTTTTTTTTTTTCTTCTTCTTTTTTTTCTTCCTAACTGGAAAATCTTGAACATAGTGAACTGTCTGGAAGTAGTGTTATCCTTCTGAAATGTAACTGAACTGTAGCGTACTCACCGAAGAGGTGTTTGCTTTATGTTGTGCTTGATGTTCTGGATAAGCAGTTATCTGGAGAAAATCTTTAATTTATGTTGTTGAGGCTGGTTTGTGTCAAAATAGAAATCCATTGTACAACTCTACTGAACAGTCTGAAATGTAGAAATCAATGAAAGTGTGACCTGTGTGATTTTTAGGTAAGACGATGTGTAACCTTCACTAGAGCTTTCTGGGTCTCATTGATGCCATCAAGTCCTGCAGTGAAGTTATCCTGAATGAACCAACTCCATATTCTGTGGGATTCCTCCTGGGGTGGGGGAATAGGGTGGCGCTTTTGGCCCTCTCCTCCAATTTAATTTCCTGGAAAGACAAATTGGAGTTGTAAAGCTGACAGAGCCATGCCACCACCCGAAGCATGCTGGTATCTCCCATGGCCCTCCCCCTGCTATGAATGGGACTCAAGAGTAGCTTTGCTGTGCAGCTGCATTAGGGTTCATGGTTATCTCTGCTGTCTGTCAATCTATAGAGCGTCTCTAGTGTGAGTCTGTGCTAATCAGGTGCGATACTGGTGTTCGTATTACGGATCCTCCTCTAATGAGGTGATAGTAGATGGCGCATACCATTAACCTTCCAGGCTGCTCTAATTACTCAGTTTCTGATCAGACACAGCTTGTGTATTAGCATGTGATGGCTAAACTCAGTAGAGTGTTGTTGGAGCTGCATAGGTTCCTGCTCTCCAGCAGACTCCTCTCTTCCCTTCCCTCATTCCCCTGCTCCATGCACGAGCAAAGTAAGACTGAAGCACAGTCTCATCTTGGAAAAAGGGGTTAGGGGAAGGAATCTGGGCCAAAATTAACCAATAAAGCAAAAGCAAACTGCAGGAACCTCCCGGGTTTGCACTTAGTCATTTTTCATATCTTTCTTCTCAGCCTTTGTATTTTTCCTCAAATCTTTATGTCATCAGACTTAGGAGTTGCTTTGAAACGGGACTTTCCTAATTTACACCCCCTACCTCCCTCCCCCCCTTATTTAATTCAAACACTGCTTTAATCTGCTCCTGACCCTACCTAAGCCCAGCATTTTCACACGAAAAAAGGCCTATTTCACTGGTTAGTTGTGTTTGCTCTCTGGTTTGCTGGCTAAGTCCTTGGGTTTTGTAATCCATGACGAGGTGGTGTCTGGTCACACACAAAAGCAGTGCTTAGGGTTAGGTTGTGCTAGTGCAGGCACGCAAACGTGTCTCAATAGCTCCTGGAGCAGAGCCAGCTCCTGACAGCATCAGCCAGGGCCAAGGGTGACGAGGTGTGCTTGTCTAAACAAGCAGACGCTCTCCTCCAGAGCTGATGGCTGCTTATGGTGATGCAGGAGGGACCAGTGGTAGGGCTGCTGGCTGTGTTCTCCAAGCTGGGGCAGCATGAGAGGGTTCCCAAACCCTGAGCACTGGGCTAGTTCATCAGGATGCTGTGCAGAAACAAGAAGTGATGCTAACTTCTCCCGTCAATCCAACTTTCATTGTAAAGTCTGAAGAGAGATTTCCCAAGGTACGACAGATGAGGTGACTGAGGAGTCCTTTTCCTTCTGTGTCTTCCCGATTGAAGTAAGCACAGTAGGAGGTATTCAGTTAGCAAGGGAGCTAACATCGCCCTTGTCTTGATGGGAAAGTATAGGGAACATGTGTTGGCACACTTGGCTTGGCTTAACGTGACTGAAAAGCCTCATCTAAGATATAGAGTAATGCGCATGAAGTTGCTTAGGTCTGAACTTGTCCCTATGCAATGACATTTGCCTCAGTAAAGACTCATCTTGTGCTGTATGTTCATTATAGCTGAATTCTGTTTAAGGATGCTCATACTAGAGCGTGCCATAAACCAAAATCAATTACACTTCAACCATCTTATGTCTGCTAAGTGTAAAATGGGGTTTCATTGTGCCTCTGAGAAGAAAATGCCATGTAACACATCTCATCTACATCTAAATGTGTTCCTGGTAGACAAAAACCACTTAGAAGCATCTGTAGCAGGAGTAAGATGCTGAGGCTGGATGGGAGCTGGCGCTGTCTTGTCCTGTCCTCAAAATATGATATGGGAAGAGCCCTATATTGCCTTAATACAGCACCCTTCTTGCAAATGCACTTGAACAATAGTCCTGGGAACAGCCCCAAATGTAAAACTTGATCAAGTTGTGCTCTTGGTGTGTCAGATTAGCTGCAGATGCAATGCTAAAGCAGTCTTGTTTCATAGATTTTTATCTTCTGTACCAGTGGATTTAAAGGGATGAAAAAGTGTGCTGGGCCACAGCGTGTGGGAGGAAAGCAGCCTCTGAGTCACTGGTGGTTATTAAATGACAGCAGAATTGAAATGCCTCGAAAGCCCCAACCGTGCACTCATGTAGGCTGTTAATTGTTGATGATCTGCAAAGGCAAAGCCCTGACCGAACTTCCGAGAGAGCCCTGTTTCCCTAAAGAAAAAGAGGATTAAAACAGCCTTTTGGACGGCATCTCAGCTGAGCTATGAAGGCGTGTATGATGCAGAAGGCACGGCCTCCTCTTGGGCTGCTGGCTGAGATGGGATGGCATCGCCACCTTGGGCCCCTGAAAGGCATCTTCCCCCTCCTCTCCTGTAGCACAAAATGGAGCCCTGTGTGCTGCTGCCTGGGTGGTCTGCAGCTCTCGTGGCACCTCGGTGGTGGTTCACGGTGCCTCTGTAGATGCAAGAACAGAGGTGCAAAGGATAGTCACCCCCCTTTTATTCTGGGGGAAAATGAGTACCAGGGAGTGATGCTGGAGGGGCGTAGGACTGCTGGATGCAGAACTGCTCCTGCTCGTGCTCAGAGCCCCTTTTCTTTCCCAAAATGGTGAGGGTGCTCTTCTAAGATATTGTCCGATTGAGAGCCGTCTTCTCCATCCTGTGGTTCCCTCATTCACCAGCTCTCTTGCTTGCACCTAGGTTGGTTTTAATTCCCTCCAGGCTGTGCTGGAAAGCTTTCCAGTCAAGGCTGGGGAATATCAGGTTTAACTGGAATATGAGGTATTTCTACCAGGTAACGGCTCTCCCTGGAGGATTTTGTTGGAAGAATTTCTCAACCTGTTCAATTCTCCTACACCCACGGTGCCATGAGTCCAGGAGGAACCACGCACTTGCAGCTCTGTGAATAACTCCTGGGCCGGCACTGGTGGCCTCAGGGACCTAATGGAGTGGAGCTGAGTTGTGGAGGTGGCATGCAGGGCACTCCTTCACTGCAGTGCGCTGTCACCAGGCTCCCCCAACAAAAATAGCTGTGCATGCCTCAGGTTGAGGCACCGCGTAAAGCAAGCTTTGGCGTGATGAGAACGTAAGAATTAGGAGCTTACAGCTTCACTTTGAAGTCAGTTAGAAGAAGAACCAACTTGATCTTCCCTGCTGACAGCCTCGAGAGATCATGACTCTCATATTGGTGGTTTAATGTGACTTTTTGCCCCTAAAACTGGTGCTGACTAATTCTACAAAAAGATACATCGGAGCTATAGCTCAATGCCTGGGGAGATGTTGGAGGTATTAGTAGGTCACTGGTTAAAGCTATGTAAAACTCACCAGGGCTTAGTTTGAGGTCAGAGCCTTGTTCCCAGACGTAAGACCTGCTCGCTGTGTGGAGGGGCTCAGACACAAATATGTACCTGCCCCCTGGCTCCTTCAGGCTCGCAGTAATGCTGGCTTCTTCCTTGCTGTCCTCATCGACTCGTTCATCTGTAAGCAAACACAATGCTTTCCTAAATTTAGCTGCATAAGTACTGTGGGCGATGTCTCTTCTCCCCCCTTCCCGTGTTTCGAAAGCCATCTTAAAAACTGCACAGCGATTTAAATGGCAGCTTGATGGGAATCCATAGCAAATGACTCTGCAATTAGTAAATCTCTCCTATTGTGACAGCTCTATTATTAAACTGCCATAAATGCCAGGCTATTAATCTGCTGTCTCCTCAATCCCCATGCTTCCCCTTCCTCACCCATCCTTTTCACGATTTGATTTTTTTTTTTTTTTAAAGTTTCAACTGCCTTCCAGCAAGTGTTTCCAGGGAGGGGGTGCGAGGTAGCACACGGAGGGGCAGGATGGCTTTGTGGCACCGTCCCTTAGGAGCTGTCACCTGTAAGACAGGTGAGAGAAAGCCCCGAACGGTCGCCTCTCACTTGCTTTGAAAGTTTTGCTGCTTCAAAACCGAAAAATGTGAAACTCCTAATTTGCAAAAGCCAAAGCTTAGCCTGTAGGGAAGCCGTTTTTTGCAGGAAGGCAAGAGGTAGGGAGGGAAGCTGTGACAGCAGACGGGTGGCAATACATTCTTAGCAGAAAGGAGAACCTGGAAAAGTCATAGCTGCCCTGACGGCAGGGTGAGCTGAGCAGCCGCTATTCCCTCCATCCCGTGACATAGGTGCGCATCTGATTTCTTAGCCCATAAAACTACTCTGCCAGCCCAGGGCTCAGGGACAGGTGGTGCTGTAGGCAATGTGGTGGGGTGGGAGCATGCAGAGCTGCAAACAGCAATGAAAGCAGAGCCTCAAATTTTACCCCAGATGGTGCCTCCATAGTGCAGGTGTGTTGTGTGTTGGCAGCGCACGCTTGTACACACTCATCCCTCCTGAAATAGCACAGGCAGCCTAGCCGGGGGCAGAGGGAGCGGTAGCGTGCAGAGGAGCGGCTGCCGTGGTGTAGGACTGGGGTGACAGGATGGTTTTAATATGAGCATTGAGACTGGCCTGTTGAGGGGACAGAGCTGGCACCTCTGTCCTGGGGTCTGTGCTAGGGAAGGAAGTTGTATCCTCCCTGCATCAGTGTGAGGATGAGCTTATCACAGGGACGTGTGTCCTGGCTGGCAAGAAAATGCTTGGGAAGGTCCCCACTAGCCTTAAATCTGTGACCTCTTGGCTTCCAGCAACTGCTTTGGATGGTGCTGGTCTCAGTGGAGAGGTCCACCGCCCCTGCAGCTCCCTTGGCACCATGGTGCCCTGTAGAGCAAGAGCTGGTGATGGTGCTGCATGCTGCTGCCTGGCAGCTTTGCAGAAAATCGGGATGTGTATTTAGAAAATGTGTATGTATAGCTGTCCTGTTCTTCTTCACTTCAATAAAAAATGATACTGCCCTATAACCACCATATTTTCACCTACTGATTGGAGGAGAGTGCATCTTGCAAGTATTGTCTGGACTAGATCATAGAATCATAGAAAACCAGATTGGAAGGGACCTCAAGGATCATCTGGTCCAACCTTTCATGGCAAAAGCACGGTCTAGACAAGATGGCCCAGCACCCTGTCCAGCTGAATCTTAAAAGTGTCCAGTGATGGGGAATCCACCGCTTCCCTGGGGAGATTATTCTAATGGCTGATTGTTCTTATTGTGAAAAATCATCCTCGTGTCCAATCAGAATCTCCGCAGGAGTAACTTGTTCCCATTACCCCTCGTCTTTTCCATGTAACTTCTTGTAAAAAGGGAGTCTCCATCTTCTTCAAATACTGGAACATGCTGATAAGGGCATGCCTAAGATCCTTCTAAAATCTTGGAAATCTGGGATTGCATGGAATATAAAGAAAGCGTCCAGCCTGCTCCTTGGCAAAGTTAACAGGAAAATGACCTATCGACCCAAAATCTGAGACTTAAAAACTGTTGTGGGGATTTCTCCGATAGGGAATTGCATCTTATTTTTCAGGCTTTTCCCTTGGCCTCAATGACTTAAACATAGGCACGCTGGCATAAATCAGCTGTGCTATGTAAATACCTAAATTCTCTTTGCATCCCATTGCTATAGAAACTTCCCTGAAGCCTGGGTACCTGCACAGCTGCTTTGCTGGTCTGGGACCATTGAAAGCCTCCGAGCCGGGGCATCTGGTTGAGGAGATCTGCTGTGGGCTTTGCCTGTCCTGGGAAGGACTTTTGTCTGCTGCTGCTTTTGGGCTGCTGAGGTATTAAAGAAAATGAAGAATCTGCATCTGCTTAGTGCCAGCTTTAGTCCCTTGTGATGAGAGACGGGCTTCCGTCGAGCATGCTGCCCTCTGTTAACTGTGGGTATTTAGGAGGCTCTTAAATACAGTATTATACTCTTAATTATGCAGAAATCCTTGAATCTGGCCTGTTTCATCTGGAATTATGCTCAACCGTCAAATCCTGCCAAATACCTTCTTCTTAGAGCAAGGGAGGCTGGTGCACTTGGATTGCCCTCTGCAGAGAGGCAAATCCCGGCCAGAAGGCCAAGCCGTCCAGCCCCAGGTGGGATGAGGAGATGCAGGGGCTGCTGGTGTGGATGTGCCCACCTCCCTCCTCCTCCCAGCGGTGAGCAGCTCTGTCCATGGGCACCCACCTTCCCAGGCCTTCAGCCGGCGGGGTCCCTGCAAACACTGACGCTGTCAGATGCCTCCCAGTTAAGGGGAGTATTTTTGTGTTTGTCCATGGGGTTCCTTCATGGCAGCGCTTCCAGAGGAGGCTGGATGGAGGCTTTCACTGGAGAAGATGGGAGAGGAGAGAGTGGCTTTGGGAGAGGACTGATGCAGTGGCTACAGGAATGACGTGTGAAAAGCATTTGCACCCTCCTTCTCCAGTGCCTTTTTCCCCTGGCTAAATCACTTTACACCAGGAATGAAACATTCCGGGGATAACTAAGGCTTCGTGATGCTTTGTATATTTAATAGCGTATTTAACATGGCTGCAATTCAGATCACAAACATCCTTTGCGATGGTGCAACTGGTGCCTAAAAAAACACCCTGCAGGCTTGAGACAAATGCTATTTCTAAAGGAATCCAGTTCTTAATTACCTTGGAAAATCACAGAAAATGTAGGTAATTGTTAGCCAGTTATGCCTGGGCTACCATCTGCCCAGCATGTGATGCCGTTACTGCAGAGGTGCATCTGACATCTTGCAAAGAAGCTTTAATGCCCACTTTGTGATCATCCCTCGGGCGTTGCTTATTGGTTCAGAACACCTTGTAAGTGTCTGATCCTTTTGATCAAAACCTATTTTCTTGTTGTCTGCTCCCTGATATGTATGCATCAGTTCTCAGCTATATGGAGAGCAACCCCATAATTTTCACTCAAATCTCCACGTCCTATTAAGCCTTGCACTGCTTCTTAGCAACGAATGAATAGTTGAGTGAAAGGGTTTTATAGTACAATATATTTTAGAGAATAAATATTCTTAAATTACCATTCTGTAAGTAATTGGAGAGAATATTTCTGTTATGAAAAACTTTTTCTAGGGAGCTCTTTTAAACCTGTAATGCTAGTTCCTGTTCTGCAGTAGGTCTCGTTATTACTGTGTGTCAGGGATGTCAGCTAATATGAAGGTGGGAGATAGCAAAACTAGGTTTTCATAGCTCTTCCTATAGCTCTCAAAAAATAATTTTTTCTCTGTGCTTATTTCTTATTTTTTTTTTTTTGCTTTGAAAAAAAGGGGGCAGTTAAACCATCTTTTTGCCAAGTATACAGCTTCAAAACTGGGTTTTCTTGGCAATAATACATCCAGTGTTGATTCTGTCCTGCATTCTGTGTGTTCATCTTTGTGAAGTAATAAGGTTTGCAACCGTGAGCCTTCCAGTATTGTTCCCGGTGGCCCTTGCACAGAAATACACTCTTGGAGTATGACATGTAGCTCTGGAGAGTGAACTTCTGCAGCTCCTGTGCCTTTGAGTAGCAGAAACAATGTCCAGGGAAATAAGATATTGAGGAAACAGCTCTGCTTTAAATATTGCTCTGAACTTTATAGCAAAAGTGAATAAATCTCTAACTTTGAATGCACGTGTAACTACTGTGTTTCAGCATGCAAATGGCTGCTGAGGTAGCAGAGAGTGCGCGCTTGCTGCCTCTTCTCATGTGTAATCAAAAGGTACAAACGAGAAGGCATCTTTCTCATAAACTGGGTCACTGGGTTAATAGAGTTTTGAAAATATCCCCTCCTAACCCATGCCGTTAATATCTCAGCATCCATCTAGATTTTAATACTGTCATATGCCCATGATGTGCGTGTCTGTCATCTGCTTGCTCTGAAGGTTTCCTCCCTCAGTTGAGGAAATACTCTGCATGATACAGATCACTGCTGAATGCGATGTGATGCTTTGACTGGCAACAATTCATCTTCATTTTGAACGCTAAATATTCCATTTCTCTAGCTAGTGAAAGGCTTGATTTAGGATAGCGCCTTAGTGACTATTCCAGGCAAGGGTTTAAAAAGGCAAATATTCAGCTGAACTTTATACAAATTTAGTTTTTAAAAACTAGTTGAGCTTTTCATGGTTCTGTGTCTGGTACCCGTTCCCTGGACTCTTGTGTCTCCTGCTGCCATGGGTTTGACTGAGACTCTTCTATGGGTGGTGTTTGCACTGCTTTCTTGCTGGATTTTAGTATGTTCCCTTTGATAGTGATTCAGCAGAAAATTCTAGGGTTTAGGGGGAGAAGGAATAGCGGAAGCAGTTAATGAGCTGTATTTGCTGTTCTGTCAAAAGAGGTGAATCTTCTTTTTAGTTTACAGATTGCTAACTTAATCCAAGGGATTTGAGATGGACCGTTCTCTAGGAAAAGGTGTCTTCCTCCTTGACCATCCTAGAGGAAGCCGAGGTGATGCGCTCCTGTTCATTAGACAGCCCACATAGGTGGGGATGGATCCCTTCCCGAAAGGTGCCGCTCTTATTCTAAACAGAACTGCTGAGTTTTTATGATATAAAACATTAACTTTACTTTCCTTCCGATTCAGATGCCAAATGCTTCATCCTTCTCCCCATCCCTTTTGGCCCTAGGTGCTCTGTCTTCTCAGCTACAGTCTGGGTAGGGTGGGTTGGCACGCTGTTACTCCTAATGCTGTGGCCTTCCCTGATCTGATGAAGGGAATATGAAAAAATGCTTTGCTAGTGGGTGTGTTCCCCTTTTGGACTGGTAGTCAGGATCTTGCAAGGAGGGGCCAGATGCCTGGTTTTCTGAGCAGCGTGGGTGCAGATTTCATGTGAAGGACGACTCAGTCCTTCTTGCCCTGTAACAGCGAGAGCTG
Source organism: Charadrius vociferus (assembly GCF_000708025.1). Lineage (NCBI taxonomy): Eukaryota > Metazoa > Chordata > Aves > Charadriiformes > Charadriidae > Charadrius > Charadrius vociferus. The sequence continues at coordinate 2,236,846 of NW_009649473.1, read as the reverse complement.
AATAACCATGACCTGATTTTATTCATTTTCAGATGTCTTTGAGTGCACTTTTTCTCCCCCTCCCCTCTTTCTGAGAAGTAGGGGCCACTCTGCCTTTGCTATTAGGGATCCTCCTCTCTCTCCTTAAGCGCATCTCTCCCAGAGAGACAACACAATCAAGCCAACCCCTTTTTCTCCTGTAACCCAAATCCCATCTACCCCAGATAGTTAAGATTATCAGGTAACTTTGCTTGCAGCCTGTGAGAGCGATAGTTTGTAGTTGCTTTGTGGTTAGCAAAACGAAAGCAATTTCTCTCCGCTTACATTGACGGCAGTTGTTCTCCCCACCAGCTCCTTTAAAGCTTCTCCCAGCCTAGAGCTTAGCAGCCAGGTCCCGGCCACCCTGAAGTTTGTGGGATCACACTCTGGCTTCACGGGATAATGACTTTTCTGCCCACATCCAAATGGTACCGGCTACCGCTTACGAAAGGAGAATGGTAAATTCATCTGTTAGCTGCTCTCTCTCCTGCAAGATTTACTTCCGTCAGGGATTTTTACAGGCTAATGCTGTCTTTCGTGATGGGGATGTGTGGTGAAGGAAATTTATTGTTCCCTTCCTAATCGATGGCTGCAATTTCATTTCGGAACAACCACTTTATGTGCAAGAAAGCGATTCCATTATGCCACCGCACAGCGTTGGGAGCATCTGTGGCAGTGGGGGCATTTGGATTAAAGAGAGTAAAGGCTGCACATCTGCTGCCCTCCACCCCTATTCACAGAACACAGTGTTAATCCTAAAGAAAAGAGAGCAATTAGCTTGTAAACCCTTCCTGAACCCACTGGAAGATTAGCCATTTTCAATTAAAGCTTTTCAGCTGGAAAGATAATGGGCTAAAATTTCCAGCTTTTAAAAAATACTATTATTGACCATGTGGTTTTATTTCTGTCAATTTACATCCTTTATAATTAGCTACCCTGGGATAATTAGGACTGCTTTGCGCCATTCCCCGTTCCCCTCTCTTTCCCTTTCTAATGCCAATGATAAACTGACTTTGTGGTCCGTCTTGTGGCCTGTAGCAACTGGCACGAATCCACTGTTGTTGTTTGGACCCACGCTGGGGATGAGCCGTAAGCAGTATTTTTATAGGTTACTGTAACTCACAGGTAAAAGGATAAACCTTTACATACCGCTATGAACGTGCTGTAACTGTTCCCGGGGAGCCTGGATGGGAGGAGGGAGGCTGATCCCGTCTTGCAAGCCTGCAGTAACAAGCAATTTGCAGTCCCTCGGGGAGTTCCACATGCTCTAAAGCCAAAATATTTCTTTATATATCACTGGTCCCAGCACTCGGGGGTTACCTGGAGCTGTGTGTGGCTCCGCTTTGTCCCAGCTTGGGAGGTAAAACTTCACATGCCGGAGCTGGAGCCAAACCAGCAGATGGAAATGCCTCACCCCAAAACATGTGGCGGATCGACTCTGTCCGAAGGCGTCTGCGTGTTCGAGCACTTCTGAAAGCCGCATCGCTCCTCGGGGTGTCTGGGTAGAGCTGTGAGCCTTCCTGTGGCAGCAAGGCAGTCTGACCTGGTTTCACCCCACATTGGAAAGCCGCACGCCAATCACTGCGGAGTTAAAGTGCCTTTCGGGTCGTCTCGGTTTGCTTACTGTGATCTGCTCCCCCGCGTTCCCTGCGGCTGACACACGAGTGCAGCGCTGGCGTCGCTCAGCGTGGTCTGTGCTGCAGACCCAGCGGGGGTGAGAGGCTGGGGCTGGAGGTGACAGCCTCATCTAGCGCTGACCACTGCGGTGTCCCCCTCAGCCGGGTATCCCTGTCTGCACCGTACAGCGTGCCTTGCGTCCCATACTACCACAAGATAATGCGATCAGCTGTGTTTCAGGGGACTTGTGGCTTTGGTCACCACGTGTGACTCTGAAACACAGCCATGCCTGTGCTGCTGGTAGTGGTTGTGCTGCATCTAAGCAACAAAAAAGAGAAGAAAGGCTGATCTATCAGAAAACCGCTTGGCTATGTAGGCTGAGGTACCTGACATGGAAGGAGGACTTCTGAATGAAGTAAGCTCAATGAGTTATCTGAATGCAAAACCACCCGGAGCTCTGACTTGTGGATGCAGCGTGCGCTGTGCTTTTTCTGAATCACCAAAATTATTGGTATTGCTCCTAGTTCTTGGCTGTCTCCCATGCAGACCTTGGCCAGGTCCCACCTAGCTTTGCCTTGTCTCTTCTAGAAGAGTTGCATGGTAGCGCGTAAGGGCAGATATAAAAGCCATTAAAGCTTTTTTTTGTGTAAGGAATATGGCTTGGTGCTCTAGGGATCTTGCTAGCCTTATCGTGCTACTGATATTAACATCATCTTTTTGCAGTCAGCGCTTTCTCTGCTATTTCTTTGTTGAAATGCATATGAAAATATGCCTTGGAAAATATTTTACATCTGAACTAGTTAATACAGCACCTTGGAGAGAAGGTATCTGATGCAACAGAGTACAAATGAAGCCTCATTAAGCAGGAATTCAGTGATTCTGCTGAATGCCCCTGCAATTAAATTTCATCTCGATTCATATGCAGGTCAGGAGAGTTTGGAAGGAGAATAGAGGAAGCAAAGTACTGTGGCTCTGTGCTATGCAAATTAGTGTTAACATGGCATTTCATTTATTGTTAATGCATTGTTACACTGCTACTCATTGAAAAGAAACTGTGTGACAACTGCTAAGACTGATGACCCACTTGCTTATTTTTCCATCTGCGTTGGCAGCGTTGCCTCTGAAAAGACCAGTGCCAAGATAAATCTTTTAAGGGGAAGATGTGGAGGTTTTGCTTCCCATAGAGAGGAGTGGAGTTGGATGCTGACTAAATGTTAAGACCTGTCCTTCAGGCTGCAGTAAGCTCTACCTTTGCCTCTCTCTCTCTCTTTGGGGTGAGATGTGGCATGGCCCGCATCCCTGCCGCTGGAAGGAGCCTTTGTTTGGGCTCAAGCGTCCAGGTCCTTTTGGAGGAAGAGGAACAAGTCTTCAGCCCTTACTATGGTGAAGACCTGAGCTCTTACGGCATGTAACATAGTAAGGGGTTCAGGGATGCTGACGTGCTTTGCAGCTCCGCACCAACGTGTTCACACCTCTGCTCCCACAGGGCAGCTCCCTGCAGTTGCTTGGGCTAGTTGAGCTGTGGGGCTGCTGTCCTGTTTCGGGGGGGCTGAGGTGCCAGTTCCACATTTTCTCCGAAGGTCCACAGGAGGATGTTTCCTCTCTTCTGTTTTTGATTAACGTGGTCTACGTGATGGAGCTTTTTTCATCCAAACTGCCTACCCATAGTGGGAAAGGGGGTGAATACTGGCTGGCTGCTAAAACAGACCCATCACGAATTTTGATTCTTGGCAATATTAATAAAATATAAAGAAGAAATAGCATTTCTGCTGAAGAGGAGAGACCATGAACAGGCCCTGCCAAGGCAGCACTGGTGCTGATATTGAGGTGCCAAGTGCACCTGCCATGTACTCACTGTAAATTGGAATAGCTTAATGACCTTAAAACTGGGAAACAGTCCCGTCACTGGAGAACTTGGACGCTGTTTTCCCTCCAGTTTTTTAGGTGTAAAAAACTTGCTATCATTCTGGCACATTGATCACTAAAAGCTGATAAGGTGGGAGCTATTAGGCGTTTTGGTTTCCCCCACTTGCATGACGCTGCTCTTGGTCTCTGCTTCTGAATGGTTCCTCCATGCACACGTAGATCTTTGCTGAGCTGGTTTAGTGCATGGATTTTACTTGTGTCCTGGGACTGTTTGGTAGCTCCTAGCTACATTGCTATGAAAGATTTGAGGGGGGGGGAGCAAAAAGCAAAGCCAATTAGGAGCATCCCTAGAGGAGGGGTGTGTCTTTTGCCCGAAAAAAGTTCTTGTTCTGTACAATACAGCCACAGAGATAGAAATAAATGGGAGGAATAAGCTCCCAGAAATAAGTGATGGAGCCACTTTCAGATGCTGTCCATGCAGCTTCCAGAGCTCTGCTTCTTTTGGAGCAGGTCATAAACTCCCACCTTGCCCTGGCATGGCTGGTGGCTGCCGATAGATTAACCTCCTGCTGCATTGCTTATTGCTGTGTCTTGTCAAGCTTATCTCTGTTTGGCTTAAAAAAACATTGGAAAGCTGAGATTCACCTTTGTTAGGATAACCTCTGCTAACAAGGTCCCTCAACGAGCTCTTTTGTCTCATTAGAGCTGGCTGGGAATAAGGGATTTTGGACTGTGCTGTAGCCTATTTGTCTTCTGCTGTTTCTCTCATCGTGCTGGAATCCTCGACCCTGTAGTGTCCTACTACAGTTACCTAGATCCAGAAATCCAGAGCCTGGGGTAAATTGTGGGATTTCTCCTCATGTTCAGTGACTAAGAAAAAAATGGTATAGCAGATGTACAGTATTACAGGGGAAAGAAGTGCTCCATGCTGCCCTGGGGACCAACTCTTTAATGGCCTCAGCTAGGGCAATGGGGCTGGGGCTGCTCTTTGCGTAACCTGAAGTATGACTGAAGGATCTGTAAATGCGATTACTCCCTAGAGTTCAGAGCACTTTCTTCCTCCCACGCAGACTGAGCATTACAAGTCCTTTTGTCAGGGTTTTGGACCCATTTTCACAACTTCAGGTTGCTGACTGAGGCATTAGCTAAAAGGGGGCAGTAAGGAGGAGCTGCCTGGAGGAGGCAGGTAAACCATTGAGGTTAAACACAGAAACGCTGGAAAATGCTTTGAAGTGGTATGAGACCTTGTCGTGGTGGGAGCATGGCTTACAGACATGATTCTGATGATAGTGCCTGTTATTTATGGCTCTTGACTCCTGTTTGAAATGCCTGTTTTACCTGGTGGTATGATGTCCTCTGGCAGATGGTTGCCAGAAGCGCAGACCCGACCCTACGGTTTGCTCAGAAAAGCCCCGGTAGCAAGATAGACCATGGGGAAGGGAGGCCAAGAGAAGGACGAGAGGTGTGCGTGAAGTCACCATCGGGGCTATGGTGATGAATGTTTTTGTGGATCTGAAAGAACGTTCTACCTAAAATTGTTAAAAGAAACCCCTGTGACTACTGAAAATGGCAGTATGCACTTCTCATTTGGGGTTTGGGTTAGAATTTTTTTTAATTCCCAAATCTGTGTAGCTAGTTCTCTTCTGTGACAGTCCTTGTGTAGTCCAGTCCCTTAAATTTGCTGTTGTTACTAATGATGCTGGTCCATCCCATCTCATTTGTTAGCCCAGTGACTTGAGCCTTGAGTTTTACTTGTGGGCATGTTCTCATGCATTTATTCTTCTTGGTTTTGCCAGGTGCACATGTGGAGAAACCAAATGGAAAGCATCAATGAACATGTTTTTGAAAGGTGAACATACAGACCCTTAAAGTTAAGAGGACTGCTGTGCTCTGTTGTCTGGCTGAGACCAGCCAGTGAAGTTTTTTCAAGGGAATGAAATGTAGTTCATTGTTCATTTTGGTGGATTATGGTGATCTCTTTCTATATGAAGTTGAGAAAAGACGTTTTCTTTCCTCCTTCTAGCTAAAAAGCTTCTAGGTAACTCACTTGGCTTTTAGTCGCTTGTAAAAGGAAAGGGCAGGTTGTAATTTCTTGCCAGGGAGAAGACTAGACTGATTTGGAGAGAAAGGACCAGTGCTGTCCCAAAGACTCAGTGACTTGTCTGTAAATTTAGCAAGTGAAAATTCAAGTGTCTGGGCTTCCATTTACATGTAATCGGGAAGGAAACGTCCCTCGCTGTTAGGAGGGAGGGAGCTCGGCTGAGGTTGGCCAGGGAATGTTGGTCATTGGGAACAGGCCAAAACTTTCATTTTTTTAAAACTGGAACTTCCAGTTACTACAGTTTTGGGCTTTGTTTCTTTCCTGAACTAAAACTCTATTACTTTGGTGTGCATTTCAGCCCAGTTAGGGATGCTGGTGTACAGGCGAGATGCCTAATTGGGGAACGCCGAAGCGCCGGTGTCACATGGAGAAGGGGTCACTGCAGCGCTTCCTTCTTCCCATTTATCACAGCTCCAGGAGGCATCCTGCATTCCCCACCAGCGTATTCCCCCTCTGCTCCCCCGCAGTGCTGTCAGGTGATGACAGATGCGAATGTCTCTTTCTGACATGGTTAAGCAGAAAAACGTACAGTGACTGTTTTGTTGTGCTCTGGTGGTGGAGGGAACGGATGGGGGTCTTGGAAGTACTTCTGGCAGTGCTCTCCGTCTCGGTGCTCTGCATCTGTGTATGCAGCAAGGGCTCTAATTGCCTGCTGGATGGGCCAATTTATCTTGCAGTGTTCATTACCAGTAATAAATTAATGTTTAGGACTGACGAGTGGAATTTGCGCTTAAAAGAAAGAATAATCAAGGACTTCTTCTTCTGGCTCCATTATTAAACTGTTTAAGTAGCCTTTTCCTCTAAGATTATTTTTTTTAAGTCCATTCTCCCTTTCCCATAAAAATAGATCAGTAAAATAGGGTGTTGCATTTTGGGGGTGTGTGAAAACCAGGGCATCTGCTCAGACCAAAGATGAGCCCTGCTGCAGGCCTCAGGCTGGCATGCAGTTGTCTGGGGTTTCTAAATGAGCCCAACTACATAAAATTGGAGCAGTTGAAATGGAGCAAATGTGCAGCCAGTGGGTAGCTGGGTAATCAGCTGTGAAATCTCTTCTACCAGTAGAGTGATGGGTCTTCCTCTTGTCCCTCCTCCTCCTCTCCCTGTCCGCTGCAACCAAAAGTCAATGAAGGAGGGGTGAAGGCACTCCAAACCTCTTGGTTCTGTGCAGAGATGGGTTGGAATTCCCAGTAAAAACTGGCTTTCCCAGTAAGACATCTGGAAGCACTGGGCCTGCTGTGCCATAAACAAGCCTTGACAGGGTGGATGAGCAGGAAGAGGGGTCTCCGGTCCCAGGCAGACCCCCAATGTGCAGGCATGTATTTTTAAGTGGAAGAAATAGGATGGGGAGAAGGAGATGGCAATGTGAAATCTTAATTTAAGATCTGAATTTAAAAGAAATAGAACACATCTGCGTCAGTCTCTTCTGAACCTTCCCTAACCCAAAGCAATTTCTGTTGCTATTAATATGATTTTTATATGCGGTTAGAACTTCGGTGTTTCTCTGTGCACTGTAAGTGCGTGTGGTTGGGTGTTTTTCCTCATCATTTTCCTGTGGCTGACTGTTCATTACGTTCATTCAGCTGTCTTCAGAGAGTCTCCTGGGACTTCATAATGCGGAGTGATGTAAGATCCTCTCCATGTTCTCCCGGGCTCAGAGCATGTTCTACGCTAAATGGTCCATTTCAGGATCTTGCTGGAGTGTTCCACCATCTTGTGATTTCTGACGAGAATGCTTTTGGATGTGGTTAAATAAGTAATGTTTTAAATCACAGGAACAAATACCCATCAAGCAGTGGACTAAATCATTGATATTCTGACTAGCCTGTGATCTTCCTTCCGCTGTCCTCCCTGTCTTGTTTGCATAAAAGTGTATTCTGTAAATGTCATCCCAACCAATTTAGGCCATGTAAGGTTTGCAGCTTCACTCCCACCAAGGTTCTGGGAGGATTTGTAACTTAGCTGTGGGGAATGATATTTTAAGTTCAAGAGCAGGACAGTATGTGTTGGGTACAAGAAATGATAAACCAAGTGATAGTACATGTGTGTGCATGTAAGGGTAGCTACTCCTTACTTCCAACAGATGAATTTTGCTCAAAGGTCAGCCTGTTCCTGAGAAGAGTAAATACCCTTTTCTCTAGGCTGGTGGTCTATTAACTGGTGTTGCCTCTTTAGTTGTGTGGAGGAGAGCCAAGAGCCTGTGCAGATGGGTATTTCCAGTAGGGACCACCCAGAAGCTGTTCTAACCATGGACTGTCCTCAGCCCGTGCTGTCTTTTGGCTCAGCGTTTTATACTGAAGGGAAACCCAAGAAAGTGTTCCATACACCCTCTTTACTCCTAGGATCGTAATAGGAGATCAGTATATGCCAAGAAAGCAGAACTGAGGACTTTGTTTGTTTGTTTTGTTTTTCCTGGGGAAAGGCTTTTGTAACACCCTCCCTGGTCCCCCTCAAATTAACTTCTTTTTCCAATACGCACAGTGTGTTGGTAAACCCCAGACGTTCTTAGGTGACCTTTGTATGTAGTTGATATTGCCAGAGCATTTTTGGATAGCTGCTAATTCCGAGCATACAAGCATAACGTTAATATCAAAAGGTACAGGAGGGTGTACAGACTCTTTGTGAAAAATCAAAGCTCTACATACTGTTCCTTGAGTTTTTCAAGACATAGCTTACGTTGATGCCTCACGCTCTTTTATGACACCTGTACATTTTGATGTCATATCTTTTTGGGCTGCCTAATTTTTTTGGTGTGTGTGGTGCACCCTTTTCCTTCCCCATTAGAAACTCAAGCTGTTCACTGCAACTGGTTTTAGTATAGTGCCACCTGAAACATGAAGAAAGTGTTGTGTTTATGGGTTTTGGCCAGAAACCATTGCGTAAACATCTTTATCCTCTCCAGGCTCCTGACGCGCTGGGCTCTTGCCAACCAGCTCAATGAATGCCACAAGCAATTCTGAGTTTGAAATACCAAAATGCCTCTTTTTCCACCAGTAGCAGAGGAATGGGACAACTCCATCCGGATCTTGTCCACAAAAACAAGCAGCTTCAACTATGTAGTAGAACTGCCCTCTCATACCCTTTCTCAATGCAGCAGGTATTCGGGGAAGAATTTTATGGTGGTGTAAACATAAATGATTGCTTTTAGCTTTTCTTTAAAACATCCCATTGGAGATGTCCATTTCACAGCATCCAAAGCAATGGGCTGTTCTCAAGTTAGCAGCTTCTTGTTGTATTTGTGGTACAACTGGAGATGTTTTTTTCCTTCAAGATGAGATTTCTTTGCAGCAAAAGCATTAATAGCTGTGTGAAAAGATTTCTAATTACAAATTTCAGCTCAATTACTAATTAATTCTATTGTCAGACTGAACAACTTCTTAAAAACAAATTATGGACCAAAATATCTCTTTTGTAAGTAGTTTTTTTTTTACTTAGTAATTTTATTGCTTCTGTATAAGTTGTCTGCGCATGAAACAGCTGAGTTTGAACCAAAATAGAGATGCTGCTGCATTTCAATCCAAGCAAGAACTCTGATGTTAGGCTGAAATCTAGTTCTCCTTTTCCACGTGGGCCACACAGAGTTAGGGTCCTCAGGTCTGCAGAATTTCCTGCTGGCACATCCAGATGTGTTCAGGCCCTCCTGATTTATCCTGATTTGTTTCCTACGGAAACACGACTTAACCTTGCTGCCTCTCCCCAAGCTTCCTTCTAAATTTGTAACTTCTTGACCACTTTCAGCCAAATCTAGTAGAAGTCTCAAACACAACTGGACCCTCCTACAACAATGTAGATGGTTTTTGTGCCTTTGTGCCTCGGACCATGCTTGTCTTGCTCTCTCTTGCCATTTGTGAATACAGCGACTATGGAGAGAACTGCCTGTTGGATGTAAGCTGTGGGCTCGGTACAAACAGGGTTTGTGTCTCTCAGCTTGACTGAGGTGGGGTCCTGCCTGGTGCTGCAGGTGGGATGCGAGCCCTGCACGCACCCGTGCTGCCTCCCCTGCTGCGTACCCCAGTGCCGGGACCGTAGCATCACCCCTATTCTCTGCATCTCCAGCAGAAGTCAGCCTACTTTGTTTTTCATTTTAATAGCAAAGGAAGCAAGGACTGGTTTATCACAACAATTTCTTTGTAGTCCAGTACTCTATCTTCACCCACGGTGGAGGACCAGCTGTTTCGGGGGAAGCCATGAAGCATCCTGTCCTGAAGGGCAGGACTCCCCGTGACCCAGCTGGTGTCCCGCATTGCCCCCGAAGCCTGCCCTCACCGCAGTGCATTGCTTGCCCAAATCCTAGCACAGGGCTTGCGTGCGGTTTGCAGTTCCTCTGCCCTTCCTAAGAAGGGGTTAAACCGAGTTTTCAGCAAAGGCTGTAGGCAGGACATAAGACTGCAGTTTCATACTCCCTTACGCTGTGTGCGTGTGTGTGTTTGGGAGGCAGCGTAATGCTTTGACAGCAGCTTGACATTGCCTTGAAAGGTGCTGGAGGCTCTGCAAGCACTTGCCAAGAGGGGGTGGGGGAGAGGAAAGTGTGTCAGGCAATACTGCAGTCGCAGCCTCTTCTTGCGCTCAGCCCCGCTGCTGCTGCTGCTGCAACTTGGAGGTTTGTGCGAGGCTCCGCTGCTGGCCAACTTCTGCAGCTGGCTCCCAGCACGGCGCGGAGGGCAGCGCTACCTCCGCCACAGCACCGCGGTCCCTTTTATATATTCTCCCCCCCCCCCTTTTTTTTTTTTTCCTTTCTCCCTCCCCCGCCTGAAATCCCCATGAAATCCCCAGAAGGGCTCAGGCAGGAAAGGGCCAGCACGTCTCCATGGGATGATGTCCGCTCTCGGCCGGCGGGGCGCGAGGTGGAATACCGCTGGGAATGAAGTGCACGCTCGACATTTGCTGCATCTGCCGGAGAGTCAGGGTTCAGTGCCTGCCTCCCCTTCAACCAGCTGTTCCGTTTGATCACTGCGCTTCCAACTTTTGCTTTGCAATGCCTGATGGCCAGGCGAGCTGAGAGAGCTAGCACGGGATTTTTAGGACCAACTAAAAAAACCCATACCTTTCATTTTCCTATTTCTATGCGGGACTGGTGAGTCACACTTTAAACAGCCATGTAAAGACATTTCTTTCTAAAGGATTGCCACGGGTTTGAGTCCGCGCAAACTGGACGATTTCTTTTTTATTTCCCTGCCGCGAAGTGAGGAGCAGCGTGTGCTGCAGCCCCGCTCGGCTGTGGGGGGCAGCCTGAAAGTGAGCCTGAGCCGGCTGGAAAGTGATTCCAGTGCAGGCAGGGAGAGGGAAAGGAGCGGCTGTTGCAATTAGTTGAATGATTTGATAGACAACAGCAGACATGCTTTGTGGACTGAAAAAGGATTTGCAGTCAGACTTTGGTGAGTGAGCCTGTCTGTATTTTTTTTTCCCCTCCTCCTCCAGTAGTTTACTTCTGTTTACTCCGATTTCCTTTAACCACCTTAAATATCATTAACAATTTCATGTGCTACGTTGAAGGGGATTTTACAAATCTAAACCTTTGCGTACCAACTGTGACTTAATTGCTTTGATTTGCAGAACGTGTCTCTGCTTCTCCGGAAAGAATTTCTCCCTGTGACCACGGGAGAGTACCCTTCAGGCTGCCTTCCCCTTTCCCTTCTCCAGCTGGAACACTGGCAGACACAGGGGCTGTTCTTAAGGCACCTCAGATATTGTGGAGTCTTTACAGCTGTTTTATTGTTGATTTGTTGTTTTTGTTTTTTTTTTTTTTTTTAAATCTGAATGTAACTCTTATTTTTCAAGATCAGCGTGTGAATGGGCTGGGCATTCAGCAATGGTGAATACAGGGCTGGGGGGGGCAGATGGGGGTCTCTGGAGGGACTCTGCTGAACACGGTGGGCTCACTGTCATTTCCCCCCACCTCCAGTGTAATCTACTGCTACCTTGTCTAATAAATATTTCAGCTCCTGCTAGAAATCTGCCATTTCAATGAGACGCTAACCCCTGTTTTAGAAACCTGGCGTGAGCAATTCACTATTGCCGTGGAGTATAAGAAATCTATTTCATCTCTGCGAAAGAGTGGGTAGGTGAGTGTAGAAGGGCACCTTTGCAGAGGGCACAGTCACCAAATCCTGACCCTGGTCCTTCCAGGATGGACAGGTTCTGATATTTCTACCTGGGTGTAATATTCAGGTACTTTGTTGCATGCTGTAGCTCTGCTTGTTGCAGCTAAATATACTGCATGGAGCTTGCGCTTCTGCTCTGATGCAAGCGTTTCCCTTCTGAAAGCGAAGACAGTGGAGTTGGAAGTACAGGGGTAATTTATGGTTTCTGCATCATTTTACATTGCCTGAGGTGATGTCGTGGGACTGGCTTTGTCCTCTCCTTGGCCTCAAGATGCCCTAAAGCATGAACCTAACTTTAGAAAATTGTTTTCCCTCCCTAAATCTAAGGGGTAAAATAAACGAGGTGTAATGCAGCTTAGCCTGGCTGTGTTGCCTAATCCCGTGGATGGTGACAAGATGCAATGTCTACTCACTGTAGCAGCATGGCAAGGAGCGGTTTGGGGGCTGGGGCTTATTTTGAAGTTGCCTGAGACATGGCGATGAGTCCTGGTAGGCAGAGGGAGTCTGGGCGCGTGATTTAACAGGGCAGGAATGGCGCCGTTCCATGTAAAGATCAACAGAAGACTTGGCAGGAGCTCCCATCGCTCTTGGGGCTGAGCCATAAACTGGGCCCCTAGCTCAGAGGTGGCTGACACCGACTATGCTGGAGTAGTCTCTTGGATGCCACCAGCCACAGAGTGGATCATTCATCCAGTTCCTCAAACATGTCACCAGAGGCATCTGGTGCTTTATTCATGCAAGTCCCGATGATCGCTGTGTTGCTGCACATGGTGATGTTGTCTAGGTGTTGGGTGGCCAAATGAGAAATATTCCTGATCTCAGCCCCAAACCTTTCTTGGAGAACCTTGAGTCAATGTTGTGTGTAGCTCTGTCGCCTACAAGGGAATGGTGCAGTCATTGAGCTGGTAAGGAAGCCTTCTTCACCCTGGTATTGGACCCTTACAGCTTGTGCTGGTGGTGCTCTTGAGGCCAAATACCAGTTACTGGTTTCCTCAGCATCGCACAGATGAGGCCGTCCTTTGCACCAGCCACAGCGCAAAGACGGGGAGAGGGGTAGGCAACCATCTCATTTAATGCCTGCCATCCCTTTTCTTCTTAGTTATTTTAGTGCATTGGGAAAAGCTTTGAGGGGGACTGATTGCAGTACATGGTGTTTGCTTTTGCTGAGGCTCAGTGAAGCTCTCTTTCGGTCGCTCAGATGGGTTCTTAATGTATTTTTTCTCCTGATAACCTGGATTTTTCATGAGACTTGTGTCCTCATCTGGAAATCATCTGAGATGGAAGCAATGAAGTGAATTGTTACCGTATCACTCATTTTAGCATTTTAAGTGTGATGGGCGAAAATGGAAACCAGATGGATTGTTTCAAAAAGGCATCCAAATGTTTCAGAAGTGTTGGGCCCACCACCATTAGGGTCTTGGTGGTTTCTTTCCTCTCCACTAGCTACTCTCAAAAGTTTTCTGATGGGATGTTTTAATAATACAGAGCTTTTGTCTGTCCTTCAGAATGGAAGGGTCAGAAAATGCAAACCGGCAGTGATGTTTTATGGAAGGTGGGGGAAGCGTTAATCTCTGGCTTGTGTGTGGCTGTGCTGACATCAGTGTGATAGGGTGTTTCCACAGAAGATCTTGCAATTGGAGGACTTCCCTGAAATGCTTTATGGCCTTTTCTGAAGTCTAGGAGGACCCTTTAAGTTTTGCTCTAGCAAACTTCATGTTCAGTTAGTCCTTACTGCAGGATCACTGCAGGAGTGGGCAGAACGACAGAGCTCATTGAGTCTCCTTTGTGCTGCTCCAAATGACCAGCTGAGAATCCCATTGCAAACCAGCCCAAGTTAAATGGTTAATTGACTATGGCACAGGCAACTTCAGAAGACCCTTTGTATTTCAGATGTATGCATTTGGGTGACTTTGTTATTTTTTATTTTTTAAAATATGGTTTGTATAGAATGTAAAGGAAAAATAAGGACCATAGATGAGGATGTTCAGTGCTTTTCTGTTTGGGTTTGTTGTTTGTTTTTAGGGTTAGGTTTGTTGGGTTTTTTTTTTTGTTGGCATTAGAAGCCATGCTTTTAGCGTGAGATGGACACTCTGCAGACCAAGGAGAGCACTGTGGATTTCCTGTGCCTTCTTCCTGACCATCAAGCTGCACCCTTTATTTGCAGGGTGGGAATGGCCAGGGAAAAAGACTTGTTAATAGATCTCTGCCCCTTCCTGCTTGTTGGTTTTCAGGGGATCAGCTCCCCTGTTCTGTGCTGTGCTTTCTCTGCAGTAGCCCCAGATCTTCCCAGCTTGCCAAATAGGTGGGGGGAGAAATAGAGAAAAAAAACGTCTGAAAGGGATAGAAAACTAATGTGAGGAGCCAGAATAAGACAGGAGGAAATCTTCATAGATAAATCGCCTAGGAAGAAAGATTTTATCTTTCTTATTGAAGAATTTATCACAATAGTGCTATTTAATATAAATCCTGCTCATCAAGCTGCTTACGTCACTTGTCAGCTTTGCCTCAGTGGCAGCAAAATGAAAGATTTAAGAGAAAAAGTAACTGGATTGTGCATACTAAGACACACATCTCTGGGTCTGGAGCTGAATCACAGCAATCTTGATTTCCTTGAGCCAAAACTGGGCAGAGAGAGTTTGTCTGGGCCATTCCTCTGCCCTGAACTAGTATCAGTCATACTTACGGTATGATCCAACCACCTTGTGTTTGAATACATCTGTGCTGGAAACACCTCATCAGCTCAAATTTATTCACTAGCCTTGGGTATTAAGGAAGGACTTCCTGTATCTGCAATTTTGTTGCCATTGCTACCTGTTCTATCACAGATGACAGATTACTCCTTCCCTCTGTGCATCCCTCTTCCCGATGTCTGATCACAGCAATAACCCTTTCCCTCTCCTTCCTCTCTTCTCTTTAGTATGGACAACTCATTCTCCCCTCCCCCTCTTCCCCCCCGGTCTCATCAGTTGTGGTCTTCTGGATGTCTGACCAGACTGCACTGATTCCATCTGAATGAACTCCAGCTGGACCACATCTTTCTTGAACTGTGGTACACAAAACTGGGCGCTGCATTCAAGCTGAGGCTTTTATCAGTGCTGAGTAAAATGAAAGGATGATAATAGATCTTGCAGACTATACCCACCTTTACATGTACCAGGGTGTTAGCTTTTCTTGCATATGATGTGCCACTGTGGAATTACATTTGTTTTGCAGCCCACAGTATCTGAGGAGTCCTTCCACAACTCTCACTTAAAGGGTTTTTCTCCATCCTTTGTTCATTTGATTGTTCCTGCCCAGGTCTGGTAGCTTGCGTGCACCTCTACTGAATTGTATATTTGTTTTTTCAAACATATATGAATCATTCTGGATTCAAAATTTACTTTCCAGCCTACTTCCAGTCCCTCATAGCTGGTAGCTGTCAGTAAACTTAATAAGAACAATCTCACTGCAATCAACCAGGTCATTTAATGAAAACCTGGAGTCTTACCAGACTGGGGATGTGCCCCCACAGATCTTCGTTTAATACATCCGTCCCTTCTGATTGTGAACAACTGATGAATTTTCTCAGTGTGTGGTTTTCCAATCAGTTTTGCATACACTTCATAATCATCTGTATCCTGCTTCCCAAACATACTTATAAAAATAGCATGTGAAACAGTGTCAGAAGTATTTTTAAAATTGAGATATGACAACTTGCATTTTCTATCTACCCAGAAATGTTGCTCTGTCATAGAAAGAAATTGAATGGGAATGACTTACTTGTGGTAGATCCAGGTTTGTGGTTAGTCCTACTTGTTTTTTTTTAGCAGCTCACACACAGATGGTCAGTTCCAGGAACTGAAAGAGAAGGTGATGGATTTGTCATTCTCTCGCCCCTGTTCTGATATCACTTCTATTTGTTTGTTTTTTTCAAGTTGAACATTGAGTTTTGCTCTTCTGAAGCCTTGTGATGTCTTACCCAACCGCCACAAAGTCTTAAGGACACCTGTTGATGGCTTTAGGACTTCGGTGGCCAGGTCTTTAAAGTTTTGTTGAATGTAAGTAAAAATGAGGTGATCTACACAGTGGAAATGAGTTCTTGCTCTTTTCTAGAGATGACCCATTCCACCAAAATTGCTTTGTATAGAAGAAAAAAGACTAAAATAATCTCCTACAACTTTTCATGGCTTACAGCAATGAATTATCTTTTAATTCAGTTTTTCCCCTCCTGTATGGAGGATACAGGTGTTTTCCTCTTACAAGGCTGTTCTCATGCACGTCTTGATAGTACACAATTGTGAGTAGAAGGATGTTTTTTCATTGTAAAGCTCAGGCAGATTTAATAAATACGTCAGTCCGTAGTGTCGGCTGAACAATTGCTATTGAGATTTTCTCTCCAGCACTGACTGTTGGAGTCCAGTTTGCAGCCCAGACATTTACCTCCCTCCTTAAGAAAATCTCATTACTGCTGGAAGAGGTGCGCTCTGGCTTTGAGTGACCCATAGTAGGGGACTGAATTTCATGTGGTGCGTTAAGTCTTGCTTTTGGCTTTATGTCCAGGTTCATTATTCTTCATAATATTTGTTCTGTTTTGTTAATCCAGATAAGCCAGGGATAACCGCACTGCCAAAGTGTTTGTATATGTTAGGGCATGCAGGATTTGATTTATTTTGAAAATGGACTTTTAAACTTGATACTTGTATGTGGATGCCAATGTTTATTACTTGTGATTTTATCTACTTAACTCAAGGATGGAAATCGTATGCAATTTTACGCAGAAGGTCACAAAAAGGTGTTGGGCAACTTGTAGGAAAGGGTGCCTGTGCTTTTGTGTTTAGGCGTGTGTAGGTGTTGCAAACAAAAGAAATAATTAAAGCAAAGAAGTAGTAATAATCAGAAAGAGGTGTTGGCACAAAACTGGAGGAGAGAAAGTAGAGCAAAAATAAATATTTAGCAACATTCATCAGTTGACAATTGAATGCTACCAGGCATAAGAACATTTAAGGCTCTTTTCAGCTGTCAGTTCAGCTACTGCATAATTTTTAGCATGTGAGTAATCCCATCAGGGTAGGCATGGTCTTAAGCCTTGATAGGATGGGACCCCCAGGTCATTGTACGGCTGTCTATTCAAGGTGGCAGAATACTGTTTCAAGACAAGCGTGCTTACGTGGGAGTTAGGAAATTCTGGTTCTGTGACAGTCTGACTGCCAGTCTGCTTCTGATTTTTTTAATAATATTCTGTTCATAACACAAAAAAATTACTAAGCTTGATGTTCTCAGCTGCCAAATTTATTAATCTGTGGATTTACAAATCAGTCTAGTAACTTAAGAGATGTGCAAAATCACACAGGATGAAGATTTTCTCTCCCTCCATCCCCAACAATTGCCATCCCTGATTTTTTTATTTCAATGAAAGTTGGGTTTTTTTTTTCCTTTGACCGTGTGTTTTTGTTCAAGGATCTGATAATTACATGCTTGAAGATGATGGCTTTTCAAAAGCATCTTTCCCAGCAATTTTCAACTGGAGATGTGGATAAAAATATCTCCCCAGTTTTTTATCAGAAATGTTTTCAGTAATGTGCAATTATGAGCTCTGCCTTCATTCAATTCATCCTGGAAGAATTTGCTTCACAGGGAAATTCATTTCCTAGCTGCTGTAGATGCCAGCATAGTTGGCAGCTGCAGGTTTTTGTGGGGAGGAGGGAAAAAAAGGCCCAGAAATGAAAATTGCTGTGAAGTAAATTGGTCCCAACACCTGGAAACCATGAAAGGGTGGAATATCATACTTTTTTGTTAAATCATTGTTAAACTGCTTTGCATGTCAGTCCCAAAATGGCCTTGTAAATTATTTAGTATAGCTGAGAGATGAAGAGATGATCCCACTTAATTGTACCTCACAACCGATCTGTTTCTTGCACAAGTTCATGAAATCACATTAGAAAGGTGGAAGGAGTTGTGGTTTTCTTCCCAGCAGTACTTTAGCTTCCAGTCTCAATGTATAATTATCACTCACTTGGTATATCCTAATGACGCTATAAGCTAGGAGCTGGCTCAGGTTTGGGGAGAACTTGGTGTTGAGACTAGAAGGGCTGTAGAGCAGTTACAAAAAGAATAAATATACGTTTGTCCTGGGAGGCAGGAACTTGTGCAGATAAGAGTAAGATCTGGCTCCCTACAGCCCTGGCGTGTGGTTGAAAATGGGATTTGCTGCATCCTTCTGCTTTGCATCCTCCTCTTTCCCAAAGGAGGGAGATAGGTCTCTGATCTGGTGTCTGCTGCTGTTTTGGATGTTGTACGTCAAGTTGTTTGCGGCTATTGAGCAAAGTGACTTGCTCGATATCCCAAATAACTCTTCGCTCCCAGCTTCTGCTCCCTCCTCTGAGCGCTTTCTGTTGGTGCCCCCAGAGCCTGCAGGACCAGCACACCCATCCTCTGCCCTGTGGGAGCTCTTGCTGGAGCAAGGGTGGGATGGCACAGCTCCAGCTAGCTGCTTTTCCCAGACGAATAGCTGAGCTAAGTCATGGATCTGCTCCTCTGTCTTTGAACAACCATGTGCATGACCGTACCAACGGTGAAAGCCTGAGTCAAACCTCTTAACAAGTCCCCACTGCTGTGCTGCCAGCCTTGGTGGAGTTGTCCCAGCAGTAAATATTCTTCTCCATGAGGTCTCAGTGGAGATGCCCTCCTTTCCTGCTGTTGGCAAGATGGCTGATCCATATGGGGTCGTTATGGCAGTGGATGGTTCAGCCTGAAATGTGAGGGATGTGGCCTGCTCCTGCCCCGGTGATTTATAGGAGGTAATTTCTTTGTGGAATGCAGTGCCGTTTGGGTAGGATTAAACTCTTGACATAAGATGAATGTACATGTTTTGTTAAAGGTTTTTTTTTCAATAATGTGATGCATTTCCCATATAACCTACTGTGTAAACCGATCGTCTTCCTTCCTGCCATGAAATGCTGCGCTCTGTTGCTCGTGCTGCAGGAGTGCCTTGAACCTGCAGCTCACCAGCACCCCGGGCACATTCTCTGCAGGTTCATCCTCAGCTGACCCCTCTGCAGCATGCAACGAAGCCACGCGTGGGGATCAAGGGTTTGTGTGTGAGGCAGGAATGGACTTGATGGGGTCCTGGGATAGGGCCACAGAGATATGCCTGAAATATGGGGAAATAAGTGGGAAGATACTCAGGTACATATAGATCTGGATCAAACAGCCCAGGTGACTTACAAACCTTGTACCTGTGGAGTTAAAGTCAGGGTGAAGCTCTGAGACAGGGAGCACATCACTCATTGCTTCCTATTTTGCTTCAAAACCAGGTTTCACCCTGCGGTCCACTGCTTCCTCACCTGCCCTCGCTGTGTAGCACGTGGATCTTTTCCCTGCCGTTCCCCCTCCTTCTGCTGTAGCCGGGCTGTGCCAGGCGACCGCTGCCGTCGGGGTAGTGGCGAATGTCACCCAGCTCCAGGCTGGCACCAGGGACAGTCCAGATAGCTGCCGTGATTTGTGAGGCTGGGCAAGAGGCACGAGACAACAGAAGTTTGTTATTAATAATAATAACTTAAAAAAAGAATGAAAGCAACTCCCCTTCTCCTTTGTGTTTCGATTTACCCCCTACCTTCCCACTCAAGTGAGCTCAGCAGAGGCACCCCGTATCTGAGATGGGGGATGAGTGTTCCCCTTGCAGGAACTGGAAAGCAAAACGTTCTGGGGGCTGCGACAGCGGCGAGCAAGCAGAGCTCCACTGGCTTCCTCTCCTTTCTAAAAGTCCCTTTATCATTCAGCAGCCGGCTCAAGCAGTACCATGAGCTATAATAGGCAATTAGCTCCTAGCAGATTTATGTGACACTGCGTTTTATAAGCAAACAATCGTGTGTGTTTAATCATTAAATGGATCTGCTGTGTCTAACGTTCACGGAGACGATCTCTTTTCTCTCATCTCCCTGTGCACACACTTCGCTCTCTTGCACCAGTTTAGACCCGTAGACATTCATACTTGTGCAAAACTGATGGAAATGTGTTACTTGGCAGCTGCCTTTGGTTCTGGCAGGCAGTGGCAAGAGGTAAGTACTTGGCAATCCCTGCTTTCGGAGACATCCAGACTCCATCTAGAGGTTGGCATGGTGGGAACGGGAGATGCCCAGTGTGGGGGTGTTCTCCCCCTCCTAATGCTGCAGACCCTCAGTGTGGTGAGGGGCTGGGCAGGCACCTGCACAGCATCCTGCCAAGCGCACGCGTCCAGTGATTGCAGCATTCCCCAGACTTCTTGGGGTTTGGAAAGTAGTCAGTTTTAGTATTTGCAGTTAATTTTAGAAATACCTGCGCACGCTGCTCTTCCACACATCTATTACACACTTGACAGAGCCTGCTGGTTTTAATTTTTATTAGCACAAGTGCCTTGTTGAATCAAAATTAAGTGGGTATTTGGGAAGCATAATGTGAGGCATTACACTTAATGGTCTGTGTTCCTGAGTGGAGAAAGGCTATCATATGAATCTCCTCTCTTCCCAAGACTCTGCAGTCTTTAGCTACACCTGAATTTTCCCCCAGTTCATTGCTACCTCCTATCCTCCGTAAGCTGTAAAACTCGCAGCTGCATCTTTTCAGGTGTGTGTTGCATCTTTTCAGACATACACCCTTATTCAGATATGAATGTGCTGGGCCTCGGGTTGCGCTGCGTGGGGAGAAGGCAGATGTGCGGGGTGCAGGTGGGGCTGTGCTGCTGGGAGCTGCTCAACCCAGCCCCGGGAGGGCTTCCTGTGCCTCTGCCCTGTCCTCATCCAGGTTCAACTTCAGCCCTTCCCTTGTTCAAACAGGGAGCAAGTATCTGCCTAGGGCAATGCGAAAATGACTTTTTCTCAGTCCTGGGTAGAGTCTGCCATGAGCCAGTCCCTCTGGCTTTTTGTGATGCTCAGGAGAGTTCGGGCTCTCACCAAATTGTGAGCACTGTTTTAACCAATGTCCCTGTTCCTCAGCCTGTGTGCCCTGCAGCTGGCACTCTGCTCCTGGCTAATGCTTTGGCTGGGATGATTTTGGATTTTAAACATATAAAAAAAACCCAAAGGGAAAACTAAGCCACAGAACTGCGAGGCTCGAATTCTGCACAGAGCAGGATTTCTATGTGAAAATCCCAAGGCTGTCCCTGTTTGCTCACAGGTGCTCAGAAGAGTGAGCATGTCTTGTAAGCCTTTCAGAGGGTGGCAGAGCCCAGCTTGCAGCAATTTGTTCTCATTTTCACCAGAAATTTCCATGTCTTTTGGGAATTTGAGATTGGGTTCTCCGCCTGCTTTGCATCACCCGTGCAATGTGAAACAACTGGAAACCAGCACAACTGTTTGCATGAAGGCAGCTACATAAAACAGCTGGAATGCATTACTAATTTCACTGGAGCAGAGTCTTATCCATCTTTCATACTAAACAGATGTTTGCTTTCATCGCGGTGGTACTGTGCTGATCTTTGGACACCAGGCTGTTTGGAGAATGGGATATCGGCAGAGCCTGCAGCCAAGGCAAGTCTTGATGGGAAGCAAAAAGTGGGGCATAAACAGGAGCAGAGTTTGTTGGAAGCAAGCTTTAATGGACAATTCAGGCAAATTTTTAACAGCTGGTTTGATGGGGTCAGACTGTTCTAGTTCCAACATCAAATAACTTTGAGCTTTGAAACTTTCTTATTTCATCTTCTTGTCCTGCTAAATCTGATATTCCCTGGCTCTTTGATTTCTCTCCTTCTCCCTCCCTCCTTTCATTTTAAGCAAGGCTCGAGCTTAAACTTTCTTTAGTCTTTTAACTATAAGCTTATTCCATCTCTTACACAGCTCCTGTGAATCCTCCTGACACAGTCAAGGATAAAAGCAGCCCAGCCGCGTACACGGGCCATTGCATAATGGATGGTTTGTGTGTCAGAGTCTAAAATCTACATATGTTTAGATCAGTCATGAAGTGGGAACATCTGTATATATTCATATATAATGGCTTTTACCACATGAATGAATAATCCAGCTCCCACGATTTGGTATTTACTTTTTTTGAAACATTGCTACTTAGCTAAACACTGAGGGGAGAATCACATTTATGGGAATTAAGTCTTAGTAAGGTTTAGCGGAGCTTCGTGGATAAGCTGGAAACAAGTCTAAACGGGGTGCCGGAAATCTTTCTTTTAAAATAGTTAATGCTGTCTGGAACTTCTTCCTTATTTCTTGACTCCCACTGCTTTTTAAGCACTTTGCATCAGAATGCAGTGCAAATCCAGGATAAAACACCTGATTTGCAACCTATTGCATTGAATGTCTTCTCACATGATGCCATCTTCCAGCAGTACTAGCTGGCTTTGCAGTCCTCCTAAAAGGGGTTCCCAAACCTCGGGGGCTGGCAAACCTGGCTGTGAGATACCTTGGTGCACTGGCCCATGGGATGATGGAAAAAGCTGATGAAGATGTAGCTCCCCTGCTTAAAAGAAGGCTGGGGACTTGCTACATCTGCTCTCTGCTGGGCCAGGCTGGTTTATTCTTTCTCCGCAGTCAGCGAAGCCTCCGAGCCTTGTGCCAGCCCTGCCCTTGCCGCGGCTGGGGCTGAGCACGTGCCGGGCTGTGGTTAGCCGGGGTTGTCCTGCTTCACCAGACTGCTCTGATTTTTCATAGCTCCTTTTGAAGCTGTAGCCTAGTTGAGATGATCAGTGCAGTAGCAAATGAGGTCGTGGACAGCTTTGATACCTCCTTCTCATAGTTTATTTTACTTTTTTGTTCTAGTGCTGATGACATCCTTTAGGTTTTATATAAATCTGTTTTTTCACTTCACCCCTTGATCCCTGGCTTTTATTAAATGTTACAGTATTGAAGTGCATCTCTTCTGCTGCCTGATTTGCCTGGGGTTTGTTTTGTTTTGTTGGCTTTGTTTTCTTGTGGTTTGCATGGGTTTTCTTATTGCTGTTGGCACCGAGGTTGATAAAGGTCCATGGGTGGTGTGAATCAATCTCAGCCACCTCTTGAACTGGCACAGCAAATCTCCCAGTTTTGATCACTCATTTCATTTTCTCAGCCTTTTCCCTGGGCAAGAGCAGGCTTGTAATTGGGGCAGAGACAGGGTGCTAACCTGGACAAGTGGTGGGGTGACCTTCCTTGCAGCAGCCTTGCTGGGCTCCCCTTGCCCACCCTTTGTTAAATCTTGCTGGTTGCCCGTGTCAAACTGATGTTGCTCCTGGAGATCAGCAGGGAAGCAGGATGTGATTCATTGTAAGAAGGGATCTGCCTCAACTCCTTATCTAAGGAGTTATACTTTCTAGCAGGTTTTCTTAAGATTGGTTTACCATTCTTAGTTTCTTTCCACGATGCATGTTGTAAGTTTAGCCCAGGTGCAAAAATTTTATCTATGCTCTTGGGAGCACTTAATTTACTTGTGTAACATGGGCTGTCTTGGAAGTGCTATAGGAGTAAACCAAACCAAAACAAAAGGTATTACAACCATAGCGAGTCCCTCTTCAAAAAGAATTACCAGGCTGAACATTGGCACAGTGTCTTGTTGCCACCTCATCGTCCCTTTCTGCTGAATCCAATGGGTTTTCCTCTGCCATATCTAC
>NW_009649473.1:2210993-2213557 GCF_000708025.1 Charadrius vociferus | reverse complement strand
CGACAGTAGCAAAGCCCAGAAGAAAAAACTGTTGTCTCAACCCACTAATTTACAAACTTAAGGATAACCAATGATAGTTTCTGTTCCTCTCACTTTTATGTCAAAACTCAAGCTCTATCTCTTTACTTCCTATCTGCATATATGTTGGGGAGTGAGTATTCCAGTTTTCATCTGTTTGAAACTGAGCATCTTTCATCAGAAAAAGGTAGTGCAAAGAACTTGGACACTCATTGCTTTTTGGTTCTGTTGGAGAAATACTGATGTATCCTCCTGTGTCATGACAGGGTGGGATCTCAAGCTTTGAACTGGCCAGAATCACAGAAAATACTTATTATGGACAAAAATGACCTTTTCACTGGAAAAGGTCTTTTCTTTTTCAGCTAGCTTCTGCCCAAATGGCACATTCACCTATTTTATTTTATTTTTTTTAGACTGGGTTGTTTTCAGCCCAAATGAGCCATTCACAATCCAGTCTCACCCTCTGCATAATACAGGTCAAGCAGCTTAGCCCAATTACAGTGGATCATGCCCTGAATCCCCGGTCTAAGGGGTGCTAAATGGTTTGTAGAAAGATGCCCATCCATCATGACAAAGACATCCAGTAACACAATGTTGAGGAGGTTAATTCTCCTCATGGCATGGAAAGGGAGGACACGCACACGTTCCCACATACAGTATGAAACTCTACAGCTTTCCTTCCCAACTTCTGGCTGTCTACCTCCTCACTGAAGAGTTAGTTGCTCTCCTGCCATGCTCATGTACCCGATCGGATTGCCTTCTCCCCTTCTCTTCAATACAGAATTCCCTTGTGCTTCTGAACCTCCCTCCCTCCCTCCCTCCCTGGGAAGTTAATAGCCTCTTGATTTGACAGTTCTTCTGTGAGATCTTGGAGGATGGAAGACAACAGGTACCATTTTTAAAGCAGAGATCGTAGGGACCAAAAGGGAGTTTGTAAAAGGCAAAATGGATGAAATAATTTACTATCACTGCAGCAGATTGATCTCCGTTTCAAAAGGTGGACATCCCGACTTCTACCTGTTCCATCATCCTCAAACTGTTGATGTGTGCTGCATATTCACACCTAGGCTGTGCACGAGGGTGCTCACTTCTTGGCACTGCCAATGGTGCCTGAATCCTGTCTCCCCATCTCCTCCCTGGACCTCTGTGAGTCCAAGCCCAGCGTTAGGTAAGACAGAAAAAACCCCACCACAAGATATTTTGTAATATGGACATTGATAATTTTTTTTGGCTTTTTTTTTTTTTGATGTGTCAAAAATAAAAGCTTTTTCCTGCTTGGGGTGTACCTTTTGACAAACCTTCCCAGCTGGGAGGCTGCTTAGTGCCGCACCCTATGCAGTGAAAGCAGTCATGATGGTTTTCCTTAAAACAAAGCTTGGTTTTGCTTTTTGACTTAACTGCAGGGTTTTTAAACAAGCAGGTAATAGTGGCCGCTAGGTTTAGGTGGCACCAGCGATTTGAGTGCTAAAGTGTAATAAACTGGCAGTATTTAAACTCATTTGATTCAAAAGCCACAATAGAGTTGTCTTTTTTTATTTGATTTCACTCCACAGTCACTTAGCATAGCATTTCGTGCTTGAAAGAAGGAAAGTCCCCAGGGTTTGGATTCCGCGGGCTGCATTTCTTATCCATCTCCATATTCAAGAAAAAGTTTAGAAGCTTGTGTGGAGTTAATAGGGAGAATTGTAATCCCTTGCCAGATAGGATTTACTGCTGCCTGCTGCATAGTTTAATAAACCCAGTTGTATCTAGAGAGGCATTCTTCCCTGGGAATGGCGTTAGACTTTATCGGTCATTTCTCACCTTATTACAATTGCTCACTTGGATAACTTTCACGAAAGATCAGTCTGAAAATGTATCTTATTCCTCTTTAATTTTTACTCTTGAAGGGTATTTTCTTCAGATAACACAATCAGTATATCAGCAATATTTCATCTTCCTACCTTATTGTTGGACTCTCCCCAGTACAGTCTACACTGCTTAATAAGAGAAATTGCCAGATTGACTGGAAAATGTAACTTTTAATAACATCATTTCAGGCACTAGAATCGTGGAGGAATAATAATCTCATTGAGTTGATTTCTGCACTATTCTTGTCCCACATGCACAAAATTATCGCATGTAATGTGTGTGTGTCTGTGTGTGCAAATATGACCTGGAAGGGGATGAGAAACCGTGTCGTTTCCCCTGTCACCAAGTTGTTCATAAATATAAACTGATGAAGCTGTCTGAAAATGCTCGGGAGGGTGAGAGGGATTGCGAGAAGGGAAGTCTCTCTGCCTTCCTCTATTTATTTTTATTCTTTAACACTAGAAATTCAAATCTTGCTGGGGAGTGCTTAAGAAAAGTGAACTGGAGAGGGCTCACTGAGTGAAAAGGCCTGTTTGGTATGGATGTTTTTAGAGGATGCTTTGGAAAAGGTGAGTAAAAGTGAAGATGTTTGGGAAAAGGTATTTGTGCTGAAGACCCAGCCTATGTTATCCTTCAAGATGCTTTCATAAGCCAAACTTAATGCACAAAAGCATATCCTCACCAGAATGGGGAAA
>NW_009649473.1:2116649-2210982 GCF_000708025.1 Charadrius vociferus | reverse complement strand
AAGAGTTGTCCCTGATAAATTAAAGAAAGAAAAGAAACCACCAGTTCCTTCAGAAGAACAACATAAGCTCGTCTGTGAGTAGAAGAGCAAAAGAACCCTTATTTTCAACAGTTTTGCATCCAATATCCTTTGTTCTCCTCCCTACCATGCAAAGGAAAATGAATGGTCAAGCTGGTCTAGAGCTGGTTTGCATAGCAGCTCTTTGCTTTGCTGAAAGCAATAATTTGGGTGATTCCTACTCAAAACACAGTTTTAATGAAAGTTACGGGACTATAATCCTCTTTCAGGCTGCTCTCTCTCCCCTCTAGGTTGATGGATATTAGCCACGGGGTTCCAGAGGTGCAAAAAGACAGTAGATGGATAGATGTACAGACAGCACATGAAGTTAATTTTCGCAGAAAACCAAGCAAAAAAATGGAGCTGGCTTTAATAAAAAATTCTAGTCACTTTTTCAAGTATTTTTTCTTCCACCTCTCAGTACAGCTTGAGTGGAAATTAAGAACTGCTTCCAGGTCCTCTATCGCACGCTCCCTCAGATGTGCTGATTAGATAAATAGTTACTCTGCACTGGCTTCCAATGCAATAACGGGTGACAGACAATGCATTGTAGCAATGTCTCTGGTATATAAAGGACATGACTGTAATGGCAGGTTGACTGCAGATTCTTAAATCATGTCTCTTTTCATTTCTTTCCCTTTTATGCTGTTTTTATGGAATGCCATGTATTTAAAGAAAACATGAGGAGTACCAGATTTTGGCATTGAAAGCCAGGTCCAGCATTCATTCTTATCAGATGGGACTTGGATCAGTCCCTGGGAGGTGTTTAATATCCTGTGAAAGTTGATGCGAGTTAAATCTTTCCAAAGCCTGGCTTCTCTGCAGGGTCAACTTAAATGGGCTTTGTGCGTGCATGCGCACACACACACACACACAAATTAGATCTTCTACTCATTTACTAAATGCTGAAACTCTCTTCACTTCTCTATGAGAAGCAGGAGTTAACTTCCATCAATGTTATGTGTGCAGGGGGAAAGAAATACACTCTGGTATCCCTTGGAAGCCAACTTGCTTGATCACAGAGGTGTGTTCTGGCTCATATCTTGGTCTCATAAAGGCTACTGCTATGCAAATAACTATCTACGTAATTTCTGGTTGAAAATGGTTGCTTGAAACAAATTGTTCCTTTAAAAGTAATTTTGGTTTCTTATTAAAAAGAAAAAAAAATAGAAGAACAAAGCACGGAGTTTTCTGTTGAACAATAGGCTATTGTATCTTTTATAGATCTATTTCCTGTGAATAAAGCAGCAGGTGGTTATGAAATTATACATGCCTTAGAAGGGTTGGTAGATAAATGACTACAGGCTTTAGAAAAAAAGAAGGGGAGACGTGGAGGGTGTGGGGAGATGAATTTCATGCTGTGTGTATCAGGGAGAGGAAATTAAGAAGTACAACTTCCTCTTGGAATAACCTCGAAGTTTGGACAAGTTCTCCCTGGCTCAGGTGCCAGGAGCAACCACTGTACAAATGGGTGGAGGAGATGCCACAAGAACCTCGGATGGCGCAAGAAGCTGCAGTTGGTGCACCACGTTCCCAGCCTGGGGAAGGGAGTGCAGCTTCATTGCAGCGGGGTTGGCGCAGATACTGGCAGCAGGTTGATAACACTCTTGGGATGTTTTTTTTTTTTTTCCACCAGAAGTAGCTGGGAAAATGGGAGACAGTTCAGTCGTCATCTTCGGGGCAACGACTTTTTTCCAGCAAGTGTGGTTATTGTGCGGCATGGCCATCCTCTCTGGCTGTGCTCTCAGAAAATTTGTGATAAGTTGAAGAGAAAACATTTCCCTAAGCCCTCATTTGTCTTCTGTGTAACTCATGAACGTGTGCCGTGAGGGGGTTTGTTGCCAGTGGAGGGAAAAATATGAGGCGGCTCTTCACAACAGGCAGCCTCCGCCGTTTGTACCACAAATTTATTGGTATGTGTATTCATGAAATTAGGGAGGGGCTGCTCCCAAAATAACTGGGTCCATTCCAGTCATGTCTCACTGGTCAAGGGCAATTTTTATTTATTTTTTTTTTTTTAAATCTTCTTGGTGCAAAGGAGCGGAGAAGCATTTCAAAGCCCTGTGTGGGTCTGAGTGGCTGCCATGCGAGAGTTGCGTTGAGGATGCCCTGTGCTGACAGAGGTGGAGAAGAGATCTGTGATGGCACTGGGCTTTTCACCCACATACTTCCAAACACCCCACCGTGCCTCCTGGTGAATGGAAAGCCAGAAAAAAAAGGGCCTTAATTTAAAGGTCAGGGGACGTTTTTGGATGCAGTGAGCCAAACAGTCACTATCATGACAATGAAATTGTGCTGCGGAATCCCAAAGCAAAAGTGATATTTTTCTTCCCATTTTCAAGCATTTCACAGGAGCATGTGCTGTCTTGCCTAAGGATTTAGTACGTTCATTGCTGTATGCTTGGGCTAGTTTTACATAGGGAAGGATCATGAACTGTAGCTCAACTTTTTCAGTATTCTAGGAAAAGCAGTCTGCAGATTACCGGCAGATGTTTTCATCCGTTTGTTTGGGTTCTATTTATTTATTTTCTATTTTGATACGGAGCTGGAGCGATGCATTTCTGGAGATGGGAAAAGAACTGAGTATCTGTATTGGGCTTAATGAACTCATGTACAGATTTTCCAAGGACCTAAGGAACTCTGGATTTAGTTGAGCAGAAGAAAATTCAAGCCAACTGCTGAGGAAGGCTTGAGGAAGGTGGGATCCTTCATGGAAACAGAGACTCTTGCCTGAAGAAGTGGAGGCATGGGAGGAGCTCTTGGGCTGTCACAGACTGTGTAATTAAGTAGTTTCAGGAAATCATGCAATCATTACCATCTGTAATGGTATTCAAATTGGGCTCTTTTGTTTTCTTGTCCTGGCCTCTTTAGATCTACTTGTGTCTTGTGTTAAAGACTAAGTGCTTTGAAGGTGGGAGGCCACCGCTGTGCTGCTCTCGTGCAGAGCTGAGACAGCCATCACCAACCTGCTGCAGCGGTGCTAAAATAACCCAGACTGCCCTTAGGGGTGTGTGTGGGAGGTTTGGTTCTGTAGAGCCTTGCCATCAAACCCAAACTTGTTACTGGTGCGTAAAATGCCACGGGGTGTGATGCCACATGGAGTGCCAGCCTAGGGAGAGGTGGGAAGGATTATGTTACTGTCCTCCAACAATGGTACAGCCCCTGGCCGAGCTATAGTGGAGGCTGTGTAATTTGGGAGCTAAACATCAATTTGAGGTTCAGAATGGGTGTGCACGGATATATCTCTTTTTCCCTCCCCTCCTTCTAGTAATATGACAACTTTTTAAAGGTGATTAGGTGCCTAAAGATACAGATAAATGATTATAATCTGGTTTTGAAGTACACGTCTGCATCTTCAAGCATTCAGATATCTTTAAAATCCCAGTTTGAATCATCAC
Organism: Charadrius vociferus; assembly: GCF_000708025.1. Classification (NCBI taxonomy): domain Eukaryota; kingdom Metazoa; phylum Chordata; class Aves; order Charadriiformes; family Charadriidae; genus Charadrius; species Charadrius vociferus. Next base: position 2,207,527 of record NW_009649473.1, on the reverse strand, counting down.
TAGCTGCCTGACCCACTCTCACTTACCCCTAACTGCTCTTTACCTGACTTCAGATAAATGCCTCCCCTGACTTGCAGAAATAACTCTCCTCAAAATGGATCAAATTACACTTAGTTTTAGTCATTTGGGTTCCTGCTTCCAACCTTGTGCTTTTATTCTAGCAAAAAATACTGGCTTGCGTTAACGTGAACAGCTTTTGGTTCTTAACGCTGGTTTAGTATTCATTTCTCTAAACAAGGAGTGCAATTACCCTATGGCAAAATAACTGTCTCCAACTGTCTTTTTTCCGTTAAACAAATGGGAGGTTTTACCTCTTGGTCTTCCCACAAGATTAATGCACTTTCTCTGCGGGAACTGTCTTAAAGCAATCCAGGAATCTGAACGACTTGCAGACAGCAAGCCTAATTGTCAGAATCTTATTTAGCCAATGCCGATTTTCATTAAGAGGTGATCTCTGTTAATAACATAGACTAATAACTCTTCTAAATGAAAAAAAACCCTTCCTTTTCCCCCCCCACAGGCAGGGATAATGAACTCCTAAATCAGTGCTCTTTCTGAGGAAACCTTTTTTTCTTTTCCCATTTTAACAGAGGTTGGCTTGAGACCTAACTGATGTCAGGAGGTCCTGATGCCTGTGCTCACATCCCATTGGGAATTTAACTAAGAAACGTTGTGGTATCGATGCTGTTTCTGCTGCTGGTTGCTACAGAGAGAGAATTTGGCCCAGGACATCTCCATTGGCTCCATGAAAGCCGGGAGCTGATGGAGTGTCTCAGAAAGGCACCAAGTCAGCCTTGGTGAGGGTTCAACAAACGCGTCAAACCATTCAGGAAGCCCGAGGATCCCTAATTTAGGGAAGTTGTGTATTTCCTAGGAGTTAAGATTGATTTAAGTGTATGCAGCTGAGCCCTACAAATCAGCCAGCTGGCTGCTAGAGGATTAATGGACAAAGCACCTTGGTTAGAGGAGAGACTCCTGTTTGTGCCCTCAATGAGAAGGCAAGGGCGGGGAGGTAAATTCAACCTTACTATGAGACCTAAAAGAATCCACATCAGAGACAGCTGTGAGAGATCGGGAAACCAAGTTCTGCTGCTTGTGGAACAACTTGTCTTTTCTATCAATGCCCCAGTTCTTCATTTTAAACGCAAAAAAAACCCAAACCAACAAAACCCAACCCAAAGGCACAGACTGGGTTGGTGACTATCAGAAGGGCAGAGCGTGGGGCCTGGCAGACATGGAGGACATTGCACAGATCCACTTCTCCCCATGCCCCCTGTTAACTGGGATTATTCCCTTCCTGTTTGGAGTTGAATTATTGACAACTCTTATTCCCCTCTCCTTTCTTGTTTTCTCGCCTAAAGTAGGGGATAGAAGTAAATAATCCCCAAAACATTAAGTGGTGAAAAAAGCAGGGAGAAACGGTGGCAGAGCAAGTGACGGGACATTTTTATGGCCCTGTGACCATTGTTGGAGCTGAGGTACTGAACGGCATGTTAAGAAGCGAGCAGCAGAGCTCTGGCTATACAACCCCATGCTGATTAATCACCGAGACTAATCTCTGGGCATCCCTCGCTCTCCCTGTTGCTGCGGGCACCCCTCTGGTACCTTCCAGTATGATCTGGGGAGGGAGGGGAGGATGGCTGCACCTCACAGCCAGGGAGCCTGGTTTCCCAGGCAGTACATTGAGTGGTGAGATGCTAAGCCAGAGAAGGGGAAAAAAATCTCCAGCATGAGTAAAGCAAGAGCAGGCAGTGAAATAGTTCAAATATCCCCTCACCTTTCTTTTTTTGGTGTTTGTTTTCTGCTTTGTCTTGTGTGCAACAGGACTCTTTTGGAAGCAGATGGTTTCCTACCAAGGCTGTGCTGTCTGCTCCGCTCCAGAGGCAGGCTTGATCCCATCTGGGCCACCTCTTCCCCATGCCGGACTCTAGCTGCGTGCCTGAGCAGTTTCGCAGGGCAGTAGCTGCTCTTCGCTGCACTGCCCCAAATCCTGGCTGGGGTTTCCCCTGGGGGGGAGGCAGAGGAAGACTGAATCTGCAATTTTCTTTTATTTGTGTGCAAGTTGCTAGAAAATACCTGTATTTTGCTGACCTCTCCTCCCCCCTCATCCTCCCTGGAAAAACTTTCTGTGCTGCCTCGCAAAGTGATGTTGCCTCTGATGGGGGTCCTTAACTCCTGGTTGTCCTGCCTGCAAACCTGGATGCTACTGGCACAATCTCCAGTAAACAGCCATTAATGGTCTGCCAGCAGGGTGGGATATTGGAGTTTGCCCTGAACTTCCTTTCTTCCTGCCCCTGGTACTTCAGCTAAAGCAAGGAGATATTTTTTCCCACTCCTTCATCTGTCCAGTTTGTTTTTGAGGGAATGAGATGGGATTATCTCTTCTTTTTTGTCACTGTCTGAGATATGTACTTCTGTAATACGCTTGTTACAGGGGAGGAGACCTCAGCGCCGTGTGTGTAGAGACAGGGACTCAGGAGCTCTTCTCTCCCTGGTGTTAGTAAGACATTGAAATAGCAAAAACTATTGTTAAAGAATTTACTGGAACTTTTCTATTTTGTCACAGATTCCCTTGGGATCAAATATATGGAAAGTGTTGCGCTCTCAGTTTTATTGTGGGTCTTGTGTAATTGGTGAGCTTTTCTGAAAGATCTAGAGCCAGCATTAACATCACTGCTTGAAAATCACCAGTTACACAAATTTTTCTTCAGAAAAATTTTGGCTCTCTTGGTGTGAGAGAAAAAGCTTGAAAAATACACCTCTAATGGCTCCAGCACTGATTGCTTGCAAAAAAAACCTGCGCAGGCTTTAAAAAAAAAAAAAAAAAAAAAAAAAGAGTTATTTTCCCAATTTTAGGCAGTAGAGAGATTCATGAATTTTCAGTGCTTGGGTTAGTGCTGTGATTTGGGCCGACTGAGCAATCAGGTTGGTTACCAGCCTTGCCTCTGCAGCGATGCTCTGCTAGGCAGCAGAAATGACTAAGAGCACAAAGAGAAAGAATTGATTTTTTTAAAAAACAAAGTAACTCCCTCCTTAAAATAAAAAAAAAGAAAAAGCTCAGAAAAAAGTTACTCCATTAATACCAGCTTGAGTGGCAGAGCAGGAAATCGGCTGAAAATGAACAAAGAGCCACGCGGCAGGGATGCTAATGCAAGCAAATGCCAATTCACACTTCGGCAGGCGGCGCGTGGCAGCTTCCTTTCCTGTTCAAACATTTTAGCCAGATAATGAGTGAAAAACCCAAACATTTTTCGCATAATCAACTGAGTTTGGAAGGGAGAAGCAATAGAGGAAGGGGAGCTGCGGTGCTAATTATTTGCTGGCTGATACGACTGTCAGCGAAGCAGCGCGGGACTGTGTGGGCGGTGTGTTGCTAATTGGTGGCAGTGGCTGTAGCTCAGGTCACTGCTCTTGGCCACTTGACTGGAGGTGGAAGTCGTTGTTGATGCACGGGTAACCTGGTTGCGTGCTGAAATGGTAGCCAAGGCACGTTTGCCAACAGCTATTGGAGTAGGGAGGGTAACTGTTAGCAAACTGGGGTTTCATGTCAATATTGGTTGGGGATGCGATAGGGAGATGAAGTGCAGAAGGGCGCTGGTGGCTGGCTGGTCCAGGGCGGTGTGTTTATGTGAAGCAGATGGTTGACTGCTTTGTTTTGCCAGCAGATTATGGAGTTGGCTTCGAACCATCTTGCGTGGTTTCCCAGGAATGCAGGGATCCCGTCCGCAGCAGAACGTTGCTGCCTTGAGCACGTTACCTGGGGTCAGAGCTGGCAGCAATACTCACGCGGAAGGCGACTGCGTGCTGGGGTGGTCCTCACCATCCGCAGTGTCCTGTGTGACCAAAAGCACGCTGATGCTCCAGTGGCATTCAAAGGCTTCAGCCCTGGGTGTCCCAGGGTATTTTGCAAGTGCCTTTTGCAGATTTACCTCCGGTGCAGCAACCGCGTGCTGGTTATCCTGCGCTGCTGTTTTGGGATTCCTCTGCCGATGTGCTGCTGCATTTGGAAAAGAAATAAAGGGAGGTTGTAACTGCTGGGCTGAGTGGTGCAGGCAGGGAGTAATTGGATCGGCATTGTCCTTCCATGGGAAACGCCACTGTGCTTTATATTCCCAAACTATCCCTGGTTTTGGACTCTGCAGTTCTGCAAGACATGGGGAAGACAGAGAAGAGGGTAAGGCAGGATATTAGGGAGAAGACTTCCGGAGAGAGAAATTAAGATGAATATGGCCAACAGTGGCAGAGATTGAAGGCTCTGAACTTTATTGCTATCAAACAGCTACTGAAGAAGAGATGGTGTGTGGCTTTAAGTTTGTCTTTGGGGTTTTTTTGGTTGTTGTTTTGGGGTTTGTTTTTTTTTCCTTTTTTTTTTCTTTTTTTTCTTTTTTTTCTTTTTTTTCTTTTTTTTCTTTTTTTTCTTTTTTTTCTTTTTTTTTTTTTTTTTAATTGGATGCTGGAGCTAAACTGTCCCAAGTAAATTAAACTTCTTTCCAGAGTCGTTAAACCCAGGTTAACCTTGACCCTGGCTTCCCCATCACCCAAAGAACCATTGCTGTTAAAAATGCAAATTTCATTTTCAAGCTTTCTGCTCTTAGAATTGATGCCAGAGTGTACCAGCACCTATCTGAGATCAATGTCTTGCCTTGGTGCTAGTGGTAATTCTCTAGCCAAATGCTGCTGCTTTCACTGTCAGCATTGAGTAGCGCTGCAGGATCTCCACAGTCAGGACAGTGCTGTTTATCCTACCTGTTCTTCCCCTTATTTTTTGAAGGGCAGAGCTTCATCGCCCTGTTTCACAGAGGTCCTGGATGCTTGGGTGTCAAGGTTCAATGTGTTTTGGCAGCAGTGGCTTGGCGTAACTTGGTGGTGGTCTAGTGTCAAGTACTAGTTCTTGCTTCATTAGAAACCTTCAGTTTAGTGGTGATGGAACAGCATTCAAAGTGATGCAGGAGAAGAGTCCAGGGTCTGGATATCTACATTGTCCCTCTATGGGCTGCAAAATTTGGGCTGAAAAACTAAACAGTGTTTATTTTTCAGCCGAAACTTTTTATGCTTGAAAGTGCAGATTTGAGTCAGCCAAAACTTTTCACTGAGTTTTGTCACCTTGTGAAGTTGCTTCAGCTAGCACAACAAGAAATAAAACTAGATTAGAAAAAAAAGAAAAATTGCTTTTTGGGAAATTATTTTAGTTGGAACCTTGTGTCATTTTACTTTTTAAAAATGCTGAATCCCTTAAGCAAAATTCCCCTCCCGGTGGTTAAGTGTAACCCACGTGGTTCAATTTACACCAGAATTTTTCTCTTTGTGGGGAGAGTGTGCTGCCAGCAAACTGAATGTTGGTTTTGATTTCTCTGTGTACAGACAACTGTCTGGAATGGGGCTGAACAAAAGTTGTTGTTCGCCTTGTATGCAGCAAGACAAAAACTTCTCTGTGACTTAAATACAAGGTACTGAAGGACTGCGAACAGGAATAAATGGATAAGGTTTTCAGTAACCCATATTTAAGCTATCATGTACAACTTCTAAACCTCTATAGCTATTGAAAAAATTGGGAAGGGCAATCCAGGAACGTGGTCACTGAGAATGGAAGTTATTTGATACTAGGTGGTTACTGGAAATTATTGATTGAAAAAGCTCCAGCTTTTTAGGAAATGCCATAAAAATAGACATTTCAGATGGATGGCAACGAAATCTGTAGAAGCGTGCTCCCTTCTCTGCAAATAACCTTTGTGCTACATAGAAGTCTTCCAAGAGGAGAATACAAAGATATTCAAATACTTTAAATTTAAATTTCAACTTGTGCTGGATGGTGCATTTACAGTGCATAATACTATTTTTTTTCTCTGTCACTTAAGAGAAGGTGCTCTCTATATTGTACAGAGGCTGGAACAGCAGCAGGAAAATGTGACTTTGAAATAATGGGATCTATAAGAGTAGGCAATTTCATTCAAGTATAGTGATTTAGTGCCCTGTTAGTGTCCTGATCTATAACTCCATTTCCAAAGACTCTAAGTTTCTTCACAAGCATAATGACAGCCTTAAAACTTGTGAGACTAATACTGCAGCTTTCTCTGTCCTCAGCTGTTCCACATAATTACAGGAGTAAGGGAATTTTGTTCTCTCCTAACGAATTAGCTCCAAGAGGAATAAATCAGATAATGTTATTGCCTTCTTGTTTCTTTCCCTCCCTCTCTAAAAAGCAAGGTAGCCCACACAGCGCAGTGCAAAGCCAGGGCTGGTAATGTTTTTTCTTGCCTACAGTCTGTGATATGGACGTGATCCCAATTCCAGTGTCACCAGGACAAACTTTTTGTAGTGCTCTGGTTCTGTTGTTTGTTGCTTTTGGTACTAATTTCAGCTTCTGTGTTTGCTCTGCTCACAGACGATGGCCCTTACTCAAAGGGGAGCAAGGACTCCGGTGGGATGGACGCAGCCCTGGTCTCCAGGAGGCAAAGCATCCCAGGTAAAGGAGACGATCAGTTCCTGCTCCAGAATATCGGGGCATCCATTACACGTTACCTGGCTACCCCTAAAATGGGTAAAACCCTCCAAAACACCCATTTTGGTGCATCTATCAGCAAGGCTTTTGCTGGAGGGCAGAAATGGATGGCAGTAACTGGTCTCCGTGAGTGGTATGTTACTGACACAATCTCAGTCTGGTGTAGAGCTGTAGATGGCAGATACAGTGAGCTGGGAAAGGACTGGTTCCTGTGCTGGGCTGACACCCACAAAGAGGAAACAGCAGCAAAAAAGAGAGGGAAGAAGCGCCGCCACGTTCCAGCTCGCCGGGTGGAGAGGGAGACTGGCAGTGTCTGGCAAGCTTCGTATTTCCCGTGTGTGACTAAGTTTGTTTTGATATTTAGTCAGTCACAGCAGACTTCTGTGTGAGGTAAACCTTCCCGTGCAGAAACACCCCTGGGGGCTGAAGAGGGAGCAGAGAAATGGTAGTGCATTTGCTGCTGTTGGTGCTGGGCTTTGTCTGCCAGTGGCACGCCAGCAGGTTTGGATGGGCTGCTCTGGACAACTCAGCTCCTTCCTAATAACACACGGGGCTTCATTTTGACTTCTGACCATTAATGAGCCAGTCCCAGGTTTGGTTTGGTGTGCTGTAGGGGATGGGGAGGAAATGAAGCTCTTTGGCCACTGCTTCATCATTCAGCAATTTTTCTAGGGGATATCTTCTGCATCCACTGGGACTTCTGCAACACATTGCCACTGTACTGCGGCCCTGATGGAGAGAGGCTGAGTCCCCACTCACAAGAGCCAGGCTGTCCAATGACCCCAGCTCAAGGCATCTCAATGGGGAGGGCAAAATTCAAGTGTGCTCTTCCTGCCCTGGTTTGCTTTGAGCAGCAACATTCAAGGATATGTGCCAATAGAAGAAATCCCAGACTGTTCTCATATGGCACTTAAAGACCATGTCTTGAAGGACCCGATCTTGCTTAACCAGCTCACTTTTACATCTGCATGTGTCTGTGATAGTGGCAGTAGATTTATAGAGGCGGTGGTCAAAATGCCTTATTGCTTACCTTGATATATCGATCTCAGGGACTTGCCTTTGTTCGGAGAAGTGATTTCTCCTTGAACCCATAACAATGGGTAATTATACTCTGGGAGTTCTCATTTTAAACACTTATCAAGGATCAAAATTAAACCCCATTGAAGAGCTAATAATCTCCCCTTGCGGCACCATCTGTGTGGATCAGTCATGTCTGTAGTTGAGAGGAAATTTGCAGGATAGTGGCGGATGGTGTTCCTTCCAGCACAGCGGGGAGCCCCCCACAAAGTTTCTGGCAGCCCCTGGGATCCCGGGTTGGTGAATTGAAAACTAAGTTACTGTAGTTGGCAAGGGATCAAAACTGAGTTTAAAGAGCAGAAGCATTATGGACCTGACATTTTACAATGAGCTGCCAGTGCCACGTTAAATAGGTGCCCAGCAGTGCCTGAACACCTTCCAGACTGGCGCCAGATTGCAAAGAGGTTCCCCACTCGCATTAATCAAGTGCGTGGATTATTCTTGGAAGTGCTTTACAAAACAGGTACTGCATGGCAGGACTCGAAGTGAGGTGCAATTTCTGGTGTCGTGGTGGCATAGCACAGGGAGCAGAGTGCTGGTAATGAGGCACCATGGTGCCAAATGACACCGTGTTTTCTCTCAGTGAAAGAGGATGGAGGGGGGAAGCCCGGCATGGACCTTCTGTGTCAATAATGCAGTTTAAGAGACCCTGCTTTGCTCTGGAAATCATAGTGTGCAAGTTTTCAAATGTTCCCTCTCCAAGTAGAGCATCTCATTTAAGCCTGATGGGGTTTGCTGTGCAAACAACCTTCTGGGCCGTTTGCAGTGTGGGTTTTAGTCCACGGCTGTGGGTCTGCTGTTTGCCATGTGCTGACAATGCCCATCACCACCTTCCCCTGCACGGTCTTGGAGAAAGGCACACCGTGTGTGGGAGACTGTTTTCCTCCTGTAAAATTGTGGGAGATTTCAGTACACCAGAGATAGTGGAGGTGGATGGATCGTGTTGTAGACAAATTCTGTAAAAGCTTCTTAGAGGAGGCACTGGCAAGGCATGAAAGTCATCTGATTTGCCCCAGGGGTAGTCCTCCTTTGAGCAAAGAATGCGAGTGCCGTCATGTGGATTAATGTGGAGCTGCCTTTCGCCAAGTCCATAGAGCTCTTGGTCTTTCCTCAGGCTGGTGCTGGCTCTCCTGCTAACGTACTCCCCTCCTCCACATCAAATCCAGAAGTTGGAATAGTTTAGGGACCTTATTTTTGTCAAACCCAGACGTGAGCTGTAATGGGCTCAAAACTGGCATTGGGTTGGGTTTGTATACAGGTGCTGGACAAACAAGAGTGTCGTCTTGGACTAAGGGAAAGTAAAATGTATGCTGCCTGAGGCAAGCAGAGAAGCGGTGCTGGTGCAGCAGGCATGGGGTGAGCATCCCCTAAACCTGACCCTGCCATATGTATTGTGGCTGACAGTACACATGGAACCAGTTATGTTGTAAAAGTGACTCGCGTCTTCAGTTCCAGCTGTAGATGAGGTGGGTAAGATGGAGGAAATTTGACTTAGACGAGGTGCAGATAGGTGGGGAAACTGCTGTGCGTGCAGGTCATGCCTCCCCCTCCTTCCTCTGCTGATGGCAGGATCCCACCCCTCTCCACATTATGTTCTTTATCTCCCAACTGTATTGATGTCTCATGGTGTTTTTTTCATCACAATATTTCAAGATCCACCCTGTTCTGTCCATCCAGGCAGCTACTGCAGGTCCACAGCATCCTCCTACCTGGTAACTGTGACTGCCTGACACGTAGCCCTCCTAAGACCCTCCCCACTCTATATCAAACATAGTTCCTGAGGTAGTCTCCCTCAACCACTGCTGAGATCCCATCACCCTGATTCCAAGTCCTTCCACTGCCTCCAGCACCAGCGTCTTTAAACACAAGATTTTTATCCTCTTGCAAGCCCTCACACCTCTGCCTTGTCCTGCTTGGTCCTACCTGCCAGACCTGCATGCAAATGCTCTCCCTCCACAAGGACACACTTCTGTTTCCCAACTTAGTTTTAAATAGACTGAAGCTTTCTCTTCATGCTAATTGTACAAGTCATCCCAGGTCTGCTCTCCCACCACCTGTAGGAAAAGGGTGTCCTTAGGACTGGGAGGAATGTGCCTTCCACTGAGATGTTTGTCTTTATTCCTCATCTTTCAGAGGAGTTCAGAGGGGTGACCATCGTGGAGCTGATTAAGAAGGAAGGAAGCACCCTCGGGTTAACCATTTCAGGTGGCACGGACAAAGATGGAAAGCCAAGAGTCTCCAATCTGAGGCCGGGAGGACTGGCTGCAAGGTGAGAAATGGAAATGGGGTGCAGAGAGCACAGTAAAACTGGGGAGAAATAGTTGTATGTTCTCGCTGCTGAATGAATATGGTTATAATTAAAATAGTTGGCACCCAACTCCCTTTTTTGAAGTGCTCCAGAATGCAAAGTTGTTGCTTCAGTAAGTAGAATGTCTTCTATTTTGAGTTATTTCCCATGCTCTGGGCAATTATGCTCTGAAATTAAGTGTAGGGATATTTGGGATTCTGTGAAATTAGGCAGCCTTGTCAGGAGAGCTGCATGGTACAATACATCTTGATCAAGCTAAGTGGTTTAATATTGTATCTGTTCGGAATACTGAGTGTGTAAGTAACGTTATTGGCTCAGAAAAGGAATGGGAGAAGAAAGGCTCCAAGAAGCAGAGAAAGGGAAGGAGTAATTGAACAATTTTGCAGAAAACAGGCAAAAGGAAAGATGTTTTCTTTTTCCGTGCTGGATTTTTTTTTTCCAGACAGCTCCCGATATGCTTCTCTGACTGATTGCTCTACATAAATGGGAATTGAGCAACAAAGAGAGGTGGCGAACGTGTATATGACAATTGTTGCTGTATGTACAGATCTGACTTGCCACTGGGAAAGATAGATGGCTTCGATTTTAGCGCTTCCCTCTGATAGCAGGCACACGAAATCAGACAGCTAAGATCAGCCCAACGCTGGTGGCTTTTTCAGAAAGTTCCCTACTTATCAAAGCTTCATCAGACACATTGAGGCTGAGCGTAGCATATTTTTTTTGTTTGTTTTTATTTGCAGAAGTGACCAGCTGAACGTCGGGGATTACATCAAGTCGGTGAATGGCATTAACCTGACCAAGCTGCGGCACGACGAGATCATAAGCCTGCTGAAAAACGTGGGCGAAAGGGTAGTGCTGGAAGTAGAGTACGAGCTTCCACCAGCCGGTGGGTGCCTCTCCGAGAACGCTGCTCTCTTTTCTTAGCTGCTTTTTGTCCTGGGGTACAGATGGGCTTGCTCGTGCATTAGCCGTCGTGGCCAAGGCAGTATCCAGGGGCATTTTGACGTTCTGCCTTCATCTGCTCGCAGCGCCGCGGTGGATGCTGCAGAGCTGTGTGCAGTCGGAGCAGAGTGCTTTTTCCGGCACAGTGGGTGCCTGTTCATGCACACCGTGGGAGACGGCTGATTAGGTCTGTCTTGCCTCGGAGTGACTCGGTAGCAGAGGCCAATCTGCCTCCTGATGCTGCTTTGGCTTGTTTTTCTTTTTCTCTTTTGGAGCGTGGCTCTGGGAGGTTTTATTCAGTCTTAAGCATGTATTGCCAGATCCTCTTTTCTGAACTGTGGCAAGTGCTGTTATTCCTCAAGATGCTTTGAAATATTGTGTGTTTTCAGAAGGGAAGCTGAAGCGATCTGCTTTCCAGCTAAGGGGTCCCAGCAGAAGCTGGCAAGCCCAACTCACATGAACAGGGCTTGTGTCCTGACGTGGGAGACTGTACTCTTGCCCTCATTTGTTTGTTCTGATTAAAACAAATGCCTCGATACAGTTTCTCATCAAGGGCTTTCCATTGTGAAAACGATCTCTCCAGTTATTACTCATTCAGTTACCCAGATCAATCAAAGGATGATTGGGCAGAAAAAATAGAACAATTGAAAATGAGAGGAAAATCAAAACTAATGAAATCTAAACATTTTTCCCCAGATAGGAAGCTATCTTACACTTCACGGCTTTGCTATAGCTGCTGCCTTTACGTGAAAAATATTGAATCTATAAATGACTATATAAAGCCCTAAGAAGAAAGAAAATATAACCTGAATTAGCTGAATCTTTATCCATCGTCCCTCTCTGTTCTGCTGAAAACATTAGTTAGCTTTTGCGTACAAGCTTAGTAAAACAAACAAAACCCCTGTGGTTCAAGTTTTCCATGTTCTCATACTACTGGAGATGACAGCTCTTAACCTTTCTCCTTAGCTGTGAGCCCAGCTGTCAGGAATCTGATAAGCTGTACTCACCAGCGAAGGAGCAGTGCCAATACCGCATGTCCCCACCTCTGCATGGGCAGGGAGAGCACGCTGAAACGGGCACTTCTCTCCAGTGAGATTATCGATGCTGTTTATGACTAATCCAAACAAAGAGGCACTGCAAAATACGGGGAATTGTCAATTACTGCCTTGCTCCGGTTCATTGCGGGCTTTTATCTGCGGTGAGGGTTTGTTATTGCTGCGTGCACCCGCCTCGCTTTCCCTCTCTCTCTCTCTCATTCTCTCGCTTTCCCTTGGCAAAGAGGAGAAATAGAGTGCAATTCAATCGCTTATGCTTGTGGGTTTGAATTTTTCTCCCCACTTTGTAATTTCCTGCTTTGGAAGAGACCTTGCAAGCCCAAGTCTGGTTTTCAGGCCACTGTGTCATATCATCTCTTTCATAAATAAACCAAGCCCTGTGTTAACACTAGCTTAGGTTTCCCAGCTCCCCGCTGATGTTACGGAAGGCTGTTGCAGAACTTCATGCTTGGATGCTTAGGACAGAAATTGGATGGTTTCTGAACCCATTCGTGGATGCTTTATACCCTTTTCTTGGTATGTGAGTATCACTCCTTAGCTGGGAGAGCTCAGCTGTGCCCTGAGCTTTTCCCCTCTGTAGTACTTGTAGGCTGTGTCCCTGTCAGCAGTCTGTGCACAGCAGCAGGAGCAAAGCGGCTGTACGGGGGAAAGTGTTTTGGGGGTTTATCTGGCCTCGCTTGTAGCCTGGTCCCCAGGTGTTACCATGCCTCCGCTGTACATCTTTTGGGTTAGTTTAACCCTAATTTGGGTGCAGGTTGCAAGCCCTCGGGGCGCTTGGCAGTGAGGACCAATGTGGTCAGTGAGGACGGCGGGGAGATTTGCTTCAAAACACCCCGTTCTGAGCCGAGGGGAAACACTAGTGTGGACGTGCCTTGGAGAGCCTCCAGCTCCGATTTGCCAGGTTGAAGTCAAGGTCTTAGTCTTTTTTCTGATTATCTTTGTGGCCATTCATTGCACTTGGTTTGAAGATTAGGAATTGATCTTTTTCGAGTGGACAAGGCTGAAATGCCATGTGCGGTTCTGGATGGAGAAGAGTGGGAGATTGTCCCACATTCACCGCAGTAGTTCAATAAATCATTAAATAGCAGGGGATGGCAAGGGACAGAAACAGATTTTTTCTTTTTCTCTTTACTTTTGTACATCAAATAGTACTGTGTATTTAACATAAAATTACTGAATTGCCCCTAGGATCAGTTTAAAGGATTCACTTAATCTTTTTTTAAAATCAAAATATGAGAGGTAAGGGAAAAAAGCCCCAACCTTTTGCACTGAGGATTTGGGATTTTCATTTTCTTTAAGGTCAGCTGGTGACTCGATTCCTTACGCTGCTGCTGGTTTTTTTTTAATAAGTTTCCATCTGCGACAGAAGCTTCTGGCTTTTGAGTAATACTGAACGCATTAAAGCCAATTGAGAAACGAGATGGTTTTACTTGAATGTCAGAGTATTAACCAAGTCAAATTTGAGGGGAGATGCACAACACTGAGCCGGTGAAATCATCCTAAAACATGATGGTTGATTCTGACGAAGGTTCACACATCCGGGTCAGGCTCTTTTTACCTCCAAACAGGGAAGGTACAATATGGGTATTGGGCTGGACTTTGATTTCAATGCCTTTCGGATGGGTTTTGGTATTATTTTGTAGGGTGGTGTGGAAAAGGCTTGCCTGGGGGCAACTGGATTTTTCTCTCTTCCTTTAGTCCCAGAGAGCAGCGCTGGCATTATTCCCAAGACCATTGAGGTGTCCCTCTACAAGGAAGGCAACAGCTTTGGCTTCGTGCTGAGAGGTTAGTGGCTTTTCTGGTTAAAAACAAAGAGGGAACAAGCACTGGCAGAGGTGATTTGGGAAGCACGAAGAGAAAAGTAGGAAGATGAATGTCATAAACCTCAGCTGAGAGCAAAAGCGTGTCCTGGAGAGCATCCCATGCAGCCTTCAAGGACTGCCGGCTGCCTAATCCAGGGCAGTCTTTCTGCTTTCAGGCTGTGTCAGCTGTTATGTGATAAATGTCTCTCCTTTCTCAGCACTTTCATTCAGACTTTCAAACCTCCAGTGACTTACTGCTTTCCCGGTTTGATTACAGGGGGAGCCCATGAAGACTGGCACAAGTCCAGACCGCTGGTGCTCACCTACGTGAGGCCGGGTGGCCCAGCAGACAGGTAATGCTCGTGTTGCACCTCCGGCATTTGCTTTCACAAGACAGACCAGCAGCTCTCGCCATGCTCTTGGATGTGTGTCCTTCATGTCCTCCTAGCTGGTGCCTCCCCAAGGCTTCTCATTCTGGTGGTCTGGGACCTGTGGTGTGTGGGGAGAATGGGTCCGGTGCTCGTAGGCTGACCCATGCGTAGATGTTATAGTCGTAAGCGGAAACTCCTCTTCCAGAGGCAGCCACTTAACTGAACCTGTGCAGATGAAGAGCTGATGCTGTGTTAGAAAGCAGGAGGCAGTCTATCTATTCTCATGCTGCTAATTGAATATGATGGGCCTGGCACTATAAATAGCCCAAACTGTGGTCCCAAGGAGTGTTCAATTCCTACAGGATCAAAATAATTGACTTTTTGATATATATAAAAACCCCTATACATATAAAAATATATACACAAAAATATATAATTGTATTAACTATATATACACAAAATATACAGCTACATTATAAATATGTATAAATATATAGAGAAAATACAGGTAAATATAAATAAATACATATATACACAAACACAAAATTTTTTAGTAACTTTTGCTTGTGGCTTTCTACAGGGAAGGGTCTTTGAAAATTGGGGACAGGCTGCTGAGCGTCGATGGGATCCCTCTGCACAGCATGACCCATGCCGATGCCCTCAACATCCTGCGGCAGTGCAGCCAGGAGGCACTCTTCCAGATCGAGTATGATGTGACCATCATGGGTAAGGCAAAGCTGGTTGCAGTGGTATTTTCTCTGACTCCCTGGAAAGTATGTGAGACCGGAGACAGCAACTGGGATACTCGGTTTCAGTGGAAATATTGCTGAGCAATGCGCTGCCAACGTGGGTGTAGGGTGTAGAGCTCAAAGCCGGCTTAGTTAAATGCATTTGAAATGCCCTTAGCCGATGATGTGTCTCAATGGGAATGATGACTGATTTTAGAGGAGGGGAAAAAAAGGGAGTTTCTAATGTAGGTAAAGAGGGCATAGGAGAAGTAAGTTGGAGTGGAAGGGCGCTGGAATGCCAGCGCTCCACCAGCACTGCAAATAACCCTACTAAGCGTGTGCAGGGGAGTGAGCTGCAAGCAGGCAGAGACTTGATGTGGCTGCAGCTTCCGTTCTGAATTTTGACCCTGCTTAATTCTAGAGCTATTCCCTTTCTTAGAAATGTTAGTTCAGGTCTGCTGCTGAAATAAATGCGGGGTGATCAACTGATTGACCCCAGAGAAGACAGAATTTACTGGAGGGCAGAGGATGGGTATTTCTAAAAAAATGTTATACACAGTAGACATTAAGTTTGAGGGTTTGGAGGATTGGTGTTATTTTTTTTTTTCATTTGATTTTCAGTTTTAAGCTCTGGGAAAGGGTTTATTATTAGCTACTGTAAAGTAATTTTGAGCTGGCTTTGTGACACACAGCTGTTACTGCAGGGAACATTGTTAATGAGTTTAAGGTTACCACAGAGTCTGAAGCTGTGTTGGCTCTGGAAGCTCGTTGAGCTGTGCATTAGATTTTGATGTTGCGTATACTTGTCCAGAGGGGTTTCTGCCTCCACTGGAGCCACAAGCTGGCCTGGGTTGGAGTCTTTTCCACAAATCTTGCAAACCAGTCCAACCCATCTGAGCCTAGGATCCAGTGGGGATAGGAGTCTGTGATATCAGGTTGTTTTCTGATTTGTCAGTGAGGAGGGAAATAAAAAGGATATGCAGCTGAGGAGTTTAACACCACACTGCCCCAAAGGAAAGAAAGCTGAGAACGCCAGAACGTTCTCCATGCAGCGTGCGAGAGGGTTGCACCAAGATAAAGGAGCTCCTCGTGCCAGCCCTGAGGGCTTTCTGCTTCCTTTTGAGTCTCCTTCCCCCAAGCTTTCCCCTCCCTTTCAGCAGAAACTCCACAAGTGTGGACATTCTTGGTCTCCCCTGGGGCAGAGAGCTGCCAGGACCTGGGCAACCGTGTGCCATGCAGACACGTGCTCCGCTGGGAGAGCTGGAAGGAAAACCTGATGCCTCGGCTGTTGCCTGCAACCTGCTTGGCTTCTGCCGTGCTACAGGAGCAGCGTCTCTTTAGAAATTGGCTGGTATTTATGAAAAAGAGGAAACGCTTAAATAATGGAAAACAGAAACTACCTGAACCCTATTTTCTACCTTTCTATATGATTGTGATTGTGGTAATTCTGTAGTGGTCAGTGAGGGATGTCCATTCCTCTCCTCGCAGGGTGGCTGAGGTGGCAGCCTTGCCCGGGAGGGGCAGGCGGAGTTAAGGAGAGATTCTGCGCAGAGCTGTCAAGTCTGAGCAGTAGCAAACAGTTAATGGTGCGCGTGAAATGGGCTTTTTGGGGGTTTTGTTGTTTGTAGGGTCCCCTGGTGCCTATGTTGCAGGAAGTTGATTGTTTTAAAACCTGACTCGGAGCAAAAATAGCCATGGAGGTGTCTGGGTATTTCTTCTTGAGTAACTCTCCCACCTATAACTGTTAGGGTTGAGTGAGCACAGGGCAATGGCAGGGTTTTACGCAGTGATTCTCCATCTTGTGTTGCTATACAGTGGACTACAGCCAGATACTTGCCAAGATGTAAACCCAGACCTTTCTTAGGTAATTTCTGCATAGAAAGTGCTTCTCCCCAGCCTGTAAAGGGATGTACCAGCTCTGCTTTCTTCTAAGGCAAGATGATGTAGAATGTTCAGCTTAAAACAATCTCTGCAGACAGTTTTGCCAGGCAACAGCTAATAACTGCAACAGGAGATGAGTGCGTCATCCCCAAATCGCAACTATTACAGACATTCTCTTTCCCAGCCACAGGAGGATGATGAGGAAAGGGAAGAGCAGGTGCTGGAAGCCGTGATGGGACATTATTAGCCTGAAGGGAGCACTCCTAATTCCCATTTTGAAAACTTGGTGAAGAAGCTGGAGGGACATGTGGACACACAGTACACTTGATTCTTTACAAGAGCTGGGGACGTCACCGTGAAGTGGTGCTTGGCCTGTTCGTCCACAGGAAAAATAGAGTTTTTTGCATCACGCTCGCTCTCTGCTGCAGCCGTACGTGCTGGGGTGGTGTGGGATGACCCTTGAGGAGGGAAAGTTGTTTTTCGGCATCTGTCTTTGGTGAGAGACCAAGGCTTCTGTGGGGGAGTGTTGAATCACGGCGTTCCCCAGCTGGCTGCGTGGTTTCCCAGCCAAAATTGCGCATTGAGGATGAGCTGCATGGGGCCAGCCCTGCTCTCGGTGCGAGGGACGTGGCAGCTGCTTGCCACCACCTCCGAGCATCCCCCGGCTGTCGGGCTTTCACCAGGGAGGCCAGTGTAGGTTGGGGCCACAGCAGGCTTTTAATCAAATTGGCTGAGATTTCTCAAGGCCACCAAAGGAATTAAATTAATCTTGCCGTTTCCATTTAAAAGGAGTGTGAACTGTGCGTGCACCTCCCTTGGGTACTGGGAAAATCTCTGCCCTTTGCCAGATAAACATTGCAATAAACAGATGCTTTCCTGCTGTGATGCTCTATCTTATGGACCTTTAAAAAAAGGTGGGGAAACAAGTAAAAAACCAACAAATAAACTGATCAGCCAGAAACCAGTGGCATTTGAATAGTTCCTCTGTTAATAAGCTGTGTGTGCCATGACTTGAGGCACTGGGCTGCGAGCCTTTAGGGCTGACTCACGGAGGGGGGAAGCTCTCTGCCAGAGATGACGAATGAGCAAAGCGATTTGCTGTGCCTTCTCCTCCTCTCCCTTCCTCTGGCTGTCCCTCTGCCCATTCACTTTTAGGCTGGAGATTTTTAGGCCTGCAGGCCTCTCCTGCTGATGGAGTGGAGGGCTGGCGGTGTCCCACAAACGGGTGACTCCTTGGTGTCTGCTGAGCAGTGGCAGGAGGTCGGGCCTGAAGAGGGGCCCATGAAGTCAAAAGCTTCCATGTTCCTGTGAAGCCAGAAGAATCATGAGCTGCTGGACTGTCAGGAAGGGGGTTCTTCTCCCTGGTGGGGTTCTTCTAGGAGGTTTTGGTTTATTTTGTTTGCATCTTCAATCCCCTCTCCCCTCTCCCCCAAAGTGCATTACAGCAGGGAAAAAATCATCCCTACCGGCACACCTCACTTATTCCCTGGGCAAGTGCTCATTACACTTTCCAGCCTGGATAGAAGAGCCATCCCTCCTTAGGGAGCTGAGCAAAACCAGGTGAACCTCAAGGAAACCTAGCACAAGAAAGGAAAAAAAAAACCTCACAGTATTTCCTCCAAAATAAGCTGCTGACAGAAAGATCTTTTAGAAAACTCCTGCCAACCCCCAACTTTGAGCGGTGGGGTAACCATCTCTCCTGTACCTTCAGCACCGAGGTGTCTGACTGCGCGGAGCAGACTCTGTTTCCCTTGTATCCATCGCAATATTGGTGAGTAGCTATGAAGTGTACGGATGTGAGCAGGTTTTGCACAGCCCTTTGTGTTCTCCTGGGGTCAGCCAGGTGGACAGAGTGATGGGATTTGCTGTACTTGAGCAAGTTTTGGTAGGCTTTCCTCTTTCTATTTTGGTGGAGAAGGCTAGAGGGTTGATTAGACCTTTAGTGAGTTACCTGGTGGCTGCTGAATTTCCACCTGAACATTTTGAAATGGCTGGAATTTGGGTTTGGAAGGAAAAATGCAGACAGGATTTAGGGGCAGATTTTAACCAATTCAGGCCAGAGCTGCTGATGCTGAATTTTGACAGGGTCCTATCCAGTTCATTTATCTTACTCATTTAGTCAATGCCACCTAAAAAGAGCAGGTGTCTCCAAAAAGGTGGAGGGCTTAAGGGTTTATTTGGTTACTAAAGGTATTGTTTGTGAAGACGGATGAAGATGGCTTGTGTGTTTTCCCCCCAGCAATGTCTGGAGATGTAACATTATTCACCCAGCAAAGGGGAATGGGTCTGAGTATCCACTAAACAAGCACATATTTTTGGACAAGTTGTGTGACAGTGGTGCCTCAGTTTCCCAATCTGTAAAATGGCATCATCCTTTTCTAGGAAGCACAATTCATTGCTCGCAAAACACTTTCATACCCTCACATGAAAAATCTGCACAGCCATGCATGGCAGCATATGCATACACGTGGGGTTTTTTCTGTTTCTGGTAACAAAACCGAAGGGAAACGATGCAAGCTGCTGTATCCATATTAAACTTGGTGTCACTGGCCTCAGTGATGCTTGTTGTGCACCGATGTGATTTTTGGCCCTCAGTACATGCTGAGTAGCATTTGAGTTGAATATTTCGTGAAAATTGAGCCTCCAGAACAGCTGTGTAGACTCTCTTGGCTTGCAAGAAAGGATCTTGCTTTAAGTAAGGTGAGATTTGCTGTGAAATGCAGGAGACCCACAGATGTCTTTTCTACAGATGGTGGGTGAGGTTGCAGCCGTGCGTGATATTGCAGAAACACCTCGTGGTGCCAAAGCAGCAGTGCCAATTGACTCCCTACAGTAAGGTTATTGCATGGCCTGCCCTGGCCTCTCTGTGTTTCTTTTTAAATTAGCTTGGGTGCAATAACCCCATGTTAATCACGCCTCACAAATATTGCTAAATAGCAAACCCTTGACCTTTGATTTGAACCAAATCTTTCCCTAGAATAATTAATGGAGGCTTGGCTGGTATTGCCTCGACAAATGCATCTATAAAATGGATTTGGAGCGATTCTTAACTATGCCCCTGGAGATGGGCAGAGTGGCCCGGGCGGTGGGAGGCTGGACTGGAGGCTGGAAGCAGGACTATGATTTCCTGTAGTCTTATTGATGCCTAGGTCCTGGCATGGCAGTAGGTACTCAAAGCTCTTTCTTCTCGCCATCGTGCTGAGACCTCCCTGGGAAACACTTGGCAAAGCTGAGAAGCTTGGACGTTGGGTAAAACCGAGAGGAGTAGGTATTTTCCTTGCAAAGAAACTTCTACCACTCCAGCAAGCTTTTTGATCTTTTATTTCCTATCTCCTTCTCTTCAGCTGGAGGAATATAAATCTGTGTTCCTCTTCAGAGGATATGTGTTGGACACACACGGGCTGCAAATGCAACGTATAGCTTGTCTTTGCTGTTGGAAGAGATCCTCAGTCTCTTGTTGCCTTCTTTGCTAACAAAGGCTTAAGTGCACCTTCTGCAGGCTTTAGCTGGGTGCTTTGTGTATCTTTTGATTGAACGGGGCTGTGCTTTTTGCCAGGGCCTGCAGGTCTCCCCAGTGGTCCTTTTCAACAGAGAATAAACACTGTTTTATTTGAAGCCTGCATAACCTTTAACATGGCTCATTCCTCCTCCATCCTCCCCTGGGCAAAAGGGTGCTGAGAGTAGACCAGAGCCTGAATGTCCCCTGGCTGATCCCCAGGGGAGATTTCCAAGGGAAATTTCTTTCTCCAGAGACTCAGCATTTTCAACAAATCTCAGGACTAAGACCTCGCTGCAGCTTAGCTTCCAAGATCTGCATCAATGCTCCCGTTTATCAGAGAGCAAGAATGAGCCATGCATCAAGTTTTGGAGCCAAGTAGCATCAGCATTTTTAGTGGAGCATAGCTTTGGGATAGAAAAACCTTACTATGAATAATTAAGGGCTGAGGAGGCATTAAGCTCTCAAGGGCTATGCTGGCCTTTCCTTCAAAGTGGATGACTGAGTTTCTGTGAACTGCTCTTGTTGGGGGGGTTGTGTGGTGGTGATAACACGTTTGTGAATCCAGCCTTTTTACGATGGGTTTAGGTGATCTGGAAGCAAATGTGTATAATAGAGGTGGAGGGAATTTCTGTCTAATCAGCCAGAGACACAGGCTTTCTTTTTCCTCCCCCTTCCTCAGAAGATATGAATAGGTATGGTGCAGGCTTATGCTAACAAGTGCAATTTCGTAGGAGTTTTCATAGTCTCGCTTACAGCTTCTATTAAGCTTATTGCAGAAATGCATCTTTTACGCATGAGTTGCCCCTGTATTGTCTGATGGGAGAGAGGAGGCTTTTGTAAGGATGTGGGTAGGTAGTTCTGCGTCTCTGCTCCCACTGTTGCACTGGAAGAGCAGAAACAAGCAGATGAGGTGGTATTTTGAAGCTGGTGCTGAAGCACACAGGAGTTGACTGGCTTGTGTGCTGGTCATCAGTTTTTTAAGTTACCGTGTGACACAGACTATAGGATGCCCAAACTCCAGGTTTGCTGATACACACGGCAAGTCAGCATTATTGGCTGACCCTCTGCATTTAGAAATGGGAAAGGCTGTATGAGAAGTGTCTTCAGGTGCTGTCTTGTTTTGCAGATACCGTAGCAAATGCTTCAGGTCCTTTACTAGTTGAAATAGCAAAGACTCCGGGGTCTACGCTAGGAATCACACTGACGACAACCACGCACCGGAACAAGCAGGTCATTGTCATCGACAAGATCAAGCCAGCCAGTGTGGTGGACAGGTACAGATCTGAACATGCTGCTCCAAGCTCTGCTTTTCCTTTCTCCAGTGCTTTTTTGTGGCCTTGTTAGTTATATACCATTCTTCCTTGTCTTGCCTTGAAATGGCTATGTCCACATGTTCTTAGCACTAAGTGTGCTAAAAATATCTGACCCAACACCAGTGGACACTCCTCGCCGGGAATGAATGTAACTCAGTGCATGTGAAAGCTGAGCTCTGTTTTAGAGACCTCAGATCTGACTGCCCTGGAGCTGTGGAATGACAAACACCTATTCTGGAGACTTCTGGCTACAGCCTTTTACTGATGGGCAAGTCAGCTAGTCACCCTTTACATGGGGATGCAGAGACAGACCGTGATGCAGCCCCAGCTGTGGGTAGTTGAGTCGCTGAGCTGAATTGCTGGCTTGTAGGACTTAACTACACCGCTGGGTGAGCTATGAGTGGGTACTATTAAAAACTTAGAAGATTTTTCCCAAGCCACTAGCAGCACTGACTCAAGCATGAACCATCTTAGTTGGTATTTTGGGCAACGCTTAAACTTAAGGTTCAAACTGGAAGTAAAAAGAAAAAAAAAAAAAAGATATGAAAAGAAATTCACATGAATTCACAGAATAATTCACAGGTGGATTTTGTATGTTTCTGCTCCTGACTGTAAGGAAATGGGTTTTGGCCATGTGTGTAATTACCTCTCTTGCTGTTTCCTTTGCAGATGTGGCGCGTTGCATGTTGGTGACCATATTCTCTCCATTGATGGCACGAGCACAGAGCACTGCTCGTTATTAGAGGCAACTCAGCTTTTAGCTGCCACTTCAGAAAATGTCAAGCTGGAGATACTACCTGTTCACCAAAGCAGGCTGCCTTTGAAGCCTCCAGAAACAGGTGTGTCCTCTGTGCAAACGCTGTTGGTTGCCCTCAAAACTCACTTGAGGTCCCTACTGGGATCCTTGCTGCTTTTGAACGCTGGCAACAGACTCCAAAGAGAGACATCTGTGGAGGAAAAAAAAAAGATGTTTTGATGAAATGCATGTGATTAGATGACGTTCTTCAAGGATGTGAATAGGAAAAAAAAGGGTAACATCTGTGCTTGAATGGGGAAATTGGTGTTGGGAATCCCAGGGTTTTGCAGTGCTGAGTGCTGTGCAAGCCGCTTCCTTAGTACCTCAGATAAGAGACTTTAATGGAGGAAAACAGCCTTGGTGCTGGCAAATACATTTCCAAGCTCAGCTTTCATTTGCTGATGCCTGGTAAGGGTTTGCAAAGGACATGTCAGTAGCTAGGCAGAATCTTGCTGGACTTCCTTAGGAAACAAAGTTGTAACACAAGCGTTCATCTTCTGGACCAGACTCTGAATGTCCGCTGTGTCCGAACAGCCAGGGGTGGAGTGAATGCATCTGTAGCTGCTGCTTTCCACCACGCCCCACCAAAGAAATACTGGGGGGAAAAAAATCTGTCCCAGGCACAACTCTTCGTTCTGTTCTCTTCTAGGACAGTTTGGGGAAAGAAGGAAAACATCCATGTTGTCGTCTTTAACATGATGCGGTGAAACATAAGATCTAATAACATCTCCATGTCTAGAAATAAATCTCTTACATGTCCAGTCCAATTTGTGCAGAATTAAAGCAGTTTAACGAAGGGGATGGATGACTTGACCTTTGTGCCCAAGAAAAAAATGGAAAGCTATAATGCTTTTTCAATGGCTGGTAAAATAAACTATTCTCCTCCTTCCATTAGTGCCCTCGTCCTAATCTCCTTTCAGAATATATGTATAGCAGCAGGTCAGGAGAAGGGGGATCTGTGGAAGGACAGCTCGGTGTGCGAGAGCCTTTTTACCCAAATTTCCATACATCAGATCAGTGTGCTGCGGCAGAAATTCAGCGCACAAACTTAGGAGAACAATTGCAACATATTAATAGGAAAAATAAGGGGTATAACAATTGTTACCACTTTTGATTAAACTCTTTAACACGTGAAGGATCATAGGGAAGGAAGGATGCTGCTCATCCACGTGGCTGTTAGGAGGCAGAGGGGTGTAGTTGGAGACCCGTGCTTACACCTTCACCAGTGCTGATGGGGTGGGAAAGGGAGGTGGTGGGGACAGAGGGGAGAGTGCTTTGGCCAAGAGGAGCAGCTCACGAAGCAGTGCTCCTCGGTGGCGTAACCAGCACAGCACTGTGCAGCCCATGGTGAGCAGCCAAGAAACCGCACCAAAGTTGACAAACTGCATTTGGACCTGGGAGAGACACTGCTTTCTGCTCCAGATGCTGGGCGCCAAGTCCACAGGCTGCATTTTCTGAGTTTAGGGAAACAAAGGGGGGCAGTAAGGAAAAATTGGCCATGCAAAAGCAAACTGTTGTGGTTTGCAAGAGACTGACGTCTGGGGAAAGCAGCCAAGGAGAGGAGACCCTGCAGACACATCCTTCTTCAGCAGTTGCATTACTGAGTCCTTCCAGTGTGTGCCTGCGTGGGGCTTGGCATTATATTTTTTAATCGTGGCTTCTTGTGCAATCAAAATCCAACTATTGAGGAGGTGGAGAGGGATCTGAACCTGCAGCTGCCATGCAAAAATACAGCCTAATGCTGAAGCACGGGATTTGTCGAACTGAGTTTGCTTTCTCTGTGGAAATGGGGGCATCTGAGAGTTTGTGGGAGGACTACGCCCCGCTCACAAGATCAAGGGGAGTGGATGGTGCCCAGGAGCGGTGCTGGGATGGATGGGTTTCCTCAGGCAGGGATGATGTATGAAAGCATGGGGAAAGCTGTTGTAGGTTTTTGTCATGGAATTCTCCAAAATCACTTCTCTTTCCCAGTGCTCTGACAGCTGAGTTTCAAAGGCACTTTTTCCTGTTGTGTGAGATATGAGCTAAGAATTTATAGACAAATGGGAGAGTTTTAATTACTATAAATGGATTAAGTGATTTTGTATTTATGCCCATTAGCTCTGTCCCTCATGTTCAAAGTATTTATTAAGAACTTTCCTTTTTGTCTAGATATAGCTACATTTATTCATTTGATTTTTATTTTTAAAAGCTGCCTGGCTCTGAATTTACTTTTGAATCCACAAAATAGAAACCCCAGAGCTGGAAGTGGATTTTTTTTAAGAGCTTGATAGAATAAAGTGCTAAACTGACTAAATGTTTAGCAAAGACTAAATATAATCATTATATTGGTTGGAAAACCTGACCAAAATGATTTGATGCCTGTGATGCATGCACACAAAATAGATTTCCACTGTTAAAGGCACTAACAGGTGACCTTTAGATGAGATCTCTGGGTGTACTCACTACATAAACTGAGCCCCTGTGCCAGGTTTGCACCCTCAGAAAGCTCTGGTAGTACCGGGGCTGGTGGCATAACAGAGAGCCTGGAAGAGATCTCATCCTGGAAAGGTGGTTGCCAGTCACTGCAAATGGTTGTGAGGTTGAGCTCTGGGATAACTCATGGCTCCAGTGATGCTCTGCAGTGGGATGCCTTTCATGCTTCTCTGAATAAGACTTTGAGACACTTGCAGTCTTGCTCATTAGCCAGCAATTCCTTTTGGAAGAAAATAGATCCCGAAAGCATGGTGCAGAGACTGGGGAGGGAAAACCCAGCGCTGCTGGGCAAGGAAAACCAAACCGACCCTGTGCTGCCTGGGGGCAAAAGGAGTGTCAGTGAGAACCGACAAGGGACCTGTGCCTGGAGGGGTGTTTGAGGCACTCCAGAGGAGACCTGTGGCATTGTGACCTGATGTCACAAAGCCACAGTTCCTGAGACAAGGGATTTCCAGATAATGGATGTCATGCTGCAACAGATTCCTGCCAGCGTGTGCTGGGGTGGGGTTAGGGTTGAAGCTAAAGCAGTTGTGTGGCCTTGAATAGAGTCTGCCCTGTTAGTGCCATGTTTTAATTTGCTGTTTGCCACAGCGTTGGCATCTCTTCCTGTGTTGGTGGCCCTCTGTAATTGCCTTTAAGCAGTGCTGTATAAAATCCCTTTTGTTCTGATGAGCTGGAGGTGGCCCTCCGCTACTCCTCTCTTTCATCTGTGTGTGCACACTGCGATGGATTCCCGGCTGAGAGCAGCCACTAAACAACCAAACACTGAAGCCAAGCAAAGTGCTCAAAGCAGTCCTTGGCACGTGCAGAAGGTGTTGAGCCTTGTCCCTGGGAGGGCAGCTCCGGCAGCAAGGTGGGAAACGGCACAAGGAGGTTTCCCCGGTGCTGTCGGATAATGTTGATGGCCTCTGCGGGGAAACTCGTGGCTGGAGGGAGATTCTGCACATCGCACAACAGACTGCAAATGGTAATGACATCTGTGCGCTGCCAGCATGGCTTAGTCAGGCCGTTGGCTGAGGATGTGGAGTTTTTCATGAGGAAGGGGCAGATTTCTGCCACTTTGCATCAAGTGTCATGAGGTTATGTGGGGATGCGTTTTTGCTGCTGGTGCTTGACACACTATGGCTCGGTCCTGACTTGTTCAGAACCAGCATGGGGCTCTCTTCTGCAATCTCCTGGCTTATATTTCTTACCTTTTCTTTTTCTCGCTTCTCCTCCCTGCCTATGGTGATTTCTGCTCCCCTGGGTGCCATCAGTCAAGGTGCAGAAGAGTGACCACCACCACTGCTGGGACCCCTGTGTCAACTACTGTCACACCCACCACCCCGGGCACTGCAAGACGCCCACTTGGAACCAGACGTCTGGACAGGATTACTGCAAAT
Organism: Charadrius vociferus; assembly: GCF_000708025.1. Classification (NCBI taxonomy): domain Eukaryota; kingdom Metazoa; phylum Chordata; class Aves; order Charadriiformes; family Charadriidae; genus Charadrius; species Charadrius vociferus. The sequence continues at coordinate 2,181,399 of NW_009649473.1, read as the reverse complement.
GTAACCTCAGTGCATGACATTGCCCCTATCCCTGCATGTGTTTGTTTATGTTGTGCCCCTCCATTTCCTTAATACCCAACTCTGTAGCCTGGCTTGTCACTCCTTTCCTCCTCCATCACCTGTGTCTGTTTCCACAGGTCCAGTGCTGAGGTACAAAATGGGTATCTGCAGCCCAGCACACAGATCTGGTAACTGCAACAAGAGCAGTGTGCTGGGCAGACCCGTGCTCCCATCTAACCCCACACCCCAGTGCCTGCGTTCATACGGCAAAAATGAGTTGCTGTGGGGCAAGGAGGGCATCTCTGGTGATGTGTAGGAACCTGATACAACAATGCATCCAGCTCAGCCCTGGTGCCACAGAGCGTGTTAGCAGCAGGATTATGGCTGCTTCAAAATCTCTAAACCCGCCTCTTAGAGGAAGCAGACTATTCAGCCCCAGGTTTCTTGTCTTGTGGCACTAAGATAGGGAGGAGGAAACACCATACTGTGTCCGAGCTGTGGGAGGCAAACAGGGCAGCTCCATTGCCCAGCAGCTTAAGTTCAAGCTATGGGTTTCCCTTTGTATGTACTTAAGTTTCATTAGTGCCACCATGCTAACCTGCTCTTGGCTGCCCTGCATCCGCGATGCACTTCTCAGCTGGTGGCCTGGATGCTGCAGCGACAGGCAGCCCAGTCACTGGAGTCACTGCACACCAGAGAGCAATGTCCACCTTGAGCCCAAGCCCACTCGCACAGCTCTGCTGGAGCTGCAAGCCCAGGACAAGGTTCTCGCCTCAATCTTGAGCCCTGGAGCTGGGAAGGAGAGAGTCCAAACACAGTGATAGGACGAGGGGTAATGGGCATAAACTTGAACATAGGAAGTTCCATCTTAACATGAGAAGGAACTTCTTTACTTTGAGGGTAGTGGAGCACTGGCACAGGCTGCCCAGAGAGGTGGTGGAGTCTCCCACTCTGGAGACATTCAAAACCCGCCTGGACGCTGTCCTGTGTAACGTGCTGTAGGTGACCCTGCTCTGGCAGGGGGGTTGGACTAGAGGATCTCCAGAGGTCCCTTCCAACCCTAACAATTCTGTGAATTCTGTGAATTCTGTGAATTGGGTGTTTGGTGAACACTCATTAGATGAACCTGCTGCCACGCTTCTCTGTGCACATCCTTAACACGCTCTGTATTTCCCCAGCTCTGGTGGCTGCCAACTTCTCATCTCCCACCATGAACGCGCAGGGCTTCCCCTGCCAGAACTCGAACACGCTACCTCGCAGCTCCCACCCCATGAGCCCCCGCACCACCATGCTGAGGAGGAGGCAGAAGAAAAAGGAGCACAAGAGCTCATGTAAGAGTGGCAGTGGGCTGGGGCTGGGTTGGACGGCCGTGCAAGTTTGCCTTGCTGTCCTTATCGTTGACTGTTAGCTGGGGTGGGACTGCTCATCTCAGCACTGTCGGTGCCTCCTTTATCCTCGGTCGCTGTCCCCACCAGTGCCAGACTGAGGTCTGTGAGCATACCGGCTGTCTTGACCATGGCTACCCTGACCTTCTGCCTCTCTCCCTCTCAGTGTCGCTGGCCTCCAGCACAGTGGGTCCTGGCGGGCAGATAGTCCACACGGAGACGACAGAGGTGGTGCTCAGGGGAGACCCTTTGAATGGCTTCGGACTTCAGCTCCAGGGAGGCATCTTTGCTACCGAAACCCTGTCTTCCCCACCTCTCGTCCGTTTTATTGAGCCCGACAGCCCGGCAGAGAGGTTAGAGACCTTGCCCTTGGATGCTGATGGTGCTGCTGCTGAACATTTCATGGTTTGGTTTGTTTTCTCTCCTCAGAGGCTCATTTAGATATTTACTATCATCCTTGTAATATCTCCCATTCTTCACTGGGCATGGTTTACTGTCACTGCCATTTCTGCGCTCGTCGGCTGACCGCGGCCTCCCTCGCATCCCAGGTGAACGTCTTGGCACCAGGCTGCGGCTGTTCTGGGAGGAGGAGGAAGGGAGCGTGTGTCTGTGTGAGAGAGCCATTCCCATTCCTTTTTTTTTTTTTTCTTTTTTTTCCCCTCCTTTCTTTTTGAAAGGTAAAGCTTTTGTCTGGGTGCAGAAAGGGGAAAGACCTAAACAAGTGGGCTCAGCGAAGTGTTTTCTGGCGGGTTTCATTGTAACAGAGCCCAGTTATATTGGCCATAAAGCCAAGGTTTTGAACTGCAGAGGAGGGCTATGGTTGAGGAGCAGATAGGTGCTGCATTTAAGCACTCTTGGTTTTGGCTCTATAATGCTGGGAGAAGAGCAGAATGGAGGAGTGGCATTAACTGCTGCACGTCACCCCCTGGGAATAGCGGGAGCAATGACTGCTCTGGCAGCTGAGCCTCAGCTCGGGAGCTCTGGCTAAACTTTTCCCAACACCCTTGTTGGCTGGATCTAAATTCTGCTCAAGTGTCTGTGCGCTACAATGTAGATGTCCTCTAGCAAGGTTTTTCTCACTAAACGGACCAGGTCCCAGCACGACTTGAGCTCTTGTGGTGCGGAAAGGAGAGCTGGTTTCATTACGCAGATGAAATAGTGAGGGGTGAGCGAGCTGGCACTTATACCCCTGTGCTGGTTTCTCTTCCCGCCTGTGATTTTCACTGGTGGTCCATCCTGCCTAGGGCTGCCTGAGGTGAAACGATGTGGCAGCGCTCAGTGCCTGCAGCAGACCCTTCCTTGGGAGGACATGTCTCCAAGGGCCTCGTCAGCCTGCGCTGATGGTTTGGTGTCCCCAGGCCAGCCTGGGAAAACAGCACACAGGGCAGTCGTACGTCAGGGAAAGCACCTGCAAAAGGAAATGCCAGTCCGTGCTCTGCAGAGCGGTCTCTGCGTGGCAGCTTCTGCAGGCGGCCGATGCAGAAGAAGGGAGGAGGACGAGTGCCTGGTGCTTGTGTCTGTGGGAGGACAGGGATGAGGGGCTGGCACGGGAGAAAGAGTTGTCCTGAGTGGTACAGGTTAAGAGAGATTTCAAAAGCCTTTTATGCTTTTTGGTTTTTTTGTTTGCAAACAGGGTTTAAAAAGGAAAGTGATGGTGTTTGGAGGTTTTTTATGCTCTATTACCAGAGTGAATTTGGCTCACATTGCAAAGCACCAAACTCCTTTTATAAATCAGGCAGCAACAAAGCCTGCTGTCCCAGGGGAGGAGGGAGATGTGCTGAAATCCGCCTGGCTTTGTTTTATCCTCTTGCCAAGCCCGGAGCAAAAGCAAAGACTCACGGTGCAGTCTCGCTTGGCTCTAATGTGTCACACACGCTGCTCTCCCTCTTGGCTGCCCACCCAGCAGGACTCACGCTCTCCTGGCTGCCGCCTTCTGCTTTCTGGCAACAGGGAGCAATCCTCTCTGCATTTGCAGCCTGGATTTGATTTGGGGATTAAATCTCTGCGGTGTATTTCTTCCTTTCCTAGATGATGCTGTTCTCCCTAGCTGGCAGGAAAACACTGTCCTTCCCATCTTGAAGTGATAAGTGCACTGGGTTTGCAGCAAGGTGAAAAAGGCAGGTTTATGTTTTCATTTCGCTTTTTGTTTCTTGCTATCCCACAGAGCTTGTTTGCTCCATCCTTTCTAGATACCTTATTCCCTGTCCTTGAGAGGTTCTGCTGTAACTGCAGCCCAAGACATTAGAGCTGTTTTTCTCCCCTTTAAAAAGCAGGGCTCTTGGCTGAGCTACGCTCTTTCTTGTGCTGCAATTGTTGCCCTCTGCAAAAGAGGGTGAGTGGTGGGGATGCAGGGGTCGGGCTCAGAAGCCTGGGTCTGTCCTGCACATTCGCACGCTCCTGTGCAAGACCTGTGAATCTGAATGTGCTGTTGCACAAGGGCATGGTCCACAGTCGCTTGGTCCGTCTGGCTTGCTGTGGAGGAGCTGCTTCTGGGGTGTCTAGCAAATTTAAGTGGTACCAGGGAGGAGGATGGCATCATCTTCTTTTCAGGGAGGTTGGACCGCCTCACGTTCATTATCTGCTTCGTACTAGCTTGTGGCAGGCAGGTTGAAGCAAAAGCCGTCACCTCCCTGATGTACGATTTGTTTTACAGCAAATAGCTTCTAATAGACCTCCCTCCCCACCTGTTGTTTTGTTTCCTGGGTGCAAGATGAAGCCTTTGGGCTCCAAATGAGACAGTGATTCAGCCTCTCTTATCAGCAGGGAGGGTGGAATAGGAAGATGCCTGACATCCCCTCTTGGCTGCCTGGAAACACGCAGCTTTTGTGTCCTTCCTCCCCCAGCTGTCATTGCCAGCAGTGGGCTAATAGACCTCCCTCCCCACCTGTTGTTTTGTTTCCTGGGTGCAAGATGAAGCCTTTGGGCTCCAAATGAGACAGTGATTCAGCCTCTCTTATCAGCAGGGAGGGTGGAATAGGAAGATGCCTGACATCCCCTCTTGGCTGCCTGGAAACACGCAGCTTTTGTGTCCTTCCTCCCCCAGCTGTCATTGCCAGCAGTGGGAGAGTGTCTGGCTTCTCCATCCTGGTATCCATGAGTTACATATTTTCTAATTCTGCTCTGACACAGTTGTTTGATCGTTGTGTTTCTGGCTTTTGAGTATAAATGGTTTGCAAAAGGGAAGTTTAGCAGCTGGGTGAAGCTGTCAGCAAAACTTTGATCTTTTGGGGCTGGGACCCACGCACCAACGTGCACACGCAGATGTACAGACACACACAGATGTGGATGTCTGACCTGTGTAGGCCAGCTCTGGGGCATGTAGGGGCATGTAAGGGCATGACACATCGGTTTCCGTAGCCAGCGATATGGCCATGGTCACAGCTGCTGCTGCTCACACCACAGCTGGAGTTACCATGCAGATGTTGATGATGCTGAGTAAGATCTTTAGCGTGTATCCTGTCCAAGACTTGAATAGGCACTGCTCTGTGTCTAGCAAGACACCTCCACTGCTCTGTTGCTGCCTCTGAGCCAAGGAATGAGTCATGACAAAATGCAAATCTCTGCAATGCCAGGAGGACATTCTCAACATGGATTCCAACACATCCACAGGGCTGTCTTTCACTCCAGGAGATGCCTGTACTCTTGTTATTTCTGATTTTAAAGCACTTCTCCCCTGATGATCTCAAAGCACTTTGTGAGCTCTGGTGTTAGACTGCACATCTCTGAGGCAAATGCCCTCTCTTTGGGAAAGCTGTCCGAAAGGTTTGTGTAGGATCCCACAGCAGACCCAAGGAGAGGTCTGCAGGACCCTTGGCGCCCTGGGCAATGCTTCCAGCGCAAGGGCACATGATGGCTGGAAGCTGGTGTCTCTGGAATTATTCTGAAGGGTTAACAAGGCATGTCGGGTCTCCTTGCACTTGTGGAGGAAGCCAGAAGGTTGCTTCACTCCACAAACATTTATAAACCTGCAAGACTGGGGCTTAAACAACTGTGATTGACCAACGCTAATAGTAAAAGAAAGAAAATAATTCCGACCTAACAGAGCTATTGGCTGTAAAACACCCAGGCAAATCTACCTTGACTGAAGAAACACAAGAAATGGTTGTTTTGTGAGAAGGCAGCTCGGGTGGGAAAGGTGGCAAATGTTTGCTTTGATGCTCTATAAAAGTATCCTGTGATCTCCCAGCCCTTGCAGCTGAAATAGTGGTGCCAAAATGGTTTGTGTCCTTGTGTGACCTTGACATGACAGTGATGTCTATGTGATGCAGACGTTGATCCCTCTTTTCTGAAAGGTGCATTGTGGCCGTAGCAAGAGAGCTTTTGGTGCCAGAGGAGGCATCTCCTTGCCATCTTCATATTTATAAGCTGGTATTTCCAAGCACACCTATGTAGCTGCGTAGTCCAGTAAAGGACTGTAATTAAACTTGATGTAGTTTATTTGCAAGGGTGGATTCATTTATACACCATGGAGTTGTCTGTCCTAATCCAAGTCTCCTTGAACAAACAGCTCTGAATTTACATCTCATAAAATAGCCAGCATTTTTCCATGGATGGTATGAACTCAGGCAGCAGCGTAAATATACTGCAAGTTTAATTCCTTCCTACCAGTAAAATAACCTCCCTAGGCTCTCTCCAAACTTGCTCGTATCTCAGCTTTTGATGGGCCATGGCAAAAAATGTTGTGCTTGTGCATTCCTCTTGAATTTGGAGGTGTGTATTTTTTCTTGATAACCTGGCCGTTCGTAAACATCCTGTTGTTTGGAGGTGAATAATACAGTCAGTGTGTGTTGCCTTTGATGTTATCTTCGTGTGCCTGGAAGCTGTGGTACCCTGTTTTCGTACAATTGAATTGGGTATGAGTGATGAAGAGCGGCTGGAAGGATTAGTGAAAAACAAGCTGTCTTCCGTGAAATATCAGTGGAAACTGATGTCTAGAAAGCAGGGGGCAAAGGATGTCCTTGGTCGTTAAAGAGCAGGGGAATAAATGTTCTCTGGAGAAGGCTCAAAACAGGATAGCTGATGCCTTCTGGGAAATCTTTGTTGTAAAATAGCTCCAAATGTAGAGGTGAACCTTAGACTTGTTCCCATAATCCCCAACCTATTTTGCAGGCCACTCTGTAGCTTATGTTAATGATGGAGGAGGAATGGTTTCCCAAGCTCTGCTAAAGTGGACTGCCTTATAGACATCGTGATAATCTGAAAAGACGCGGTTGTAGCAAACAACTGATGAAGGGTGTGGAGGAGAAGGAAGATGAGCAACTTCCCGGGGCCAGTCACAGGGAAAACTACACTCTTTATTTTGTAGAGCTCAGTAAGGTGGAGGATTGTCTTGCTGGTGTGACAGTATATTTAAATAAACAAAAAAAAAAAAAAAGAAAGAAAGAAAGAAGGGAGAGTGGATATTGAATGTAGTGGTTCATGTGTGAAAAAAACCCTTGCTTATAAATACAGAGGGGTCCCAAGAGACAGACCATGCTGTAGCAGTGTATCTCCAACGTAGCCTTATCATCATTGTTTTTCTTTCAAAGTAAAAAAACCTGCTGATCTGTGCTCTTGGACAAAGTGGGTCTAAACCAAAAACCCCAAAGTGCCAGTTGTGGTTATATTGGTGCGATATTGCATCAGAATAATATTGGCCTTTCAAGGCAGTTAAACAGTATCAATGTACATTTGGCTTCCAGAAATGCAATTACAAGGGATAAATGATTATCCAATTTGCTGAGACATTTCAGTGAGTTCACTGGATTGTAGCTTCAATATTAGCCATGTGTTAAGCAGAGGACTCCATGCAATTTTCAGTGCTGTTAGTTTTGGTTTCAGAGAGTGCAGGTACATGGAAAGAGCCGTATACCATTAGATAGGGTAGGCGAGCACATGCCCTTGCATTTGTCACTCATCTCTTGGACATGGCATTGATTTTTAGGAAGGTGAGGGTTACTTTTTTTTTCCTTCCTGGAAGTTGCAGGAAATATGACCAAAAATGATTATTTAGGAGCAAACTATGTCTGAACTTAAGCAAACCACAAGGGTTTGCTGCCCTGTGACCTTCCAGGGGCTCTTGACCCTGGGATGGGTGTTGCAGAATGAGTTATCTTCTCTTTGGGGCCACTTCTGCAGGATTTGTCACTACTCTATGTGTCTTATAACAGATTTGCATGGCAAAAGTAACTCATGGCTGGTTGTGGGGTTGTTTTTTTTTCTCCTTTCCTCTTTTTTCCTGCCTCCTTGTTCCCTTCCCCTCTTTTCCCAACTGCAGGTGTGGGCTACTACAAGTAGGAGACAGAGTCCTTTCTATCAACGGCATTGCGACTGAGGATGGGACTATGGAGGAAGCTAATCAGCTTTTGCGTGATGCCGCGCTGACGAACAAAGTGGTGCTCGAGGTTGAATTTGATGTAGCAGGTATGTTTCCAAAGGAACTGCTGCTCCTCACTACCAGCGGGACTCTGCCAGTGCCTTTGCTGACCCGCAGGAGGGAGTGTATTCACACAACTACGTGAGGTTTTTGCTAGAGCTCAGAGGGAAGAGTCCCATTTCTCGTTGTTCTCTAATGCGCACCGAGATAGAGGGTCCTTCTTCTGTCCTTTCATAAATGCCTTGTGCTCACCACTTGCCTGAGATAAGCCTAAAGAGTAGATGAAGAGGCCACCTGCACTTTAAATATTTGCCCGTTAATATGAATAATATTAATTTATGGCCGTGAAGCAAGGAGGGAGCCAAAGCTATTGGCTGGGGCTAAAGTGCAGGTTTGTATTAAAAAAGAAAAAAGTTTTTTTCCTTTTACATTGACAGGGCTGCCTCAATCTTGAAATACAGCATGATGTGAGCACTTCACTTGAAGTTCAGAGCATGTATTTTTAATGAGAATCCAAATTTTAACCTCAAGTCCACAGGGCTTCACATAACAACCTTATTTGAACCAATAAAGCTGAATTTTATGTGCTTGTTTTTCCTGGTTCCAAAGAAACCATCCATGCAACTGAAAACTCTCTTTTTTTTTTTCTCCTATTTTCTTTTTTGTCTGTTTTTGGTTTTATAGAGTCTGTCATACCCAGCAGCGGTACTTTTCATGTTAAATTGCCCAAGAAAAGAGGTGTAGAGCTTGGAATTACAATCAGCTGTAAGTATTGCTCACACTTGTGCTAGCAGTTGCAAAAGCCGCTGCTTCCCACCCTGGCACATCAGAGGGGCCCAATGGAGAGAGATAAGATTACATGGGGTTTCCTTGTAGCGCTCGCAGTGCTTGTGATTTATCCCAAACTGAATTAGACGTGTGGTTCCTGCCTCCACGAGCTGGCAGCTGCAGAAAAAAGCAGCTACATGGAGGGTTGGGGCAAAGGATGCATCTCAGCTGATCAGTTGGTCTGTGCTGCAGACTAATATTATATTATTAGTAATATTATTTTTATTCCCTTGCTCACAGTTGTATTATGTTCCTTTTAAAAAAGAATCGCCTGGGTGTGGTGGGACTCTTGCAGGGAGAGGTGGAGGGAGGAGAGTGCGAGGTGAACCCACAGTTTGAATGGTAGAGAGGAGAAACTGCCAAGATGAGGAGGAGAAGGAGGATGAAGAGGATGGCAGGTCTTAGAGGTGGGGGAAGGCACTGTAGGGACAGGAGAGTGCTGGGCAGGGTTTGCCGGGAGTTGTTGTATTGACTAACAGCGGACATGGAGGAGGAGATTCATATGCCAGGACTTGGTGGACACTGAGAGAATGAGACATAAACCTTTTTATTTCTTTTCTCTCTTCTCTGCTTACTCTTGATTACTTATCTTTGTTTCTCTTCTGAAGTGTATTTTTCACTTAAAGACCTTCTGGCCTCTTTGGAGCGGATGCTGTAAGGGGATGATATAGGCAGATCCAGCCCCAATTTCTGGCCAGCTAGAGGTCTTGTTATGCCTCGCATCAGTGAACTTTTCCTTTATAGCAAATGTGGGCAGGTCTCACATCACTCATCCCTCTTTCGCTGCTGGGTAAACTGACTTGAATCGTCTCAGATTTGCCATGCTCAGGGGATGCCACCACCTCTCAGCTGAAACAAAGCAACTTGTGAAACTGCAGTAATGGGATCTTGCATCTAAGCCCTGGGGAGCGTAGACCCAGCGGTGTCTGGGGAATGGAGTCACTAGGGACACTTTAAAAGGAGGTTTCATTAAAATAGATAAGCTATTTGCAATTACCTCTTGGCATTTACAGCATTAGTCAGTGAGTTAATTGGAGGTGTTCTGGTCTAAGTAGGGTGATGCTCAGGAGTGACTCGAACATTGACGGGGTGATGGCTTTGCACCCTCTGTTATTTCTTCTCCCTCTTCCCCGCTTTCCCTATTTGTGCCACAAGGATAATCCTGAGACATAACAGCACAGTATTTAACATTTGGCTCGGTAGCAATTACTGTCTGAAGACATCAAAGTGCCTTCCGAAAGCAGCGGGGTGGCCATAATGACATTTCAGTGGCAGGGGAGCCGGGCACGGTGCAGAGCCCAGCCTGTGCCAGGCTCCCAGCCTGCTGCCCTCGCCGCTGCCTTGGCGGTGCAGTCTCGGGTAGCGACCTAGGGCGATGGAGCTGGTAGCAAAACACTTCTGGCTTGAGCGTGGACAGGGTTGCACACCATTTAAGCTTCAAAGCTCAGTTTGTGTCTGGGGCTGGGGAGCAAAACAAACCTGGGAGTTGACGGCAAGAATATTCGATTTTGTTTGTGGAGTCTCACTTGAATGGGATCTGCTTCAGATGTGCATTTACACTTCAAACGTATTTTTATGTTGAAAATGTTTTCGTTTGAAATTTGTTTAAAAAAATTGATTTCACGCTTTTTTTTTAAATCAACGCTAAATAAAAAGAAACTGACCCATGGGTTTTAAATAGTTAGATACCCATTATCCAACTACAAAGGAGTTTTTTAACAATATAATAGACTTAATCCTTTTGATTGTTGAATGTGTTTGCAGGACACTGTTTAAGTAGTGCATACGCATAAACTTAAGGTATATTTCAGTCCTTTGCTGAGTCAAAGCCAAAATTATATTTACAAATGGCGCAAAAGACAGCCAGCCAGAAAATGCAGTGGCAAGGATGAAATGCTAGTTGAATTCTAATTCTGTTTTCATATATTAGTCTGTATAAGCCTATGTCCACATGACCCTTAGCAAATTAGATCATCATTTTGTCACTCTGCCTCTGACTGGGCAGATAAATACACCAGTTTCAAACATTAAAACCAAAGCCAGCAGCCTTATGGTAAATACCTCCTGCAGAGACATGATGTGCATGCAGGAGCGTGATGCAAGCAGCAAGAGAAAAGAGGTAAAAATAACTCTCTTTTGCTCAGTTCCTCCCAGTTCTGCTGATTTGAATGCTTGTATAGATCTAGAAACAGCTTTTATAGCTTTTCCTCTGACAAGGAAAAGCATAAAACTGCTGTTTTAAAGTAGGGGACTTGGTTTACTGGCCTCCCACATTGGATTCCTCTTCCCTGCTCTGTAAAGCTGGGACAGGTTAAATAGATGACAAGCCAGAGGGGTCAGTAGAAGACCCCCCACACTGTCGTGGTCACAGAATTGGGTTTCTTCTAAAACTTTGTGGTCCAGCTACACTGCAGATGAAAGATGAGTTGCTTTCGTTGAGTTTCGCCTCTCGGCTTCAGCAGGCTCATCTGTAGTTAATTCCTCTGTCTAGGAGGGTTTGCTACTGCCTTCTTACGCGGGCAGAAAGTGTTACGACCTCATCAGAAGAGCACTACAGAAATAAAAGCGATCAAGTTCTTGCTGTGCTGTGGCTCTCAGAGCTAATCGGGAGATGGGTTAAGTAAAGGGAGGGGAGAGCAGGATTCTTGATGGATGCGTTGGAAGAATTTGTGTAATGGAGCTGGCTGCGGGAGGAACCATAAATCTGCTGGAAAGCCTCATAAAAGGGGCTGAACACCCAGAAGGTTTTTGTATGAGACGGGCAGGCATTGCTGGGTCTGGGATAGACATACAGAGAGGGTCTATGCTTGCTCCTGGTGAGGGGCAGGTGTTTGCTGAGGGCATTTCATCTTCTCTGAGGTCTCAGGGTTTGCTGGAAGGAGAAAGCTTGGGCTGAGCGAGCCCCGGTTGTGGTCTGGGCACCTGGCTGGGTGCACCCAGATGGGTTTCTTCCTCCTGCTCAAACCCAAAGAGGGTGGCAAAGGGACACAGCAAATTGAGACACATGATGCAAATATTTGCATATAGCATTATTTCCTCTTCCATTCCCCACAGGATGAATAGGAAATCCAAGGGGTGAGTCTTTCACTGGCTCTGCTTTGTATTTCTGTGGCACCTCGGTGCCCTTGCCTCATCTCAGTCTCCTACAGTTGCTAAATGAAAATTAGCAAAGCGAAAACACTGAGGCTGCCTCGTGTGCGCTGCTTCCATGCACTTCGTCCAGGGGTGAAGGGCCAAGAAGCCAGCGAAATCACTCTCGTTTTCTCCATACTCCAGTGCCTCGGTTTCTGTGCCGGGGAGAAGGCTGCCTTTGTTTGTAAAGCAGCTGCTCTGCTTGAAGAGCGAAGTGCGCGCTCCTTTCTGCTCCGCCAGGTTCAAAGAGCTGTGTGGGTTGTGAAGCTCAACTGTTTGCAGAGACCTCTGAGGTGCTCTGAGCGGTCGGGATGCAAAGACCTGCAAACTCAGATTTTTGGCACAGGGATGTGAAGGTGTGGCTCTTGTTAGCCTGAACTTCTCATCCCCATTAGCAGGACACATGCCTTAAGTGCTCTGATCTTGCTGGCTGCATTCAGTTCTAATGATGCAGTTATGCCTTTGTGGGTTTTCTGTAAATCTCTTACAAATCAAAATCTCCAGCAGTGAGAAGCTAATAGTCATGTATTCTTGTGTGTTCAATACCTGACCTCTTAAAATAAGATATGGATTTGTTATTAGCCTCTGGAAAATGATAGTTGATTACACAAAAGATTGCTTTTGTGTTTTCTTTATTTTTTTTTCTTTTTTTTTTTTTTGGTCTGTCTCAAATATCCCCTCCAAGGGCTAGTTATGAAATTCACTGCAGGGTACAGGTGTGTTGTTGCTCTTTAAACAGATACTGAAATTACTGTTCATTTTAGCTATGCATTAATGCTTTATATAGCACGTTTATCAAATTACCTTTATATATCTTAACAAATCAGTTCCCATGCCCTTGGCTTGAAGTACTGCAGATAAGGAGCAGGTAGTATATCTGCTTGAGGGTGATAAAACCGGAATTTGGATAGATAGATAACTTCGATTAAGTCGCTTAAGCAGTGTAATCACTGTCCTAGTGAGAAGATGGATCTGTGAGCTGAGCAAATAGCAAATCTAGCTTTGCCGGCGCTGGATTAACCTGAGACCTGCCGCCAGCCCGGCAGAGTGTGTCTGCACGCGGCAGTGTGCCCGGCAGCCGCCTGTCCTACCCCCGCTAACGCTGCAGCTTCAACTGAGATTTGCAGCTGATTCGCTCCGGTGCTTTTACCGAAGTGGGATATTCTGTCCCGGTTTTGCTACCTGGAGATTTTGAAAGGAAATAGATCAGTGGCGGGGTAAATATCCTGCTGGAGGCGCTGATAATTTATGCACCTGCTGCTAAAACTAATGAATTATAACGGAAAAAGTTGAGTACTGGGGATTTGATTTTCACTGCTGCTTTTTGTAATCGATCCTGATTTGCTTTCATTCCTGTTCTCATTCCTTAGCTATCATGACGCTATTGGGTTTCTTATTTTGTTTGTTTTTTCCCATTTATAAATGCTTGCTTTCTTAAATGTATTCTGATGGCATTATTACAATTTCTTTAATTACGCATTGGCAGAGTGCTGCTTTGGTTTGGTCAATAACAAAGGGCATTTATAATGGGTTGATGTGTGTGAGATATGTGCTCGTGCTCCTTGGAGGGGAATAATTTACCAATACGAGTCATTATGCATTCTATTAAAAACACAAACCGGACATGTGTTTCTGGCCTCGTCATCCATCATAGCGTAAACGCCAAGCGAGCCAGAATCCCAGCAGAGGTGGTGAGAGACTGAAAGCAATTTATAAAAAGTAAATAACAGTATTGATCAATTCACCTTTTTATCACTGCCCTGTCACCACCGCCAAGCAGTGTTTTCATTTTGAGTTTCTCCCCCACCCCACACTTCTACCTTCACCAGCTGTTGATTTACGGAGCTTTCTCTGGGCCACTGGAGCCGAAAATATGAATGTATCTGAAAAAGAGCCTACTTCCACCTGAAGTGGTTTGCCCTGGCAGATGGGGGCCACAACCAGAGCGCCTGCCGAGAGCGAGCGTGGGTTTCTGCACAGCAGCGTCTGCCTCTCCATCCATCTCTCCCTTCCACTCCCTTTGCTGCCGTCTCCCTTTTACAGACGGGAAAGCAAGACCCAGAGGCAAGGCTGGACATCCGAACCGTGGCTTCCTGCAGCAAGCAGAATTACCAAGGCAATGTCCTTTGAAGAGAAATAACCTCATTGGTAGCAGAAGCGAACGGATGAAAAGGCTTTACTCATCTGTGCAAGTGTCTTAACTCCAAAGACCACAGCCCTAATAAAATAATAATGTAGTTTAAGGGTTTTTTTTCATTGCAGGCAAATTGGAAACCGTTTATCCAAAATCTCACCAGGGATCTACATATCTAATGCCTCTGACCTTGACTGAGTCACCACGTCAGTGACGTTGCAGCCCTCCTGCCTGTAGGCAGGGCAGCCGTTACACAGAGACGTGTTGTCACCCTGTGTGAGCGGCCCAGGACTGTTAAAAACGCGGGTCCCGGGGTGGGCGGGGGCAGCCTGGTCCCAGCTGATGGGCAGAAAGTGCAACTGGGCGCTCTGCTGGTGCACTGGGAAGGGCTTTGGGGTGCCAAAGGTGGATTAATGGAGTTAGTAACTGCTGTTTTTTAAAACAAACAGCAAGTGACTGTTCCGTGCTTTAAGATTTTGTTATCTTAACTTTGCATTTATGCCTCTTGAGAGAGAACAATTATTCATGAAGTCTCTCTAACTTACCTGTCTGATTTGTAGGTGCTGACTAATAATGATGGTTTTATAAAGCCTTTCCATTTTGCACTAAGTGATTATTTAAAGCAGAGGGCTGCCATTTATTAAAGTTTGGGTACTCTGATGGTAGGGACAGATGTATGCAGTTGTACATGGCTCTTCCATTTAACTGGTCTCAAGAAAATCTGTTTGGAAAGCACAACTTCCAAAAAAAGCACAAGCAAAACCCAGAATGATTTTTTCCTTAAAACTTGCTCTGTTTCCTAATGGACACAGCACTCAGTTTGTCACCCTTGCTTCTGATATCGGAAGCTTGTGCTACGTTCAATGCTGGCACCTACTGCGGAGCTGCAGAAGGACGAGGTCTCGCTCTGCTCAGAGACTGACCATGGACAGGATCCCCCCACGTGTCAAAGGGCTTGTAAGGCAGATGCTGAGATAAACACCATCTCTGCAGAGTTGTTGCTGGCATGTCGTTGTCTATATTTGCTTTTCCCTTTTTTCTTTTTCCCCCTTTTTTTTTTTTTTTTTCCTTTTCTTTTCCCCCCTCTTTGCTCTTTTGAGTGTTCACAGTCTCTGGACACATCATTCCAGCTGTGGCTGTGTCAGGTTTAGAGATGGCCATCCCCAACCCACCACCAGGACTGTGGAGATCTTCCCTAACCCCTTTCTGTCACGCTGCCTCTGCTTTGAAGCTAATAAACAAACCTTGCAGTGAAAAGTATTTTTGCTAACCTGGATCGTTTTGACAGAACCGGGCTAGGGAGCAATTAAACATGCAGCGATGCCAGCCTGACCCAGGGCTCAGGGTGTGCTAACAGGGTCTCCTGTCGCTGCCGCTCAGACCACCTTGTTGTGCACCTCTCAGCAGCAAACACATGTCCTATATTGAAGAAGAGAACAGCAGTAGTAATAATGGCGATACTTCTCCATCCATTGTGCTGTTAGTCCATGGTGTGCGGCCTTCTTAATCAGAGGGGGGATTTCTGCATTGATTTTTAGCTGCACAAGCTGAACCTCATCCTTCCCTCCCACCACTCAACTCTGCCTGGGATGTGTTGGTCTTTGTGCTGGCTGGTTTATGACACAGGCTGGTTGAACAGAGGCATGAGCCCTTGGTGAATCTCCACAACCCGTCTGCTTCTCTTCGACCTGTGTCCACAAAAGCTGAATGTGAGTGTCCAGACCAAAATTGCCTGGCACCACGCTGCTGTTAGAGATGGGGAAAATAATTCTTCCAGGCTCTGTATCATTCAGCAGTTGCATTGCCGTGACTATTATAAAATCAGTCACAGTCTGCTCTTTGCTGCCTGACATAACTTTCATACTCAGCACTGTTACGACTGAGGTTGGCTGTCTTTTCTCCCTGTTCAATACAGAAGGTTTAGTTATATCTGGGAGAGGGTATCTTTAAAGGTGACGGGTTAGCACATACCTTTTTAAATCTCACAAATGAATGTAAACAACAAAAAATCTAGAGCAGAGAGGTTGGTAAGACAAAGCAGTTATTCCTTTATGTCTGACTTTCTGGGATGCTCTCTGCTGTTCAGGCAGGTGGATCTCTGTGTGGGTGATGCCACGTGCCTCACAGATATTTTAATCTCTGACCTGCACCTGATATGTTCAGATGCTGCAAGTTCCTTCCTTCCTACGCAGTTTTTGCTGAGAAGCTCCGTCAGCTTTAAATGAGAGGATGCAATTCCCATAGCAAGGCAGGAGGGAGTGACACGGGGTGAAAAGGATGCTCTTGGTATGTGTTTGGTGTGTGGATGGCAGAGGGGTCAGGAGGGGTTCGAGTCATAAATCTCACTTGGATTTCTCAAGAGAGCAGAAGGTCTTGCAGGCAAATTTGAAAATGCAAATGCTCCCAGAGATGCGTGGTCGCATCTCTCGTGGGCTGAAAAAGTTATCAGGGTCAGGCGGGAGAGAATAGTTGGAAACCACCCCTTCCAGACCAGCCCCGATTTATCCGGTTGGATGATGAAGTGACCTGGGGAGCTGAACTAGCTAGAAAACAGTGTTTTATCTAATTCTTCCTGGGTTATTTTCCACCTGGAAAATTTCCCAGCCCACCTTACTTCGAGAACACAGAAATGCTTATATTAACCACAGCACTGAGCTAGGTACTCCCTAGGCAGCAGTGCTGATGTCTGACTACTGCTGCAGCCATTGACTCACTTGGTGTCTCACGTCAGAGATGTGGGTGAGCGGGTGTCCAGCAGTGCTGGGATCGGGCAGTCCCACCTCTTGCTGCTGGACGCCACCGGTCCTCCCCTTCAGGAAGAGACCGAAGGAAGCAGCTAGCTAACTAGGGCAAAGGACGATCAACAAACATTTGCAGGGATTCACTTCTTTTTTTTTTCCCGGTGTGGCTTCCAGTGTTCAAGTGTGAAGCATCATTTTGTCAAAGGAATATAAATTCCCTTTCCTTACAACTCCTTCTCCTGATTAACCCTCCCCATCCTAGACGTCAGACTCCATACCAAGCCTTGTACCCGTGTGTCTCTTGCAGCTGCAAGCAGAAAGCCAGGGGAGCCTTTGATCATCTCTGACATCAAGAAGGGGAGCGTAGCACACAGGTGAGTGCAGAGTTTCCTATCTGCCAAACCCATTGCAAATCGTCCAGCCCAGTAAGGAGAAGTAGCGTGCAGCCCAAGCAATAGCACTTGGGTCTGGATTTTGCCAACATCCAAGGAGATCTCAACCCTAGAAGTTTCTTTTACACCACAGTAGGTTTTGCAATAAAAACTGCCTGTATTGAAGCAAGTAGAGTTGAGCTAATGGAGAAGGTGACCGGGGCATTGATTCAGATGTCTGCTGACCCTACAGGAGATGGATGTTTAGCATTTAAGAGCATGTGGTAAAGGGCTTCATATATTGCATAAGGTGCTATGGCTCATCAGGTAGTTTGCCATGTCTCAGCTCCTGCTCGGGTGAAGAGAATGAGTGAATTGTGGGCACCGGTGGAGAACTGTGCAAATAACTCGGCATTTATTGACTTCACCTCTGATCCCAACACCTCATAGCAAGGCTTTCAGAGGAATTTAGTGCTGCTGGAGGGCTCATTTCTAACAGTGCTCATACAGGAGTTTCCATATCTGTCAGTTAAACATCAGGCATTTTTCAGTGCTGTAGGTTACCCAGGCTGTATCTCTGACCTTCCTGCCTTGTTGTGTGTTGATGTATTGCCTACACAACCTTCCTCTCTTTAAAATACAGTTGTCCCAGACTCTGTTTGCGGTTGTTTCCCAGAAAAGATCAAGGACGGCAAAAATTTAATATTGTCATTGCTGCTGCAGGACTGAATGCGTCATGGGATCTGAAAGGCAAATACAAATGTACTTTTAGTTTTCTTTTCCTTTCCGCATAGAACTGGCACCTTGGAACCGGGAGACAAGCTGTTAGCCATTGATAACATCCGACTCGACAATTGCTCAATGGAGGATGCTGTGCAGATTTTAAGGCAGTGTGAAGACCTGGTCAAATTGAAGATTAGGAAGGATGAAGATAACTCTGGTACAGAAATCCTGATGCAAACTGGTGCCTGTCCACTGTAATGACATTTCCCAATAGGTAGTGCAAACCAACAAAGATAAGGTGCTGCCGCTTGTTCGGTCACCACTTTCCGATTGATTATAGTCTATTTTTGTTATTCTGCCCTTAAATGGAATCTGGAAGGTTAAAATCCTATTTGGTATGAGCATAGCTGAAGGCCTTAGGCTTTTGCTTCTAAATGCTGCAAGTCTTTCCCATGACCTGTTTCGTATGGCTAATTAAAAAATTCAGCATTCCTGTTTTTTCTCTTTCAGATGAGCAGGAGACAACAGGTGCTATTATCTACACGGTGGAACTGAAGCGATATGGTGGCCCCTTGGGAATAACCATCTCCGGGACAGAGGAACCTTTCGATCCTATTGTCATTTCAGGCTTGACTAAACGAGGGCTGGCAGAAAGGTGAGGTTTTGGGGGCAGAGGGGTTGAATTGGTGTGGGAAGGGTTCTTGAAGTTTGCAAAGTTTCTTCTGCTGGCATAAACTCTTCTCAGATGTTTTAGTCTGCTAAAAAGGAAAGGTGCTATGAAGGTACCAAGCGCTGTGAAGCAGGGACAGCCCTGCCAGTCTGGCTCTGCAGACCCACGCAGGAGTTGTGGGGTGGTCAGGGCAGTGACAGAGGCTCAAAGCTGGGCACTTCTGGAAGACTCAGATCCAGTGTGTCAGTTGAGTGCAGCAGCCAGAAAAATGTATTTATTTGCTCTTCTTCCACAGAGGTGCTCTCTGGTCTGTGATTTCCCATGCACATCTTGCACTGGGAGACCACCCAGCCTGCCCACAAAATCACTGTAGACTCCTGTCCTGGAGTCACCTATTGCTAAACTATGGCTTACGGCCATGGCAGCGGGGTGGTCCGGCGATTTTTTTGGGGGTCTTCTGGCCCATCCTTGCTGATAGTCAGTCTGTTACGTATGGGGGTATCTCGGTGCAGGGCTGGCATGCTTCAAGCAGCAGACATTTATGCAGCATAAATGTAGGTGCAGATTTACCTTTGGCAACTGGGGAGGATGACTCTGTGTGTGCCTGTGTCTGAATATACGTGAATGCGTGGGATTTAAAGGATCAGGACATTGCTGAGAATATAAGGTGGAACTGAGTCATACACTGTATCTTAATTAATCTGTCTACACGGTAGCTGTGACTTGTAAATAGATCATTTCAGCAGCCCTGACTCATGCTTCTCACAGGGTTGCTTTACCCTGTGCTGCTTGACAGACAGAACAGCAGCAAAAAAAACCCCTGAACAAATAGGTGTAAAGTGCTGGACCTTGGGGAGGTTTGACTGCAGATCTGGCCTTTTGGCTCTTTGTGTTTCGAGGCCACACTCCCTCTTAACTGGCCTATAAAACAGCTTAGTGCCTCTTTCTGCATTGGGTTCCTCGAGCTCTCAGCACGCATGCTGCTGTGCATTTCCTTTGCTTTCCTTCGGTACAGAAAGCAGAACATCAATGTTTCCCAAGAAGTAAGGAAGAGCGATGAAATAGTCATTAGTGCTTTTTCTCTTTTTTTATATCACTGCTCACCACTGTAGGATTCAGTCTTTTTCCCTAGGAAATAGTAGCTATAGAGTATCCCAGGCTTTTCTGCGTAGCAGTTCTGTGCTGTACCTGCAGCCCAGCGTAAGAGAGGTTAAGGACAGAAAGCCCAAATGCTGTCAGGCTCAGAAGACAGTCTCCTACCCTTGTTGCTCTCAGTTCCCTTTGCAATGCCGTGGCTGTTCCTCCTTCGAACTTGGATACGCATCAATGACTGCTCCACAGAGAAACATAGTGCAGAAAAGTGCTGCGGTACTATTGAATTTTGATCAGGAGCTGGCAGGCGGTAAGGAATGCAAAGCTCTTTGAGAAGAGCGATGGAGCCGTTCAGCATGTTCACTGTTGCAGACTAACAAATGACAGTGCCTGTGCAGAGGAGCAGCGTGGGGATGGAGAAGCGCGGGGATTTCTCTGGGTAACCTTGGCTACATGCAGGGAGGGCGAGGAGTGCTGGGATGAAGGCTGTCTGCAGGAAAGGTGCGTTTATTTTTTTTCTCCTGGGAGTAACAGAAGGGGTGGCTCGACCTTGTCAAGGGAAGAGGTGTGGTCCTAGTGTTATCTTAAATTGTCCCTTTCCTGCTGTCTCTACCCTTCCCTGTGCCACAGGCGCCCTTAGCCAGGCTCTGAAGGGTGGGACAGGTTTTTGAAGGACAGGGATTTAAACCCAAATCTGTGCCTGGCTTTTGCTGGAGCACAGGACATGTTTCAGCAGCTCTGCCACGGGGTGGACCAGATCGCAGTGTCTGATAATGGGAATGCGCCAGCCGCTCTTGTAGAGGCACAAGTGAAGGTCTTTGCTGCAGCTTGGGCTGCTTGCTTGGCGATGGGGAAGGCGGGGTGTCCTCTAAGATCTGTCACATGTCTGTCACAGCGGGTGACAGGCTGTCTAAGCTGCAAAGGCTCCAGATTCAGACAACTTGGGTTTTATCTTGACCTTGAACATTTTTCTCCTTGTACGTGTCTGATCTTACAGAAACCTACAGAGGCAGCTCAGGGTGTTGGGTTGGTGTCAAGCGGTGGCTCTCTCCCATGTTAGTCTTTCTTTCTTCTCCTTTAGTGCCTGCAGGTGGCTTTAGCCTGGACCATGGGACTTGTTTTCCGTCTTCCTGGGGAAAGGAGTGTGCCTGAACAATACTGTTAAATTCTAGTGGAGGTGTAATGGTCCTCCAAGAGCACTTTGGGGCTATTGCTGGCATTTTGAAGTACCTGACGGACCTCCTCTAGTGCCACCTGGTCAAGTAGGTGAGGGTGGCGGCAGGAGGGTTTTGTCCAAGAATGCTCGGTACCAACCCATGTTGGCAGGGGAGAGAAGGGATGGTGGCCCTGCCCATGTGCCAAGTAAATCCCTACCACCTGTATGCAGCCACCTCTTCTCCAGTGCTTGCTGGAAAGTGCCTGCAGCCCCTTTTATACCTTGCAACTTACCTGTTGCTCAGTTCTGCTCTTGCATGTGTCCTCTGGGCAAGAAGGGACATACAGCACACAGCTCCTTGGGCTGGTTTGTGTTTGAGGGGAATTAAGGACTGTTGGTGATGGTGGAGATGCACAAGGGTCATTAGCTAGAAACAGCTTTTTCTCTTGCTCCTGCTTGGCTTCTGTCTGCTTGTCCTCACAGGGGTGCCTGGAGATGGACAGGTGAGAGGACTGGACTTTGATTTACTGTTCCCCTCTTGAAGAAAAACACCTGGCTGAACGTGACCTTTCTCTTTAATTGTTTCTGTATTTTTCCCCGCTGAGGGACTTTCACAGTTTCTGCAGAGCAGTGGTGGTGTTCAGAGACGGGTGGTTGGGCTGGTGTCTTGGATAGGACGTGCGTCCCCATGCTGAGTTCAGGGCTACAGCAGGAGGCCCTCAAATGCTGAACCACTGCAGCGAGCGAAGGATCACCTTTAAACTGCCAGCAGTTAAGCTTGATTTTTTTCAGCTGTGTAGATGAAACTTTTAAGACAAATACTGCGGTTCCAGTTTGATCTGTAATTTATTTGAATGCACAAGTACTCCCTGAGGGCTTTTTCAGGCTGACGTGGATGGGACAAGACGGACATCTAGTGGCTGGCTGGGAGGGACCTCAGGGCACGCTCCAAGTATCGCAGCAGCAGCAGACTGAACAGTCCTGCCTGCTCTTTGGCTACATTTCCCAATTTGTTGTACTTGCAGTAGATGTTTCACAGCACTGTGTCTACAAAAGTTTCATATTTTGGGGAAAGACGTGCAGCTGTTTAGCCTGCGATGGTATATCAACTCCCAATTCTGCAGGAGCAGCAGTCCGATTTGGAGATGTGACCTGAGAGAGGCACGTTGCCATGGACAAAAAGATATTGCAGTCAAGATTTGCATCTCCTCCTGGCTCGGTCACACAGGTTCCTGATAGCTAAACCTCACAGAACTGATGGAGGAGGAGTGGGTTGCTGCTCTGGCTTACTGGTGTTAGGGAGCTGGAGTGTGAGTGTGGTGAGGTCGGTCCAGCCAGCGGCGAGCACGAGCTCCTGCCGTGGCAGTCAGCTCTGGCGATGGACACATCCTGTCCTGCCTGCTCTTCCCAGAGCTGCAGCGAACACCAGGAGGGGTAAAGTGAGCCCCTGTCTGTGGGCAGACACAGAGGGGAGGGATGGAGGAGAAGGGGGAGAATTGTCATGAGTGGTGAGTTTGTTCCTGGCTGTTGCTGAAGCATGAGAATTTATTTAGCTGAGAGCAGAAGGCAATGCGGGAATGTGGCTGTGCAATAAAACGCAGTAACCTCTCCTGGAGTGCTGGCCCTGATGGAGGAAGTCACAGAGGTGTAGCTGTGTAAGGGTGAGCTTTATCATGAACTGATCTGCAACTGGTTCAGTTCATGCTTGCACACTCAGTCTCTGTTTGTTGGGCCATTTTGGTTTTGTTTTCTTTCAATGGGTTTCTAGGTTTGTCTCATCATTTCTTTCCGTCAGCGTGAACATGCCCATCAGTTCCACGTGTGATGACTGGTGGCCATCACACGCTGGAAATGCTTATGTTCTTAGCGTGTAGACCCCCTTGCTTTGACGAATTTTGACTCTTCACTGCTGGTCTGCAGTCCCAGTTCCCGAGGAGCCTGGGATCCAAGGAGTGCATAAGTTCCTGTGTGTATTTGTATGTATGGCAGGTGGAAGGATGGGGGAGGGTGGAACGGGATTCCTGATAGTGGTGATGAAGAGGAAATCATGGGTATACCGTGTACTGAGGGGACACCAAGACACATTTCAAAGTGCTGAGAGTTAATATGTTATTGCTTTAAGCAACAACTTAATGGCCTGTCTTGCACAGGCGAATTGCTTCTGCGAAGTTTCTAACAGCGTCTTTTCTCTCCAGAACTGGAGCCATCCACATCGGTGACCGGATATTAGCAATTAATAACGTGAGCCTCAAGGGCAAACCGCTGAGCGAAGCCATTCACCTGCTGCAGATGGCGGGAGAGACGGTCACTCTGAAGATCAAGAAGCAGACGGAGAGTGAGTTGGGGAGCCTGGTTTGGGGGTGGGAGGGCGAAGGCGCACCCCGGGCGATGGAATAGGCAGCACTGTGGGTTTTCCTTCATGCGTTGTGGAAGGTGAGCCGAGGGAGCATGTTCAGGGGCATGGCTGGGGACAGAGGGAAAAGGTGGGTGTTTTTTGAACTTCTGACTCACAGACGGGGAAAAAAAGGCAACCCAGGGGATCTCTGTGGTACTGGGAAGAGATTAGACAGTAGGTTTATTGGCGATAATAATTTTTTTTCAGACTGACACCTTGTGCCATTCCCTGTCTGTGTGGGTGTTTCACACAGAAGTGAAGCAGAAGTTGCTTTTAGAAGTAGAAGAGTGCAGGGTTTTTTAAAATATAACCTCCCAAAATGAGTGAGGGGATTCTGAGCTGGTAGAATCCATGAAAAAAAACCAATCCACCTTCAATTCAACTTTTTGAAAGTGACTGGCAATAAATCTTTTATGGCCCTTTTCCTGGCTTTGGGTCCTAAGATCATCTTTCAAAGCATCTGCTGTAGAAATCCCCTTCTCATTTCCCTGCCAAGCTCCCTGTGGCTTTGAAGCTGTTGTTCTTGACACGGTATCAAAGAGCAGGAGCATACTTAGTACAGGCAGGCCACTTTTTTGGGGGGGGCTAGAGGGGGGATTGGTGAAACCAGGGAACATGCAAACTTTTCTCCCCAATTGCGTAATCACAGCCAAATAGGCTTTTTCATCAACTTCAGAAAGTAGTGGCTGCATTCTGGCTCCCCACACCCAGTATTTTTTATCTTTTTTTTGTGCTATGCTTCTGCAGTCTCTAGATTTAGCTGGACCTACCCAGCCAGTGGCCCACAGTGCTGTGGGAATTAGAAGAAATCAAGTGATAAAGCTCTTCCAAGCAAGCGTGGCCCATGGGATGTCTGTCCTGCATCTGAAAAAGTAGCATCACTCTCAAATATAGCACTTCTGTAGACCTCAAAGCAGTTTGCAAACGTGTGGCAATGCACCTATTTTACAAATGGAGGAAGCCCAGGCAGGGAGTGGGGACTTAGGAAATAGAGGCAGAACTGGGGAATCGATTCCTCTTCAAGAAGCCCCAGTCTCATTCCCTGCAGCCAAATGTCTTGATCCTTGGTTGACACTTAGCATTGTCACAGCCACTTGCTGAAATAATTGACATGCAAGTGCCAGTTGGAGACTCGTTAATCATTCTGAGAATGAAGCAGGTGTAATTGAAATTTCAAGGTAATCTTGAGTTAATCATGGTGAGCAATCTTCTGAATGCTTGGAAAATGGGGACTTTCAGGACACTGGGCTTTGTTTGGTAAAATAATCTGTCCTCATTGACAAATGCAGACTTTCAGAGGGCTTTTCATCCCAGTCTCTGCGAGTCAGAGATCCAGGGTGTGGATGGCTAACAGGGATATCTAATCATCGAGGACTTTAAAATATTCAGTACAAAGAAATGCTTGTGCTGAGACACCATTCCTTGCATAGCTTTCACCTGAAAGGGAATTTGATATAATGATAATAAGGGCCTATTATTACTAAAATAATGAAAGGGAAGGCCTGAGCTTCATCATCCACATTCAGCTTTCCACTTCCCAATCACTAATCAGGTGAAATTCAGCCTCAAAACACCAGGCCCAGGAATTCCGCTGTTGTCATGGGACTGCGTGGGAGACTCTGGAGGGGTGGTGATTAGCCTTGGCTTGATACGAGGTTGTACAGTCTTGGAAGGCGGCTGTAACTTCAGCTGCGGTAGTTTGGGACCAGGTTGCATTGTCATTGGAAACTCATTAAAACATCTGCTTTTAACAGAAAGTTTGCAGCCAGCACCCTGACTCGGTGCTGCTCCGAGTAAAAAGGAGAGAGCCAGAGGAGCTATGGGCTGTTGCTTGCAGAGGCCAACACTTCTCTGGGCAGGGCTGTTTGGAGGAAGCTTCCAAAGGCACAAGAAGATGTGCTTGTGAATTGAGATTAGACCCCAACTCTCTCATATTTGGGAATCCTCAAATCCCCATGGTTGCTCCTTATATTCCATGTGCTAAAAACTCAGAAAGGCATTTTTTCTTGATTCAGCTTGAAGAGTACTGTATTAAATTCTTTCAACTGCAGTACACAGGCCTTTCTCAGCTACTTTTGAAGAGCTAGAGAGGTACTTCAAAAGACTTAGAGTACCTGGGCTTGCTCCCACATCAGCATAAGCCTTTCCCTGAGGCTTTCTCTTTGCGCCTGCTAAAGCAGCATGTTCTGGTTTCAGAATCTTATCCCAAGAAGTCGGGGAGTATAAACGAAGTGAGCGACCCAGAAGATGACCTGACGGACTCCCAGAAAACTAGCAAGCTGTCTGAGATATACTCCACCACAATTCCTAGTGTGGACAGTGCTATGGAATCCTGGGATGGCTCCGGCATTGATGCTGGGTATGGAAGCCAAGGTAAGCCAGGGCTGTCTTTTCTTAGGGGTCTCTGGGCCAAGGTGAAGATAGGCAGAGCCTCTGAACCCGTCTGGAGCCTGAACGTGAGCCAAAGCCTGTGGTCTGACCACATTTGCATGGCTTCTCACTTCCAGCAAGGAACAAAATGTATTTTAAAATGCACTCATGTGGTGCTCTGAGTTGATGTATCTGTTTTAGGTTTTTATTGGCACATTTCTTCTGGCTTATATGGCATCATACTGTTCACAGCATTTTCAAAACCATTACAGCACTTTATAATTCACATAATCAGAGGAAGCATTCACTGGCCATATGTCTTACAAAGCGTTTGGTCCATTGCTCACTTTTAATTCTCCAGAGAGGCCATGTAGGATGTATTAATCCTCCTCAGGATGTTTTAAAATCCACAAGAATGTCTTGTGACTAGAAGCACTTACTTAACAAAATAATTAAGGTAATATTACAAGAAAGTATCTCTAACTCTAGTGAGTGATCAGATGAACGTGTGTCTTTGAGGCCAGGTTTATTCAGCTGTGGCTTCTGGCAGACATATGGAATTGGGATGGAGGATGGTCTAGTCATGGGAATAGATTTTTACTTGGAGAAAAGCACTGGAAAATAGTTATTACAGTTCAGATTTAGTGACATAAGCTAGTATTAGCCTGTGTTGAACCAAAACAAAACCCTGAATCACCTCCGCAAGAGGAAATTGGTGAAAAGACTGCTGTCCGGAACGGAATGTGAAAACAGGGAGGGATGCTGCAGGAGCACTGTCGCACACCACCTTCAATGTGCTGGGCAAGGTGTGTGCCGGTGCTCACTGCGCTCTGACTTAGAAGGGCGGCACTGCAGAGGTGTCTCTTCCACCATGCCTGCATCTTCCTCAGCCTCTGTTGTTCTGAAGTCTTAATTTGGGAGCATAGTTGGGACCGGAGGCTTCATTAGGGAGGAATCCCCTGGCCTTCATAATGCTGCAATCCTTCTCCATCTAATTGAATGTTACCACAAGTTGGAGACTGGATTTAGCAAAGCGATTGCTTTTACCGGTAAATTGAGAACGAGTAATTGAGCACAGAGCCCCAGGGAACAGGGCTGATGCCAAGTTGCCCAACATCCACAGTCTGCAACTTTGCTTCAGGGGCTCTCTCGTCTTCCCTGGTAATTGCATGCAGCTGCATGGTGGTGTGCTGGTGCTGGCTGGGAAGAGCGATGCTGCGGGGTAGGGAGAAGGACATGCAGGGTTGCCCGTGGGATGGGCAGGGAAGGCAGGATGCAGTGATACCTGAGATGCACAGAGCCTGGAGATTGGGATTTACACCCCAAATGGTGAACTATAGATCAGCCTCTGCAGCCTTGTAGGTTTTAGGTTCATCCACAGCTTTAGGAAACCACTCGAGGAAGGGTTTGGGCAAGGGAGCTGTGCTGGGCCTGGTGGGAACGTGCCACCAGGTGGCTCTGAATCCCAGGAATCCAACCCATCTCCCTGGAAGGAGGAGGGGAAACCAGTGGCACTCAAGTGAGAGCTCTGCACACATATCCCTGCGGTCCCTGGCCCTCTGCGTCCAGCCCAAACCTGCTGCCCACCCGCTGCAGGGACCTGCATCCAGGGACCTTGCTCTGCTCTGGCAGGCAGTGAACGCTCCTGACTGCTGTAAGATGTTGGCAAGCACTTTTCTAGGGTTCGCTCCAGAGCAGTCTAACCTTTAAAAACACACAGAGGAAACGCTCAGCTAAGTGAAATAACAGGCCTTGGCATTTTCAAAGAAAGTGCTGGCGTTGTCTTGGGGTATTTCCAGTGCTCTTAGCTGTTTGGGAGGTCAAGTCTCCCTTAATTATGTGTTTCTCTGTTACCTCTTCCTGTTCACTTGGCACAGCGTGTGATGGAAGTGTACGATGTTTCTTGGAAAGGCTGTGAGGATTTCTCTGAAACATTGAATGGGCAGCAGGAGGTGGGCAGGGGACGTGTGAGATTTATTTCTACTGCAGATGGCACTGACACTACTGAGCAATGCTCTGTTTTTGAAGGTTTCTGTCCAGGCAGCTCCTCGTGAGACCTGGGGATCTTGTGACTTGGTTGCGGAGGATGTGCATCTCTGGAGTAAGACACTGCAGTACAGAAAAGTCCATGGGAGCAGACATAGTGAAACTTGTCTGATTTCATCCTAACAGTCTGTATTGATCTGCTATCAAATCTCATACAGATGAGCCTCCCCTTCTCTCAAGCCAGCAGGGTTTTTCCTGCTGTTCCTTGCCCTTCACACACATGTCCCTACAGCAGTTTTCTGTACCTGCACGAGCTGATCCCGAAGGCATGGGAGGGCTCTGCTGGCTGCGGGAACTGGCTGGCAGCTCTCAGGATCAGGGCTGGCTCTTCCTCATTTACCACTGCTGAGCACACTGGAGCTGGTGACCACCACCAGGTATCTTCAGGACCATTACACTTGCTGATAGAGGCTGTTGCTTTTGGCTGCTCTGGATGCATTTTCTTTGCTGTATATCCTATTACTTTATCCTTCTATATCCTATTACTTTTTTTTTTGTGCTATCCATTAAGTCCCTAAGACCGTTGAGAATCTAAATGAAGATTTACCGTTTTTTCTCCTAATAGAAATCAGGCCTCCAAATCCTTCAAAACGAATGGGGTTGGGCACGCTGAGGGAAGCTTGGCAGCATCTTCTCTCTACCCTTTGAAGGACTCGTATTTAAAGGTGGCTGCCTCAACAGCACAATTTCTGTTTGGTTCAGTGTGGAACCAGGAGTCATTAACCAAGGTTGGAGCTGTCTGGGGGTAGGATCTGCATCTGTGGGTATATATAGTCCCAGGTCTGTGGATCCCAGACCCACACCACAAAACTACTCAGACGTGGGAGAGCAAAAGAGAAATGGGGCACCTTATGACAAGCTGAGAAGCTGCTTTGGTTAAAGCAAGAAAAGATGGTAAGAACAACGCCTTATGGATGACTGAGATGGAAGCAGTGTGCAATCCATATGGCCTCAGGTTTGGGACTTGGCAAGGAGGCTCTTCTGGCTCAGCGTGACTTACTCCATTTGGGTTTTCTGACCAGGTATTACCCTCTCTCTCTGCCCCCTCTTGCCTTCCCTAGGTCCGTACGTACCTCAGGCTGCAGGCATAGCCCTCCATCCACATGAGTGGAGACACAGCAGGCAAAAGAGCAGCACCCCTCCAGGGGACCCTAGGAAAAACTACCCCTACATGGACGGAAGCTTCAGTGAAGATGACTGGGACAAGCCCAGCAGGTACGGAGGGGTGGGAGGAGGCAGGGAGGCACGTCTGCAAATGTGGGTGTCGCTGCATAGGGACAAGGGGGCATGGGAATGTGATGGAGCAGCCAGCGATGTCCCCATCTCAGCATCGGGCAGCTATGGGGAGGGGTGCTGGGGTGGTGACCTGCTCTGTCAAACCACCTCCACATTGCCAGGTTACCCTGGGTGTGTAGCTCTGTGGCACCTCTGCCGTGGCCAGGTGACATTTGTGTCTGGAGTTAGGGCGATCTCAGCTGCATGGACCACAGGTTCTTACCACGTCTCATACTCCTGCCGTGTAAAGGCTGTAGTATTTTCATAGGTTAGATGTAATAAATAGATATGGTCAGGGCTGTCCCCACATGTGTTGGCCAGACTTTTTTGAGTGAGGATGCAGCTTCACAACAGCTCAATGCCATGGAGCAAAAGAGGCCAACCAAAGCTCATGGAGGACCAGTATGAGGTTGCACGTCTAAGTTAAAATCTCCCAGAGCTGTGGCTGGACATCTCTCTCCATCACACTTTAGCCCTCCCAATGCCACAAACAAAGCCATGCTGAGTCAACACGGTCATGTTAATCCCCCGGCTCAGCCAGCGTGGGAGAAATCCTGCAACACCTCCTGAGCCTTTGGAGGAGGCTGCAGCTGCCCCTCGCTTTGGGTGAAAATGCTGCTGGATTTGCCCTTCCCAGGGGTTGCCCCTCACTGAGCCACACATGGTGGAGAAGCCTCATTGCTTTGTAACTACCCCTCCCCTCAACATCCTCCAAGAGTCCCCATAGTTGTGTGTGTCGTGTTGTTACTGTCCTTTTATTTTTTTTTCTTATTTTTTTTTCTTAACTTTTGTTTGTCCAAACAAAACCCTTAGAACATCTCATGGCCATTTCCACCTATTTAAAGATGATCAAACTGGCAGGAAGGCTGGCAGCGGCAGAGACTTTGTTCTTGTTTTGCCTCTCAGCGAGACCCAGCACGCAGAGGTCGTTGATCCCTCGTGGCCCTCCCAGTGAGGCTGCCGACAGCTGAAGTTAGCAAATCTGAGTGCTCGAAGCCTCGCATGTCCCTAGTGAGGGCTCTGAGCCCCGATGTCAAAGTGCAAGTGAAACGGTTCATGCTGCTGAGCCCTTTTTATTAGGGAGAAAAACAAAATGTCTCTAACCCCGGCTGCCTTTAGCCTGGAAAAACCTGCTGACCCAGTGGTGTGAGAGCCCATACTGATTCATCCGCGTCCTGGATGTGTTTGTTATATTGCTGACCTGAGAGGCAAGAAACTGGTAACTGGAAGGGACGTTTGCCTCTTTGGGAACCTGGGAGCAGAGGAAGGAAATGAGTAAGGGGAAAGAATTGAAAATTCCTTTTGGGGGGAAATTTTGGTTTATTTTTATAAAGTCTTGCTGGGTGTTTTTTTGACCTTTCTGCCTGGTGTAAAGGCTACTGTCCTTTAAAAGCTGATGAAAGGTAGGGGGTGAATTTAAAATACAATAAGTTGTGTCAGATACTGCTCTCTCCAGGCAGGCCACGATCCCACAAGGAGCAAAAGTATGTGTGTGTGTTTATGCCTGCTACAGACTCCCATTTAAACCAGTGGACAAAAAGCAAAGCGTGTGCTAAA
This sequence comes from Charadrius vociferus, assembly GCF_000708025.1. Taxonomy (NCBI): domain Eukaryota; kingdom Metazoa; phylum Chordata; class Aves; order Charadriiformes; family Charadriidae; genus Charadrius; species Charadrius vociferus. Next base: position 2,151,169 of record NW_009649473.1, on the reverse strand, counting down.
GACTTTGCAGTTAATAGAGATCTGGAAAAAGCTCTATTAGTACCCTAAAGGGTCATTATAAATTTAATGGAGGCCAACGTCTCTTTGACTTGTACTCAAGTAAAATGTTTTGACTTTGCTAAGTAGCTCTGGTGGATGAGCGTCCCTTCCTGTCTGCGGCGCTGATGACCATTAAGCCATGCGAGATGCTGCCAGATGTTGCAGAGGTGGAGCCTCGTCCATGCAGCTCCTAATAAGATGTGTAGAAGATGCATTAGGGCTGCTCTAATGTCGCTGTCCCCTTGGGGTCTCTCCCCGTGACACATTAGTGGGTTTATCATGACCTTGAGTTAACACCACAGAGAGTTTCCTTGGAGAGGCTTCTGTTACGCGTTACGCTGAGCGCTGACGGTCTGAGTTTTGCACAGAGTCTGGTGTTCACTAAGCAGTGTTCAGTGTCACCTACTTCTCTGGCTTGTTCAGAGGACTTCGGCATGTTTAATTGCTATTTGCTTTAGAAATCCGAGAATTGACCCTGGCTTGTGGTCAGAGATAAGAGATGCTGAAACTGCCAAGGTGAGAAATTGCAGAACTGTCAACAAGACACACACGGTGTTCACGTTAACGTGTGTGTGTACCAACTTGAGAGAGGTTCTCTCTAGCCTTACTCTCTGGTGTAGACAGAACTGGTGGCAATCTTTACATGGCTGTAAGTGCCATGCCTGTTATATAGCAAAAAAAGAGAGACCTCCTGAAAGGAACGGCTCAGTTCCCTGGCCATCCCAAAGCAAATGAAACTTGGTTTGTGTGGGTTACGCGTGACACTGTCGATATTGCTGGCTGTAGTGTGCATTTACTTGTCCAGCCCAGGGCAATCATTTTTATATACATCTTTGCATTATTTACTCTCATAGAGACCTAATGTATTTATCATTTGCTCACCATGTCTGTTACCCTCTGTGTTTTTCTCTCTCTTCTCAGGTGTTCTGTGTCTCAGATCTGAGCTCTATCCCATCAGCCTTTGTACTAACAGTCTCTGAGGCTCCTGGTTTACCCATAACGCATCCTTTTTTCTTTCACTTCTCTGTTTCACCAAAACGTCTTCCTAAACCTACAATCTTCCTACAGGCACTTTTTAATTTACCCTTTGAACTTTGACATTACTACACCAACTTAATTCTTCCTTTGAAGGACACTTGCCCCGTTAGTAAATGCATGGAGGTCTCGTATTCGGACTCTTGTCTGAAAAGTTCATATTGTTTGCTTTTGTATATGAAGACTCTTCAAGTCTCTGCTTTTACTGGTGAGACACTTGCTGTAGCCTTGCGGCTTTCATCCTGCTGCAGAAGAGTGCTGACAATGTTTGGTTCCTACGTTACAACAGATACCCCAACCGCCAAAATGGCCTTGAGACCACTCACGAGGATAGTTTTTGGCGTGTTTTTGGAGAAGCTTTGGAGGATTTGGAAACATGCGGCCAGTCTGAACTTTTGAGGGAGATTGAGGTAACTCACTTTCTGAATTTGCTGCCGATCTGACTGTTCTGCTCTTGCTGTAAATGCTAAGACTGTTTCTCCGGATCTGTTAATTGCCCATAGCATCCCTGTGCTGCCAGTGGTGTGAAGAAGGGTTCAAGTTTAATCCATGTCAGTGTTTGTGCTAATGGATAACTCTGTCTCATTAGCTGCTTGCGTGCACTTTTTCCCTGGGCCGATGACTTACCTATCAGGAACTACACGCTCTTTTTGCAAACTGTTGCTGGCCAACAGTCTTCACATGACTGTTGGCAGACCTTCCCTATCAAACGATAAACCCTCTGCTTGGAAGGATATTGTCTGTCCACTTGGCACTTAAAGGCCAAGCAAAAGAAACCCCCCAAAAGCTCATTGGGACTGAAGCCTTGGCTTACTTCAAATATAGACAGGCCCAACATACATCTTGCATTCAGCTGTCACTCTGCCGGAAACTGCTTCAGTGAAATAGGTAATTGGAAGCTTTTCAGCCAGCCTTCCCCGTGGAAAAATCTGAGAAAGTAATTGCTTCCTGCAGAAATAAAGGTGTTTCCTCTCTTCACAAACCACTTTCTCTTTTCTTTATCCAAAATGCTTTGGAGGTCATGTTATTGTGTCCGGTTATAGGATGAGGCGCCTGGATTTCTAAGCTGTGGGATGCAAATAAAGGCCTCCCTTGAGACTGTCAAACAGCGGGAAGCAAACCTGTCCGGCAGGATGGGACCTGTGCTGCTCCCCTCCCCGATTCGGCTCCCGCAGCCCAAGAGAAGGAGGGGAACCCCGCGAGCTCATCTCTTCCTCTGCCTTCTGGGTGCAGAGGACTGGGGAGAGCTCGATGGGTCATGCCCTCCATCACCCCCAGTGGGACTGTTTTTGTTCTCACTTGCATATTGCTCAGGCTTCAGAGAAAAAAGGCAATTTCTGAATAACTGGAGGTGGAAAAGGAAAGTCTTGTTTTGGTCTATATGGTGACAAGGAACTTACTAATTGTTCTTTCCTCCTTGATCCTTAGCAACTGTAAGTGGGGGAGGAAATATCAATTAAATTTACTGTGCTGAAGCCAGAAACAGCGTATTTATTATCTTAACTGCTTGAGAAAATGCTGACTTAAAAAAAAAAACCCGACAACCAAAACCAACACACAAAACCCCAGACCCCTGCAAACTATAACTTCTTCCCTTGATCACTTATTTCCTGGACCTGAATATATTTAGAAATAAGTTTAGGCAGCCTCTATCAACCTTTCTGAACTGTTGTTGACTGCTTAAGAAAAAGTACGGCTCTGAAACGATGCATAGATGTTTCTCTTCTGCATAATGGCTGGCGTCTAAATGTAAAAGAAGGGATTTGTTGGACTACTGTGAAATGCCAGGAGAGAGAAAATATCTTTCTGCCCAATCCTTTTCCTTTTCCAGGGATCTGTGGTGCAGGGATGCGTGGGCTTTTGATTCATGCTGTTTGAATGCTTTGGAGCTTTGACAGTTATAGCAATGCTTTTAAAAATGTAAAGAAATTTTACAAAAAGCTGAGCACCTCTAGGGTTTTAGTGTATTTAGCACGCTTCTAGAATATTTTGGAAAGTTCTGGGGACAAAAGGAAAGTGCTGTGTTTTTAGCAGAAGCTTGATGGGTTTCAACTCCCCTTTTATCTAACTCAAAGCAGCACTGATGTGTTCCTCCCTCTCCGTGTGCCCATCCTTCCTGAGGTGTGGTGTGGGATGTGCAGTGCACATTGGGGCTCTTGCTGTGTTGCAGGTTTCTAAGCCCCAGCTCCAGGACAGTCACAGATTTATTTATTTGTTTTTAATTTAAAAAAAAAATAAAAAATTGGCCCTTCATGCTCTGCATTTGAAAAAGAATAAGAGTCATGCAAGATGACCCAAGATAGCCTGGAAACAGATTCACACACAGTAGCAATCCACTCCCAGACTACAGGGTATGAGTACAAACAGGCTTTTTCCAGTATGTCTGGTGAAGTGTGTGTCCCCACTTTGCTTTGAGGGCAGGCAAGACATGGAGAAAAACAATGTGGGGCAGCCATAGGCTGGGGAAGTCCAGAATTGCCCTTTCTGCTGCTTGCGCTTAGCCCACAGCACCTAGCGAATTGCTTATGATGCTGCAAGGAGCATTTAAATACCTCGAAGACAGAAGAGTTGAATGGTGTTGGGTACTGGCCGGTTACGGTATTTGCAGTGCATGAGGGAGGACAGTAGCACAATGTGCACAGACCTTTCTGTTCTCCTCACTGGCTCCACAATGCTGGTGTTGGTACGGCACGGTGCCCTGAGGGCTGCTGAGGCTGCGTGAGGGCAGTGAATAAACGTACCCTGGTCGGCTGTGCCGCCGTTTGTTAGTTTGTGTTTCAGGTATGTGGTAAGTCAACATCCTTCCAGGATGTAGCAGGTAAATTTGAGTTTTGTCCAAACTCGAGCTGATTAAGTCATTTTGGTGTGAAGACCTGAAAAGTGCAAAGCTAAAACATTTTCTGTGTTTTATCCATCCCTGTTTGGGAGAATGTGGGTAGTGCTGGCATTTTCACACTGCCACCAGAATTCCCTTTATTTGCCTCTGTTCCACCTTGGAGCAAAGAGCTGGAGGGCCTTCATTAGAGATTTAGTCGGATGGTATTTCCCCTGTGCACAGGAGCAATTGCTCTTTGACTTGCCACATTTAGCGTTGCAGAAATTTGCTATCTGCTCCCTACCTTTCCTTTTCTTTCTTCTACCTTTTGACATTTAATGGGACTGCAGACCCTTGGAGCCTGAACTTTGAAATGACAGTTTTCATTACGCCATTTAAATGGACTCTGTGACCTGGAGCCAGTTGAGGTTCCACAGACTGGATTCTTGACTCCTTCGTTAGCTTTGATCAATGTAATCTCATTAGTGAAAAGCATTGCCAAATGGAGTAGAATCTACTTAGGGGCATCTTTTAATGGATGCTATCAAGGATGACCAGACTTAAATACTACTTAATTTCATATTTTTAACTCAGTTTTGCTCAGTGACAGCTCCCATTTACTGACAGATAAAATCCTAATTTCTCTGCTGAATTGGCCTCAGTGGAGTCCAAACTATTGACTCCCCTGGGCCATTGCCAGCACTGTGCAATGCTGATGGTGAGCTGCAGCCTACAGCGGTAGACTGGAGAGCCAGGCAGACACTGGTTCCCCTGAGAGACTCCTGAGATCAGGATGTTCATCCTTTTTTGGCTACCAAGAGGTTCCTGCACAAGATGAGGCCTGCCTGGCCCTGTTTGTGTACAAGGGGTCTTCAGAAAAATAAGGAGATGCTTCACAAGTGCTTCCTTCTGAGATTAAGCTTCATGTTGGGGTGGAGGTGGCGAGCACCCAGCAGGTCAGCAATAGACCTGGCAGAAGGCTCCTGAGGTCTGGAAATGGCTTTTACAGCTAACTGGAAGAGCTTCTTGGTACTTATTTTCTGATTAATGAGAACAATAGTGCCCCCCTGTTGTTTGTGTCACTTGTGTTCCCCTCCATTGTTGCCATGCGTTCCATCTCGTCCTGCTGCTGGCTCAGCAGAGTGACTTTGTGCCCTCGCCCTACAGGCATCCATCATGACAGGGAGCGTGCACAACCTGGGCCTGGAGGGCAGCAAGCTGCTCCTGGACTCTGTCAACCCATCGGGACTGAGCCCATTGAGGAAAGCAAACCCCAGCTGTGATGACAGACAGACTGAGGGCAGCAGCTCCCCTGCTAAGAAGAATGAGAGGAACTTGGACATGAAGAAGATCGAGAAGGAGATGCAGGAAATCATGTCCCCTACCCCCCTCGAGTTTCACAAGGTCTGTGTTGCCAAGGGTTGGTCTGGCTGTGGCACTGCGGTACCTCGATGGTTAAAAGCTGTAGAAGCTTTGCAACCTTGCAGAAAATCTCCTTTGTTCAGAGGGATGCCCAGAAAACGTTCCTTGTTCAAGCTGCCCCACCCCAAGTTCTGCAGCAAAGGTTTCCAGAGGGTCAGATTAAGACAAAAGGGCCTCTTTTCTGAAGAGTCGCAGGATTTAGCTGCCGTGCTTTAGCGGGGTTCAAACCTGTGCTTTGCTGTTTCTCTTTATTATATGAGATTTCCAGCTCCTTGTGTTCTTGAGTTCATTGATTGGTGCTACAGATGCAAGTGAGAGAGCTCAAAGTATGGCCCTGTGGAGACCCATCAACCTTTTTCCAGTGGCACGCTCCATTCAATAGGCCAAGTTTTGTATAAAAAATAACTTAGAAAAACTGAAAAATAACTTCTTTTCCCTGCCTTTCCACTCCACCCCCAGCCTTTCCGAAGGGGTGCAAATGGTAGGACTGCAGCAATAGGATACTTGTTTGAATCCAGTACCCAGCTAAATATAGCCAGTTTAAGCATGGTGCAAGGCAATGGTAATTAGAAAAAGTAATTAACTGCAGAAACCGCTGATGCAGAATACAAGCAGGGAAGGGAGCTGGAGAGGTTTCAAAAAATTTGATTGCCTTTTCTTTCCTAGTGTGACTTTAGAACGAAACCTGCAGTTATGGTAGCTGGAAAAAACAACTTTTTCATGTTTGATCTGTTCTTGTCCTTCAAGGCATGGCAAATGTGTCTTTAAATAAAACTCCTTCGTACCTGAAGGAGGAGAGCTGTGTAATTAAGCATATTATGGGGTGACTCTTCATTCTGCTGGAGCGTCTGGTGTTGGCTGTGTTTGGAGAGGAGGTTGAGTCCAGGTGGGCTGCTCCTATGTGTCATCCTGGGCACTGTCCTTTCCAGGGACCGCACATGCGTGAGGCACACCCAGCCAAGAGCAACGGTGATGCAGTTAGACCCTCACGGTAGAGATGCACTCCTAGTTCATGGGAGGCAAAGGGAGACTGTGGTGTTGGAGAATCAGTTGTCCCTGGCTCCCAGTGTTACCCCATGGCAAGATACACCTCCAGCAGTGCAGTCCTCCTTTAGACAAGGCCAAAGTGTGATGTGCTGAAGGGAAGGTGATGAGGTTACCCATTTTTTGTCCTCAGTACGTCAGCACTTATTGATATGAATTTTCTGAAAGGAACTTGTGAATAATATGGAGAAGTTTAGATGTGCCTGCTGAGTGATGAATTAAAAATGAGTTGTCTTCATGTTTGACACACTACATTGAAAATTCCCTGTGAACATGTCAATTTTTCATGTGCTGGTCTGGCATACGCAGAGGATGCACAGCGGAATCTGTGCCAGGGAAAGCAATGCTCCATTAATAACACTTGTTTGGTTGCTCTTTGGGTGAGATAGGGCAGCTGTCTGTGTTACAGTGCTTGTGTTTCCTTCCACATCCGAGGGAGAGGGACTGTTGTGTGGTTGGTTATACACCAGCCACTTCTCCATGCGATCTACCCAAGATGGTGGTGTCAGGCTCAATCTTCTCTTAGCTCAGGCTAAGAAAAATCTGCCCAGGAGACCCAGAGCAGAATTGCTGTAGGTCTGCACACATTACCTATGTTATTCCTGTACTGCCAACCTTGCACGCCTCCTTCCTCTGCTGCATTAAAACACGTGTTTTCTGTTTCTGCCTCTCCAGATGACACTGCACAAAGACCCAGAGAGTGAAGACTTTGGATTCAGTGTGTCGGATGGCCTGTTAGAAAAAGGTGTCTATGTAAATATGGTCCGTCCGGATGGGCCAGCAGATCAGTGTGGCCTCAAGCCATATGACAGAGTGCTTCAGGTAATAAATGCAAAATGCAGTTCTGGAGGCTGGGACGGAGTGAATGAGTGGCTGAGAGGAAGAGAGAAGTGAGACCCATCCATGGCAGCACTAACTTTGATGAAAGGTAATAGTTAGCCAACTAGGTGAGCTCTTAGCCACCGAGCGCTCAATGAGACCTGTGTTTTATAAAGAGAAATCACTAAGTAGTACCCCCAGGTGGTACCCCTAGGTTACACCTATTCCAGTACACAGCCTGTCCTGGCATTAGCCTTTTTGAGCTTGGGCAGCTCAAAACAACCAAAAAGCTGTGTTTCTTCCTTTCCTCACCCTTGGTCCTTTTGCTATCATGCGAGAGGGTGATTTTTGGATGAACTAGACTGTGTTGACCACTATGTATTCCTGCGAAGCCCCATGTGGAGTTAAGTAGTGTTCATGAAGTTCTGTGCATGCCTTTGACAACTAAAAGAGTTTTCTAGGAAACACATCCTTCAAGCAAAGTGTTTTTCATGGATATTTTTCTTTGGAAGATACCTGATCTGAAATAGCTGATGCAGAAGCAGAATAAAAACTCTGGTCAAAAGCAGTCTATAATAAGTGTGACCTGGGCATATCAGCCTACCAGAAGGACAGTAAGAGCATGGTGAGTTTTGGAAATTGGAGAGGAGCTTTGTATGGATGAAAAACAACTGTTTTAGCTTTGGGGCAACTCAAACAGCAACTGCGAAAGTGCAGCAACCCCAATGGAGAAATTGCCACCATTTGGAAATGCAGATATTGTGACCATATTTGGAAACACTCAGAAAGATGTTTAGTTTTACTAATTTCTAGGTGGGGGTTGTTAGAGGTAGGATTAGAGCCAATATATTATGTACGTCAGGTAACTGGAGAACTGGCAGCGCTGTGAGGAGCCTTGTTTAAGCTTGTTATGGTCTCTAGCCAGTTGGCTCCTATACAATTATTCCTTCTCGGCTTCAAATAAAAGATGGTGCAAGAATGAACAAGAAGCTAATTAGGCTCTGCGCTGCCTTTCTGTTGAATGTTGGATGTGTCGTTTTTTGCGAGTGCCAAGTGCTCTGGGAGGTGTGCCCAAAATCCTAAACAGAGCGGCGTGGAGACTTTCAACACCTTTCTTCCACATGCTGCGCTGCATGGCTTACACCTACAGGAAGGCGAGGCGATTGCTATCGCATTGACGTATGGAGTTGTGAATGAGGGATTGCAGACCTGGTACAGGCAAACTCCCATCAAGAAGTCCAGAGATGCGTTGCTGGGGATGCGTCGCAGTGTTGCTGATTATGGGCATGGTGGTGTGCCCGAAGGCCAGCAAAACACCTCGTCCCTGCAGTAACGGACCCTCTGCCCCTCGGCTGGATGGATTGCCTGGAGCACGGCATTGCACTAATGGCACTTCTGCGCTGGAACTGCCTGGCTGGCGCAGAGCAAAGGCAGAGCAAGCTCCTGGCTTCTCTCTCCTTGTCCACATGTGGTTTAGAAATTGTCCTTAGTTACTACTCTGTAAGGAGCGGTATTGGGGTCAACTGTGTGGACACCAGCTAGGGCAGGGGGACACTGCTACCATCACAGAGCCCAGCTCCATGGGCGTGCGTTAATGCTGGGAAAGGGTTTTGGATGGAAAGGCTGTATGGACTCACCCAGCCCTTCCCCAGAGAAGGAAGCAACGCCTGGCCCCAGGGGTTATGTTCACTCCACAGGTGGGTGGGAAATTCCTTTCTCCCTTCCCTGCTTCCCCTTCCTGTGCTGTTTGCCAGGCCCCTCCATCCTGGAGCTGTCATGGCACCAAGCCTGGGTGCTCTGGTAGCTGTAGGTGAGAGAGCTGGGGTGGTTCTTGCAGGTGACTGAGCCTAGAAATGTGCTTGAAGGTCTGGAAGAGAGCGGTAAAAAACTCTCTCTGAATCCTGCAGAGAGAGTTTGCTGCCGCCTTCTGAGCCCAAGTGAAATACATCCAGACTCCTCTGAAATGAAGGATGTAAATGGGGAGAGGAGAAGCAGAAACTGTTCAGCATAGTCTCAATTTACAGCTGGCTGAGCTGGAATATGGTTGGCGGAAGCCTCGGGGTCTGAGCTGTATTTGTTTTCTAGGCGCTGAATATCCTGCATCAGAAATTTAAGGCCAGTAAAAGCCACGATGGCAAAAAAATAATAGAAAATGGCAACCTTTCTCCCGCAGGCTTGAACTGGAGAACTGGTTTTGAGCCCTGCAGCATTTAACGCTTATAATACTGCCCCAGACACTGGGGGTCAGGGGTTCTGCCTGATCTAGGCTTTTTTTCCCCTTCCTCTACCAGTTACTGCATCATTTCTCAGCTAAGCAAGGATGTGCTCAGCCTGAAGGGGTGCCTCCGCTCTGCTCTGCTGTGAACTTGGAATCAGGGACCCCCAAGAGTTGTGTGTTTTCGCAGGTGTGGGTTTAGCACCAACCTTGCCTTTTCTGACTAACAAACATGGTCTTTCTGTTGTTCCTCCCCATGGCATGTCCTAAATCCATCCCGGCAGGTAAACCACATCCGAACGAGAGACTTTGACTGCTGTCTGGCTGTTCCCCTGATTTCGGAGGCTGGAGATAAGCTGGACCTGGTGATTAGCCGAAACCCCTTGGCACTGGCTGCCAACGCTCCCCTGGAGGGGAACAGAGAGCTGCCGGCGCAAGTGGCCCACGGCGCCGAGGTCAAGGCGAGCGTCCAGACGCTCTGAGCAGCGGGAGCAGAGCAGACGGTTCCTGGGGCCTCTGCTGAGCCGTTGTGGTATTTGGGGTGTTTTTCCTGTTTTTTGCACTGGTATTTGTAAACGCTGTGTGTACCATAACCTGCAAGTGGGGAGGTGGGTCTTCAGTGAGCCTGGAGACCGACAAATACTGCTGGGAAGGTCGGAGCTGGATGCGCATCTCGGGCCGTGGGCAGCGCCGGCAATGGGGCGAGCTGCCGATGGGAGGAAGGAGCATCCACAGCCATCCCCCGTGGCAGGGCATCCCCCTGCGCCCTGGCTGTCGGCGTGCGCGGGGTTCTGCTTCCGACATCCTCCTCACCCTGAAGGCCTTGACCATCCTATAAACACACATGGTGCTATTATGTTACTTGTTTGCTCGATTAATCGCATACAGGCAAGACTGAAATGCTGTTCCTTTTCTGTTGTGCCCAGCTCCATCCTTCAAATAGTCCTGATAAATCGATATCCGCAGCCCCTTGTACTCCCGGTGCAGGGCTGTGGAGAGCCCTGTTTAAAAGACGTTTCAAAACGTGCTTTTGAGAGTGGCTAGGTACAATTCCTCTTCAAAAATTGGTATTTGCAGCTGTCTCCTGCCAGCCTGGTCCACGCTCCCCGCCAGGGCTGGCTCACCCTGTGGTGGGATGAGGCACCTCGTCTTGCCATCGATTCCCGTCAGCGGTGAGGTTGCCTCTGCTGGAGTAGTTTATACAGAGCAGAAGGCCGTAGCCAAGGCTAAAGGCCTTGAATACCTGCCCGAACCCCTGGCCACCTTGCTTGTCTGGGCTTTATGGAGATCTCTTGCTTGCAAACCTGGCCTGTGCCTGCAAGTAAATAGCAGAACAGCAATCTTCCCAGGGCTGTCCCTCGTGCTTTGAATTAATAAAACCTTGTTGTCTCCCGTCAGGCAGTGGCATGAGAAGCCCTTCGTTAGATGGAGGTTGTGGCCCCTGTGTCCCGCGTGGGCTGGGCGGTGGGTGCGCCCACGCGGGTTCGGCTGCTCACCCCTGGTCCCCCCGACGTTGCCCGTTGCTGGCCTTCCCGTGGCTTTGCAAGCATGATGCCCCGTGGTTGCTCCCCTCCCTCCCGAGAGCCCCCTGTCCCGTGGGGAAGAGGGGCTGTGGTGTTTGCATTGGTTTCCTCATCTGCGTGCCATGTTTCAGGTATTAGCACTTTATGATGATGTTCATGTCCCGGTGGTGGCCTGGGCCCGGCATCGCATTCCCCAGGAAGGCTCGGGCATGGCAGAGAAGAGGAGATTGCTCGGTTGGACACCACAGCCACGGTGCCCTCTGCCCCCGTTCCCCGCTCCCCCTTTCGGTTCCTCCATCACCGCCTGTGTGCCGGTGGTGTGTGTAGGGTGTTGGATGGGTGTACAGCACACGTTTGTCGCTTTGCTGAGCCAGGACTCGTCCCCGCACCGTCTGTCCCCAAGCCACTTTGCGACTCTGTCACTCTGCGATAGCACAACGTACCAGAGTGTTTCTTCCAGACACGTGCCCGGCCCCATCCAGCTGTTTGTTGTTGTAGCCATTTTCTCTTCGAGTATGCAATATCCCATACCATTGCTGCCACAACTAGATAATGTGCCATAATTGATACTGTGGAGCATTAACAGTGCAGCCGAAAGTGTTTTTATATGCAATATTCTGAGCAGTGGAAGCTCACTGGGGCTTCTCATAGGGTTTTTAATGAAGACTTTTATTAAAGGCTTTAAAAAAAAAAAAAAAAGGGGAAGAAAAACTTGGTCCTTGTATCCCTTCCTATGCATTTTGAATGATATGAAGATGAAATGCATTACTTAAATGTGTATTTTTATCCATATATTAGAGTGTATTCCTTGTAAAGTATTTTTATATGCTAATTTTCTTATGTATCTATGAAAGCACAATATTTAAAAGTACAGCATTTCAAAGAATATTTTAGTCCTGTTTTGGACCTATTTGTAAATCTCTGTATTTAAATGGGATTGCAATGACTTTGACTTTTTTTTTTAAATTAAATAAAAGCAAATGAAATGCATTTGTTTTGGTTCGTGTCTCTTTCTGCTGGAGGACGATAGGGAGGCAGAGGAACCCCCGTTAGGAGACACCTGGAAGGACAAGGCAGGAGGGCACACAAGGGGTTTTGCTGCAGGGCTGCTGTTTGTAGGGCTGCTGTAGGGCTGGGGTTGTCCCTTGCCGCTGTCTGGCAGCAGGACTTGGGTCGCTTCTCACCCTGTCAAATAGAGGCACTTTTGCTGTAGCACTTAGTGATAAGAGCTGGAGCTGCCCCTGCCTGTGGTTACAGCATCGCTTGCAGCTTCATTTGGCCACGCTGGAAATCCTCTTGGGTTAAACCTGGGCTACTTCATGCCAGAACACTGATGCAGCAAAGCACGGGGCAGCCGTGATGTGGCCGTGGCAGTGTTTGCAAAGCTGTGGTTAATCCCTGGGGATGGCTTAGGAAACCGCTGGAGGATGATGAGGCAGGAGGTGTCCTGTCTGGTGCTCAACACCCTGCAGCTCTAGTGGGGTGCCTTGGGGAGCTACACTGTGGTAGGCAAATTATCCCACCTCTGAAACCAAACATCCAGAGAGATGACTGCTGCAAACCCAGAATGTAGTTCCTTGTCTCCCTACATTGAGGATTTCTTCCCTTTTCTCTTACAAAGGCCTTTAGGGCACCCCTACACTCCCAGGGTGGGCAGCGCAGGTTGGGATGCTCCTGGGATGAGGCCATAGGGAATCTGCTCACTGGCAAGGAAAGGGTGAGCCGGGTTTTGCAACCCTCCATGGCCAAGTGGGTAATGCAGGAATTTTCGGAGACTGAGCATGGTATGGAAATGTTCCTGGTTAGACCTGGGGAATCATAGCCACGTAAACAAACCTTATCTGCCATCTCTGGCTGCCCTCCTGGGGTGCAGACTTCAGAACAAGGCCCTTCACACGTTTGGCACTGGGGACTTGCCAAAGCCGCGTGGAGCCAGCCGAGGTGCTGGGGCGATGGCAGGTTGAATGAGCGCCCGTGCAACGTGACCGGTAGGGTTTTGGTGCGTATACCAGGGAAAAGGTTAGCACGGTGCTGCTCCCCTGGTATGCGCTGCCGGGTGCCTCGATGGGCAGCGTGTCCTCTTGCTAATGTCACCTTGCGTCCCACGGACCTTGGCTGAGGGATGGCTGAAGCCACAGGCAGGTACATGAAGCCCCTTGGCAGCAGCTCATGGCGCTTAGTGGCTTTTAAAATTATTTATTTTATTTTAACCTGAGACACGCTGCAGTTGCTGTCTGTGCTGGTATCAGGCTGCTCAGTGCAGGCATTGCAGGTTTTGCTGATGGGAGGAGAAATACCTGCCAATGTCCTCAAATGTCACCCAGCAACAACCAACAAAGACAGAAAAAAAAAAAAATCAAACCAAAGCCAAAACCCCAAATAAAGACAGCTGTGGGCTAATCCTGGGCATGGGGCGCTGGAGACTCAGCAGTGATCAGGGCCTGATGCACAAATGCTGAGCAGCTTTATATTTCACAAATAGCAGCCACCTACATGCTGGGTTTTTTTCTTTCCGTACCTCAAATCAAGACTCAAGGAAAGGCCTCTCTGGTTTAACCTTCATCTGGTTGACTGAACAGGCCATCAGCGAGCTTTAAACGACCAGTCCCAATATAGCAGGAAAATAAATGTGGTTTTGTTTTTTTTTTCTTCTTTCTTTTTCTTCCCATTGGGCTTTTCTGATGTATTTGAACCCCCACAGTAGTGTTGCCGTGCAGCCAAGATGGTGCAGACAGCAGCGGGCAATGCTCTGGGATGGGCTGAGTTGGGGTGGCTCAGCCCAAGGGCAAAGCTCCCCAGCAGTAACCCCTAAAGCTGCGCTCATCTCCCCGTGCCCCTGTGGAGGAGCCAGGGAAAGCTGGTGTCTGCAGGGAGAAAGAAAAGAAAAAAGAGGGAAAAAAGAGAGGGGGAGCTATTTCTCATGGCCATGTAAGACTCAGCACATGCCCAACTGTGTTTGATGGAGCATCAAGCTGGGGAAAACAAAGCACCAGTGAAGTAAGGCTGGGTAAGGCAACCACTGTGGGGTGGGACCACACTGTCCCTTCTTCACAGTCAGCCAAAGTCATTGTTGAAGGGGGGGGAGAAGAAAAAAAAAAAAAAAAAGAGCAAGCCTAACATGCCAACCCGCTGTTGATGACCCAGCGATGTGTTAGCTCCTGCTGGGCTCACACAGCATCAAAGGCTTTGCTGCCGCTCACACTGCCCCGCCAACGATTAGGCTGGCACTGCACAAGAAACTGGGAGGGGACACAACTGGGACAGCCGACCCCAACAGACCAAAGGGCCGTCCCACTCTACACAATGGCGCGTGCGGACATACAGCCGGGGAGGGTGGAGGTGGGCAGGGGGGGCCATTGCTCAGGACTGGTGGGGCATCAGGTGGTGGTGAGAAATTGTTTTCTTTTGCATCTTTTTTTTCCTCTTTGTTGTGGTGGTTTATTTTTCTTTCCTCTTTTTTTTTTTTTTTAATTATTAAACTGTCTGTAGCCCAATCCATGAATTTTTGCACTTTTACCCTTCCGGTTCTCTCCCTACCTCACTGGCTGAGGGGGTGAGCGAGAGCTGCCACAGGGGGGGCTGAGCTGCCAACCAGGGTGACACCATGACAGACATGAAGGTCAGACAGTGAGCTGGGCCAAGCAGCTTAGTGAGTCGGCCATATATATAAATGGAATATTTTATAAGGACAAAAAAAATCCCTGCACCGACAACCCCAGAATAAATAATAGGTTTAAAGGAAGACTTCAGCTACTCAAAGACCAAAAAAGGATCCACAAGCATAGCTGGTTTATAAAGGAAAGTTTTATTTTCAGTTATAAGGTGATTACAAACTCATCTAAAAAAGCAAAGATGACTTAAAAATATCCATATACATTTTATTTATCTAAAAAGCAAAACAAAAACTGCAAAATACAAACATTTACCATATACACAAAGGCTAGGGTTTTTAGGATTAAATTACACTCCAGGATTTTTTTCCAAATACAAATATTCTGTTTTGGAACACACAAAAAATGTTTTAAAATGTTTTAAAAATATTTTTAAGTTTTTTTTTTTTAAAAAAGTTCAGATGACATTTTTAAGGAGGCCATTGTCGACATCGCCTCCTCACTGTATGTGCTACTCATCACATTACTGTAGTCACAGATGCTAGGAATAATAAAAAAAAAAACCACCACTGTTTTTTAGCCAAATACATCAAACAAGATGGACCACCTCTTATAACATGAAGTCCCTGGCAACGTTATCAGGTAACAATCACAACATTACACTGGAGAAAAAAACAACATCCTATTGAACAACGAGCACTTCAGAACAGTACTGGGATGCTGCAATGCTGAGAGACTGTCGCTGGCTTCCAGGACGGGAGCAGATGACAAACTAACTCAACCTGCCCCCTCAGGATTTTTTTCAGCCTCTCAACATGATTTTGCCACTGTTCTCATTTTTTTTTCTTTATATATTGAAAAAAAAATCAAATCTTTTTAACATCTCAACTGCAGCAGATAGATTTAGAAAAATATGTAGCATGCTAACAAGTACTACGCTACAGGACCGAAGCCTTCCCCTGCATATGCATGCACACAAAAGCACACACGCACAGCTCCCTTGCATAATCAAGTTCCACTTTTTTTAACTATGATTTTCCCCATTATTTCTTCTGATTTTTCTAAGTTGGGCCATGTTCTCTTTGTGCTGCAAACGGGGAAAGCGAGCAGCACTCTCCTGCTGTGCAGTACAGAGCCAAACCGCGGGGAGGAAGCCTCCAGAAACTCAGTCCTTTCTAAAATGTCTTTAATTTGCTTTATTCCTAACGCGCAGGGCTGTGTAAAGCTTGTGGCGATTCAGTTCTGACACTGTTACTGATTATTTCAAATTAAGACACAGCAGCGATACAAAAAGGCCATGTCTGCGCTGCCATTCAACAGTCCAGCAAGGTCAGGCTCTTTTCCAGTCGCAAGACCCGTCACTGAAGTTTTCCACTTTCGATGGGAATGGGGAGGATCATTAGTTTTCTTAAGGCTTTCAATCTGCAAAATTTCAAGCTTGCCTCTTTTTTTTGGTCAAATGGTATCTGAAGCTTTTTCTGCTTCTGTTTCAGTAAATTGAAATCATCTACTCACAGTGACAACTGGAAATAACCACACAAAAATTTGACTGGTTTTGTTTATTTTTTTAATAGAAACAAAAAAATTCAGATAATTTTTTTTTGAAGCGGAGAAGCATTGTCCATGTACAGGTTTATTTTGGGCTGGCAGAAAGAGCCATGATCCGGTGGAGGGTGCAGGGCTGGAACAGGCAGTTTTCCAGCTGGGGCTACTGCTGGTTATGCACAAGTCTTTCTTGATCAAGCTTTCTAGTAAACTCAAATTAACCATTCAAACCAACAGAAAATTTTTGTGACCAAAGTATGGAGCTCAGGGCGCCTTTTTTGCACTAGTTCATGGGTTTTTTTTGGGTTTCAAGTGTCACTGAACCAACCAAATACTTTCTTTCTTAAGCTTAACTTTGATTACAAGAAATAAAATGAGCTACTAGGGTCTCACAGTTCCTGACCTTTGCTCATGCAAATATGCAAATATACAACTACACGTCAATCCTAACCACAAGGCTTTGGATGCTGATTTTGGAGAACACACGTCCGAGGCAGCTGCCTGAAGCCACACCACACCTGACCTCCCACACCAGGAGCTATGTGGCACTTACAAGGAGCCAGGAGAGTTTTCAAGTCCAACCTCAAGACTTCCTTGGAGGGGCCACAGTCCAGGATTTTGTCATTACATTCCCTCTTTCACCACCCCCAATTTGGGAAAAGCTGCCTCAATCCTCATCCAAAGAGCTTGGCAAGACTTACAACCGTGATTTGCAGCCTAGGAATAAAAGCAATGTCCCCACTTGTGTGCATGCATACGAGGGTGAAAGATTTCATCTACTAGTCTATTTAAACACAGAATTTTTTTTATTTTTTTTTTACTGAAAGTGAGCAACTTCCATTGAATCTCCTGGAAATGATGTCAGGGTCATCTTTCTTCCAAGTGTACTTGAGCTGCTTAACTAACTTGTCCACTCCATTCAATACACAGCTTATTAACATTTTATATACATTATGCCTCCATGAGTGATCCTGCAGTGACCACAAGACGTGGAAGCTAATAATCAGTTATTCAGAAACGTTCAAATCCTTCTCCCACAGATGGAGTTTTTCCATTGATGCAACAAGTGGGAGCTTTGAACCCAAGTGTGACAAGCACCTCACCGAAACTGTAAGTCTCCTTAGCAAATAAAAGCAGACTGGGAGGAGACTTGCAAAAGGCCTATCGAATGGAAATGTCCATGTGTCTTCAGATCTACTTGACTTGTCTAACGCTGAGACAGAGAAGAGGAACCAGGAGTATCTGCAGTTGAGAAAGGAGGATGCACACAGGACTGAAAACAGCTGCAGAAGATGCTATCCTGATGGTGACATTAAAGGCTCTGCCGATGGTTGTTGGGTTGGGGTTTTTTTTGTGTTATAGCAACCATAAGGCTGCATCTTTTTTTTTTTTTTTTTGGTTGTTTGTTTTCCTCTTTTCCTCCTCGCCAAGAACAGCAGCGAAAATCAGTTTTGCTGAGCTGTTTCAGCAGACCATTCTGAACTCCCCTCCGCTCCAGGAGCCACACTGCTGCCGAGGGTGACCACCAGTGTTGTTCTAGATGGCAAACGCAGCTGCTAGGCTTTTGTATTTTCATTTACAACACAAGAACAAATCCATTGTGGACCTACTATCTCACACTTTAAAGAGGACTTTTCTAAGTGTGTGGGTCTGTTTGGACCAGACAAAAAGGAAAGCTACGGATGAGAAGAAAAATGAGAACCATAACAACAACAACAATAAAAACCAGTTCTATTTATGAAATCATACTGTTTAAATACTGAAATACAGACTACTGGTAAAGTCCCTTACGATAGATGCCCATTCAGTGAGATCATAACTAGTGACAGGTGAACTGAAAAAGTTTGGAAAATTGAGAAAAATAAGAAACTGGTTGGAGAATCTTGTGGGGTAAACATTCCCCTTTACATTTCTACTATCTCTTGATTTCAGTTCAGCTGGAAATAAATACTGCTGAAAATCTGCTGTTTTCAAGCCCAGAAGAACACATGCATACAAAGGAAATATGAAAAGGTGTGGGTTTTGCCTCATTTAATTCTGGTTTTAAAATCAGGGATCTGGTTCTAAAGATCTCATGCCAGAACTGCACTAACTTTTCCCTGGATCCAAACCAGTTCATCTATGACTAGTCATGATATTAATATAGAGTTCCTCATTTACATAAAACAGGTAAAATAAGTCACAAGTGTTTAAACAATTAAATTAGGAAACAAAAAATCAGTTGTATTTGCAGTCAGAAATAGGTAGAAAACACAGACTTTTTTAAAAATTATTTTTTAATAAATTTGGCAGAGGATCATGTTGAAACGTAAATTTATCACCAAGAAAATTTCAGAAATCTGACAAAAGTGTTAGGAAAAAAAACCCCAAAACTGTAAAAATGTGAGTGTGTTCATTGGAACTCAAACCCCATCTAAACCAAGAAGAATTAATTACACTTTTTTTGGAGGAGAGGGAAGAAGGGAGAGGGGAACTGTTTTCCAGAAACAATAATTTCTTAGCTCTTTGTGAGTCCCAGCCCTCCCTTGCAGTCACGCTAAAAAGCACGGCAGGGCCAGAGAAGTTGACATAGAGAACGCTTCAATGAGGTTGTTGCATATGTGCGAGACATTTTCACTTGGTACATGGAAGCGACTGATTTGAATGGCACAGTTTATATCGAAATGGGGCTGGGTTCTAGTTCTCTAGTAGTTGTCCTTTGAAAGGTGTAGTATTAACCCTCTGGTTCTTCACGCAAAGACGCTCTCCACAATGTGGGAGATGGCTAAATACCCAGCTGACTTGCTGGAGACATCTTTGATGTAGCCAAACCATTTTTTTCCCTAACTAAAGCTTGTCTCAGCTCTATAGCACGAAAGTGGCGTGCAAACTATATCTCAAATGCAGTTGTATGACAATGTATATATATATAAAAAAATAACAATCAAGCATCAGTGTTTCATCTGCACTCACGGAAACCATTAATTTAGACCCCCTAACCTGCTACTTCCTCTGCACCCAGGCCAAGTGTGCCTGTGTACTGCAGACACTAATTGTAACTCAAAAATGAGGGTCCAAGCTGAAGCCCACGAAGAGAGTTATCTTTGATTACATTTCCTTGCCTTTGATGGTTAAAGGCTATTAAAAACAAGTAATTAGCTATATGGATGTTTCTTTATTTTAGGCACATTTGATGACACCCACTGGCTCACAGAATTCATCCAGTGACCTTCAGATGGCTACTGCCAGTGGCCCAGCAGGCGTCATTAGATGTTTGCCATCTCCAGCTATGGAAAAGTTTCATTTATAACTCTCATAATACAGATCTTTGAAAAACAAAACAAAACAAAACAAAACAAAAGTAATTCTGCCATGGCTGGCTTTGTTGTTCAACTCAGCTATCTGATGTAAAAATGTGTACAAATTAAAACTAGAAAGATTTAGAAAGTTATAGATTCAGCCACTTTTTCCTTTGTGTTTTGTTTTTTTTTTTTTTTTAATTATTTTGGTCCATCTCTTAGTTTTAAATCACCCCTTCTCTGTTACAAGAAAACCAACAAGCTAATCAACATGTGTTTGTGCTGCTGTGGCCAGTTAGCCCATGGGACAAGAAAAAATTAAACTACTGTGTAGGAATGTTAAGAACTGGATATGTACCTGTTTAAATGACAAACTCTGTCCTGACACACTATGCTGACAGCAGAATAAGCAGATACAAACTCTGCTTTTATCAAGCATTTCCTCTAAATACCTTTGGATTGCCTAACTGTGGTATCATAAGAAGAAAAAACCCTCTCCCTCTAATACAATGCCCAGAAGAAAAGGCTGAGTTTCACCAGAGAACATGTTCCCAGCACAACCTGCTCAAGTTTGGGTGGGGTTTTTTTTTGAAAAAAACCAAACCAAACCAAACCAAACCAAACAAAAAAAAAAGGCTTTGCCCATGCTTTGGACAGTCTTCAGGGAGCAATTCCCCATGGAAACATCCACCCGGCCCACATGAAGTGGAACCCCCATGCCTACACTCCTTGTAGTGGTTTCTCTTCACTCCCCAGTCTAACCTGGAACGGTACGCAATTCCTTCTGACCAAATACAAAACATTTCAGTGTTACGTGTTCCCTTTGTTTTAACTTAAAATTCCAAAAGCCCTGTTTCTTCAGCAGATAAGATTCGTAAGCCTCATAAATATGTCTGCCACCCTCTAACCCCCCCTAAAAAAAAAATAATAAAAATTATGGTTTAACCCAATGATGGGCAAGTAGCCTGGGGGCCCTAGGTCCACTGCTGCTATTTAGTAAAATGGAACAAGGGACGTAATCCTTTTATCTGTTCCAACAGTAACCAACCCCCCGCCCCAATAAATAAATAAAGCAAATCCTGATTACCGAACTTGGCGAAGCATTTTTGAGATACATGGATGAAAAGCACCTGTTTGCTGAGTGATATTATTATCTTCATTACTATTATTATTAACAATGCGTCTGTTATAATTACCGGTTACACCAGGTGTAGGTGAGTGGTTTTGTTCCTCCTGTCGGGGATGACCTGGTTTGTGTTCACCTTTGGATGGTCAAAGTCCGCAAGGGATTCTTTTATTTTTCTGCCCGAAACCAAAGTCCAATAATCAACAGGCAAACAAATGAGCAAGCACACGTCTGAACCCCAAGAGGGCAGGTGCTGCTTTTGCCCTCTCAGCTCCCGGGCACTCGTCCCTGCTGCCCTGGGGACAGGCTGCCCCTCCCCGTTTGCAGAATTCAAGTTTACACCAGTGCCGCCACACTAAAATATGCTTTGCTGGAACACTCAGGAGCAGGTACTCAACCTCCCTGCTCACACACAAACAGTAGGCATTTCACTTAAGTAAAAAAAAAAAACAACCAAACCTAAAAAAAAAGGGAAAAAAAAAAGAAAAAAAAAAGTGTGAACCATGCCAAATCCTGCAAACGCCTTCGTAAAGCCCTCCTCTCGTCTTTATGACACGGTCCCAACACCACGCTTGGGAGGGACATCCACAAGGCTTTTCACACCCAACTTCTCTGCCTCTGCCTCCCTCGCAAACTCTCTGCTCCAGCTGCCCAGCTATATCTTTATTCAGGGACTGTGCTAAACATAACTGTACCCTTTCCCTAATGTGACCCCGAAGCCTGTCGTTTACCACAATTGAACCAGAGGGTGGAAATACTACACCTTTGAAAATTCTCTTGAAACAGCATCTTTTTTTTTTTTTAATCGTATCTCTCAACAGAGCTCCTTTTGTATGTTCTGTAGGTCACCCTGCTCCCAACCATACCAGCACCTAAAATTGCTTTCTGAGACTTGAATATATTGCTGGCAAGACAATCAATTCAAGTGGTAAGGTGTATAATATTTAGAGATAAAGATATATATATTTAAAAAAACCCAATAATAGTAAATTCCTGTAATATGTCTAGTCTGATATGAAAGCTCTCCCTCTACAGAGAGACATCTGCTGTGATTACCTTACAAAATATTAAAAAAAAAACACACACAAAAAATAACTTTCTCTGTGAGAAATAAAAATAAATCCTAGTGCAAATATAAAGCTCTGTAAACCTGGTCCTATGAGAATCTATGGTTAGTAAACGGCAGTTAAAGCAGGTTTATCCTCTCACAGAGAGAGCTCACATCATGGTTTCCACAATGATATGAGTTGGCTTGATCAATCCGCCATTCGAAGTTCCATTGGGGCAGAAGGGGGTGCCACTCTCCGTTTCTTTGGACCATCGATTCACTTCCTTGGGGGCAGCCACTGCTTTTATCCTCTGAAAGAAAGAAGAAAAGCAAAGGTGAGAAGACCAAGCGGCCCCTGAGTCTCCATGTATAGGATGGAGGACGTGGCAATCTGAGGATGGGGATGGTGGCCATCAGAGACACGTGTATGCCGTGTGGCTCTGCAAGGTCACAGGGACCTGGGCTGGGGAGCACTGTGTTCAACTTTTGCTCAGCTGCAGAGCCCGACTTGACGCAAGCAAGTCAGACATGAGAGGGCATCCATGGCGTTATCCAGCATCCTGCACGCTGGGCTGTCAGCGCTGCAGCTGCTGCTCACATTATGTGCGTTCTCCTTCCTCATTTAGAAACAACTCTGCCTTTTAGCCCAGCCATTCATTGCCAAATGGCAACTCCTCTCCTACATCTCAGTTCACAAAGGAGGAACTAAATGGCAGCTGACCAGTGTTTACTCTCTTTCCTTTCCTAACATGGTCTTTGAGGAGTGTTTTGGCTACTTTTAGACTTGTCTCTCAATAGATGGTGACAATGTAGGCAGGAAAATAAACACTCATGAAAATGCTCTGGCCACAGCTGAAAAAGACCATTAACACTTGGAGGAAAATAAATGCTAGCGTTTGTGCTCTGGGAAATGTTCTTTTTTTTATTCTCTTCTCTCTTTTTTCCTAACCCGAAGTGTCCCACTTTCTCCTCCAAGAATACCCTGGGCTGCACTTATGACCGTCTCATTAGGCAAAAACAAAACTAAGCTGAAACCTTAGAAGAGAATTGCTAGGTTTCATGCTTGCTCAGCCTCTAAAACCTTTCCACTGGAAGAAAAACAAACCAGGGGAACCTGCGCTGAAGGGCAAGAGATTGCCTGCAAATCCAACCCCAAGTGAATCCGCACTGTCAAGTCTGAATCCAACCCAAAGTCTTCCAAAGATCAGGGCAATCTGGATCCAGTGTTTTGAATTGATTCACTAAGAATAAAAAAAAAAAATTAAAAAAGCTCACTAGCAGGAGGGTTTGACTTTTATACAGTCCCCCAGACTGAAGGCCGTGCCCGAGAGCCACACAATCCACAAGTGGATCTGAATTTCCCTGAAATGCAATGAACTCTTAGGCAGCTGGGTTTGAGCCAGGTCTCTCTCTCTCTTTCTTGTTTTCTCAGTGACTTGTAGGATGGTGCTTCCTTGTCCCTGTGGGCTGAAGAAGAGAGCTCTGGCACTCGGAAGCACCCCAGTCCTTGAGCACTTGTCTGCACGTGGAAGCAACGATTTGATAAGCTGGAAACTGCAGAAGTGAGCTGCAAGTAAAATCACCTGGTGTTTGTCTGAGGACAGGAGGCTTTGTGTTTGTTCTGTTTCTACTCTTTGTCCAAAGAACAGGTGATCTTTAACAGTCTTATTTGCATTCACTGCAGGAGAGGCACCCAACTTTGCCCTACCTGGACAAGGTGGCAGTTTTCCAAGCAATGTGCTTATTTTGTATAAAACACAGCAAGTTAAAGCTCCCTTTCTCCTCTAGACAGACAACCGGTTGTTCTTACCTCAATAAGCGACCCATCTGACTGTATGATGCGGATGACCATCACCATAGGGATGCAGATCATGGAGGAAAGGGCAAGAACCCAGCCCAGGCCAATTGCCCAGTCTGGGTACGTATAGACCTTGTTGTAGGTCAGTGGTTTGTACTTGGCCAAAGAAAAGACAAAGCACCCCTGTGGATGAGAAAGAAAAGTGAAGTGAGGCTCAAATATGCTGAAAGCAGTACAGCTCTGGTGCTACCACTGGTCCTAAGGAAGACAGGCAGTGAAAGGCAGAGCTGATGGGTACCATATGTATTTTAAATCAATTGGGGGAATCATTCTTCCATTTAAATCACTGAAAGAGCATCTGCTTATAGGTAAACTGTTGCTTGACAATAAGGTGTTAAGCGATGGTGCTGAACAGCGGCAGTACACTGCCCGTTCTTTTTCAGGGCTCACACATTTGCTGTATGTTGGAAGGAGCTTACCGGGATGTTCTTCTCAGCCAATGAAATACCTGAAGCTGAGTGCCTGCCTCAGACCGCTCGAGTCTTTTGTTAAAATGGCCTAGTAGTCCTATCACTTAAAGTAGGGACTGCTCTTTGGGGAACAAGTTTTCTGTGTCATTAATGTAATATTTTACCAACCCTACGAAAAATCCACTTAAATGCAGCCAACCGCAATTTGCGCAGGCACAGTAGAGAGCTGTGACATTAATAGCTAACATCTGCGAAGATGATGTCTTTGAGGGGTATGTTCAATCATCTTTGCAAATTGGTGTCTGAATGCAACAGCCTTCATCTGAGGAGAAGCAGTAAGAGATGGCTCAGAGCTGCCATGTGGAAGACTTGAAAGAGCCCAGGTCAGTACTCACCACGCAAAGAACTGGTGTGATCACAATCCAGCTCCATTTCATCCAGGGACCAGGTCTGTATCCAATCATATCCTCAATGGCATCATAAATATTATCAGCGCCTGTAACAGATAGGGAGCATATCCATCAGAATCGAGCATATAAAAGCCATGTAGTGACTATAGGATTATAGCTGCTTTCCTAGCTGCCCCAAGGGGTAT
The DNA here is from genome assembly GCF_000708025.1 of Charadrius vociferus. Classification (NCBI taxonomy): domain Eukaryota; kingdom Metazoa; phylum Chordata; class Aves; order Charadriiformes; family Charadriidae; genus Charadrius; species Charadrius vociferus. The sequence continues at coordinate 2,126,786 of NW_009649473.1, read as the reverse complement.
TTAAAGGGAAGACAAGGGTGTCAGATATATTGTTCAAATGCTCCCCATGGTTGTGAAGTTCAAGATGATTTTCTCCTTGAGAAGCTCAAAGGTTGAGGGACCCTCTCATCCTACGCACCCCTCTTTATTTGGATGCAGGAGTGCAATGCTGATCCCTCCTGCCCCCATCACGCACCCACTCCCCTCCCCAGACTCTCACTGAACTTGCCAGTGGGATCACCATGGGAAGGACATAACAGCAAAGGGTACACCCTGCTTCTACAGAAATTTGACTGATGCAAAATGAAAGCTTTGTTTGTTTTGCTTTCCTAAGCAGATGGAGTACATGAAGAATCAGGGAAATGACCAGTCCTAAGCAGCAAACATCTGATCATTCCTCAGCTACGAACACAGGCAGCTACAGAGGCTACTGGCAGACCTTGGCACTCAACAGTGCCTAAAAATAATGGGACAGAATACACTTTTCTGTCAGCTTTCTTTTTGTATTTCCTACTTGGTTGGCTTGGCCCTTGCAGACACTGCAGGTTTGAAAGGAAATTCTCTGAGAGACAACCAGAAATTTTCACGGCTGGCCAAACTTTCAACTCATCTCTAAACTTAACACATGTAAATGCTTAATTGTGCCTTTATTAATTGGCACTGGAAAAATACTCATTTTTGTGTGGAAAAACACTGGAGGTTGGCTTCTTCCCAGATGCAAATTTGTCTCCAAGAGGTCAATGCAAATTTATATTAATGGCATGTGTCTGTTGCTGGGAAGAAGATTCTGGGGTGGCTGATGATTAAATGTTTGGCTAGCAAAATTGTCACTGACTCATCAAAAGGTATCAGATGAAAGGCTTCTCACTTACCATAAACCCAGGCTACAGCAATACATTCAAAGAATGCAACCCACAAAAGGCATACACCACTAGCTGCATAGTAGTCAAAGAGTTGAAAAACATACATGCCACCCTGTAAAAGAGAGACACCATGGATTAGGTTCCAACAGGAAAAAATCCCTGAATACTTCAGGCACAGCTTCTAGTAACATCTACCAACATACCTTAATGATTGCTGTCTAACAAGCAGAAATATCAAGCAAGTAGGTAAGGTAAATATTTGGCATTACCTTCCCCAGGGAATATGCATGTTTACTACAGGAAGCATTCCAAACAAGACGACGACTAAACAAAATTAAGCCACTTAGTATAATTTACTGAGACACTTGAATCTTTCCTTCTTAAAAGTATTTTAGGACGGGCATTTACAGAAAGAAATGATGTAAAGAAATAAATGATTGCCTTCTAACATTAATGCCTCCAAAATAGTAAAATGGAAGTCAGTTCATCAGGGAGGTCTTAATTTATTAATTGGGTGGAAGGACTTTTTTATGACAATAGTTCATTTTTTTTTCTAATTCTCTTTATTTATACAACACTTTGCTCTTTGCTCTCACTACACTGAACTGTATATACCTGCACTTTTACTGGAAAAGCTGTGTTTGTTAGGTACCTTTGTTACAGCTGCTAGTTTAATTCCCGCAATCGTGCTCTTCCAGTAGTTTTTAAAATCTGGCTTGGATTTTATTTTGAAGATAAGTATCACAACAGTGCAGCCACTGGAACATATTCCCGTCTTGTTTATACTAGAATAAATCTAGGGGTATTTAATTGATTCACATCTATGTAACTAAGATATAAATCGCTTTCCCTGCACGCACTGGATGGATTCTTAATCTGCCCTGCTGAAGGTTCCCAACGTGTTTCATCATTTGGAGCCAGATGTTAATATTCATACTCATGTTGATGAGATCAGATTGAATTTAATGATATTTCATTTCTCTGTTCCTGACTGAAAAGGGGGGAATACAGGAATATATAGCTCCCTTTCAAAATGCTTTCAGATCTGGGGATGAAAGGTGCTCTGTAGATCTAAAGAAGAGCAACACTCCTCTGAGTGGCGCATTCTATGCAGTCTCATTCATAGCTAAAATGCTAAAAACTGGCAAAAAAACCAAGGCAATTTCCAGCACCGGTGCTACTTACCTCAGTCACCATAGTTAGTCCCAGAAGATAGCTAAGGAAACATACTATAGCGATGAAGATTTCCCGTCGGTAACCCTTCCTTAGGAAGGATGGGTGCAGATCAACTAATGACGTGATCTGTCCTTCAACTTCAACAAACTATAAGGGAAAAACAACAACAAAGAAATGTGACTGGAAAATTACTCGCCGTGCGTTTTATCCAGGCTCATACTTGAACAAAGGCTCCACAGCAACACCCTAACCGTATTCTGTGGCAAAATGCTGCTCTGAATAAATACATCGGAAGCCATTCCTTTGTAACCCAGAGGTTGAAGCGCGGGGGTAGTTTTCAGGTCAGAACAAGCTTTCAGAACTGCCGTTCATTTCCTAGCAGCCTTACAAACTACCAAAGGGGCTCTGTAAATGCAAGCCACAAGGATGAAGGAACTTAATTTGATGGCAGGAAGGTACTTATGTGGCTTTTATGTTGTAGCTGTTCCAGATGAATACAAGATGTATGCTAGAAAAGAGGCAGAGAGAAAACACTCAAAAAAGCCTAAGCTAGGAGAGTACCTCCCAGCCTTTTTTTGATGTGCCAGAAAACCTCGCAGGTACTAGTTAGCCTAATTCCACAATTGGATACAATTCTACTCTTGGGTTCGCTAGTGAAAATCCAGCCAAGGGAAAGCAAACTTTGATGTGAAATAGCAGCACTTCTTGACTGAACTTGTCTTTTCTGAACCTGTGAGCAGAGAACTTCTGACTGAGGCTCTGGGGTACTTCTGCAGCAATGGTGGAGCTGTTCATACAGTCCTCATACAAAGATTTGTAAACAATTTGCACGTGCAAACAAAAAATTAAGATCTGAATATATGAGCTAAAGATCTTACTTTATGTAGCTTCATGATAACTGTATTTGTACTTAATTGCCATTGGAAAACTGCACAAAAGATGTGTAACTTGAGTTAACCAAATAACCCAATCTGGATTTGCATAAAAGTTTAAAGTTAATTGAAAACCAGCTGCATTTCACCCATGAAGAAACGTGACTACTGAACTTCCCCCGAACAAATCTGAGGAAGGGATCATTCAGCTGATCTGCACTTTCAGCCTGGCAAGGTACAAAAGCACCAAGTTCATAGAAGACGTGAGGATACCATGGAGAACCAAGGCTGCCTCTGTAGAAAGGGTCTTCACTTTAATGGATACATTATGTTACAACAAATGGTTTATCACAGGGAGTCTATGAAATAGCATTATTTCAAGAAAAGCCACCTTTTCCTACCCAGTTGCTCTTACAGTGCCCAGAAATGCCCTGTAACAACCCTACCCTCTTGGACCATAAGGAGAAGCGCCATTTTGGAATTACTGCCTGTCCTGCAAACGCTCCACCAGATTTTGTTGCCTCCTGTCTTGTTACTTTGACTTCTGTAAAACTGGTTTTCTTTTTAAATGCAACCTTTCCTTTGGGCTGATTTGATCTTAAACTGCTTCAGCATTCCAGAAACCTGCTTGACTGCACTCCAAAAAAACAGAGGGGTGGAGGAGAGAAATTAAGCGCTCCAATTAGTTTTAATCATTCTACGCAGTGAGGAGCTTTTTAAAATTACTAGACAGCTTCCAATTTGCATAAGCACAGGGTTGTTGAACCACAGCACCGGGCACTTTGGAACGATTGAAAGTTGCTCACTAGAGTTCAAAGATTAAGCTGCAAAAAGCAATTTAGGGCAAATGGAATATCAAAAATGTAAGAGATTAAGTACACAACAACTGGGTAAAAATCCATTTACAGATCCCTCCTCAAACAAAAGAGCATTTAGGTAAATGAACATTTCATCCTTACCAATTGGTTTTTTATAATCTTAGTGACTTTCCATTTGACTGCAGAAAGCTGTCTGTTGCCCTGAAAACTTCAACAATTTTGAATGTGTAGTTACTGCATAATCCCTGGTCACCCACGTTTCCTTGTAAGTGGACTAACTAGAAATGATTTACAGGTTCTTTTGAGGTATTTGGTCCAACATTCCTATAAGCAACCACTGAGAAAAATAACCTAACTTCTGGAACTGAACTTTTTGATTTTTTATGCTCACTACTTAATAGCAGCGTGTGCTATATAATTAGCACAGCTGGAACCCGCTGGGAGGGACTAAATGTGTGCTGGTGACGTGAAAGTCAGCAGGATCCCACATCCCATAGCAGCTCCGAGCCTAAGGACACCGAAAAAGGCTGTGGCTTTGTCCTCTGACTGTTCATGAAGCCACCCTAGCTACACTGTACAAAACATTTCGTGCTTTTTGTGCCTCACGATGGCTTTGCTCTTCTTTTTTTGGCACTTGGTGACTATCAATGCCTGTATTCCTAGTAGTTAGCAATTCTTACAAAGTGTTTTAATGATGGTGTATGCACACTGCAGGTGATCACAATGGCACAAAGTACTCTGTGGAACAGACTGCTGCAGTCATCTATGTTTTAAAATGATTAAGCTCTTCTCCAAAGTAGGAAAATACTGCACCATGAACAAAACGGTGGTATTTTGCAGCCGGACTGTTATTTAGGTTAGGGAGTACTGCCCTAGTCTTGTGGACTCCATTAACTTCTGATGGCAAAGAGTTATTGAGCAACATCATACTATGAATTGACTGACAGTCATAGATTAATCAAATGCACTAAAAAGCAGCCCAGACGAATTCCTCTCAAGAGGAATTAGAGGTAATCTCTTCTTAACTCATGCCTGTAGAACCAGCTTTTCTCAGTCAGCAGCACCGAGGCAATAAGCCACATATCTCTCACCCATCGTACTAACCTGGCTATCCAGTCCAAGCAACAGAAGCATAATAAAAAAAAGGATTGCCCAAAAGGTGGGCAGCGGCATCATGGACACAGCTTTTGGGTAGGCAATGAAGGCCAGGCCTGGACCTAGAGAAAGAGAAAATAGGAAAGGGGGAAGGGAAGGGAAGAGAAATAGTAAGTACCAGCTCTTTGGTAAAGGTAGCCACACTCAACCTGGTTCTGTTCAGATAAATCCAAACGCGGCTGGAAATACCAGAAGTGAAACAGTTTGGCTCTTTTATCTGAAATCGAAGCACGCATGACTACAGCAGAAACCACAGGCAAACCCCCGAGGCCATTGCTAACAGATCACCAGTTTTAACATCTGTCTCAAACATGCCAATAATGGAGGTGGTCCTACACCTGCCCTGCTCAGACACAGGACAGTATTGGGGCCAGGGGAAGAAGGGGTGACCCAGGAGAATGGCAGAATCCCACTGCTAGCCCACATGATCACGATGGAGATGAGGATGATGAAACTCTTTTGCATGCAGGGAAGGGACTCTGCTCCAAACATTCCCCAGGATCTTTGCTAATGCAACCACTGCCTCCCTCTGTATGCAACCTCCAACCCCAGCATGGTTTTTCTAGAGCGGGGTTTGCATTCTAGGAGTCTGCTCCTTCACTTCTGCAAACCCTCACCGCTGCACTGAAGTGATCAGGCTACTCCTAGTTATATCAGCTGTGGTCCCTGAAAAGAATGCCCCTTGCTGTTAGGAACTGCTGGTGTGTAAAATCCCTCTGTGTAAAATTGCTTCCCCGTGCTGTCACATCATCTGCCCCTATTCGGCCAGCCTAGGAGGACCTGCCACGGTGACACTGACTATGACCAACATCAGCCCAAAGTGCAGGACAGATTGCAACAGTCTGGGAGCACCAGCGGGGCTGGGACTAAGTGCTCGGCTTCTCTGCTCTGGAAACCAAAGCCTCGTGTGGGGCTCATCACTAGACTGGGTCTTGACTATGCTGGGACCAGACAGCATCTCACCCGTACCCACACCCCCAGCGTACGTGCAGTGCTCTCGGATGCTGATCCCCAGAGATGCTCTCACCTGGAGCCAGGTGCTATTAGCTAGCAATTATGAGAGCTTTTGTCGAGAGAGAAAGAGCCCTCCCCAAGTGGGAGACAGGAATACTGGCAATCCAGCGTTTACGCCAGGCTCTCAAAGTGGCTGTAGAAATTTGGTGAAGCCAACAAAATATTCAGAAGGTAGATTTGAATTCAGATTAAACCCAGTTTTTTTAGGAATGCCTGGCTCGTCTGCTTGTTTGCTTTAAGGAACTTTGAAAATGGGCATTTTCCAGGATTTTGAAGTGGATTCAAGTAATTTTCAATGGGAAAAGGAATTTTTTAAAACTGCTGCAGTGCGGGGACAGAAATCTTATCTCTGATTTGTACAGAAAAATCCCTGACACTGCTCTTCCTACCTCCCACTTTTCCTTTCCAACAAGAAAGATGGAAAAAGAAGCAAGAGAGAGAGGTAAAAAAAAAAGATGACTTCTTTTCAAACTAAAGAAAACTTTAAGTCACTGAAAATACTTGAACAGAAATAAATACAAATTAGCCAACAACTGAGCAACTAATTTTATTTAAAATGAAACACAACTAAGATTTTATATGACAGAAGATACCAAAAAAATGGTGAATGTCTCAAATTTTGGGGGGGGGCTTTGCTTTTTTTCCCCCCTAATTCAGTGGATACAGCAGAACCTCCCTGAGGGAGAACTGCTACCAGATGGCATTTGCAGCTAATCTGTGCAATTGATGAGACAGATGTAAAACTGCTCTCCTCAAAACTTGCTGCAATTCTGTATGCTTTGGCCAGTGAAACTGTCCTTGCACTGTGGCACTGTCTAACACCAACTGCCCTAAGCCCTGTGCTAGCTTTAATTTTCCTTTGAAACTAAGTGTTGAAATAGAAAAGTCCGTGTGAAAGAAAATGTTCCTGGCACCCCCTCGACTGAATATAAATAACCTAAAACCATATTTAATTTGAAACTCTGTTGCTCTGAAGGGTGTTTTGCAAAAGTGAAGCACTTGTGGCTGCTATTAAGAGCTAATTAGGACTGCCACAATCCCAGCCCACTCGCTGGCCATTTGCCGGCAAAGTGCCGCGGCACGGCTGGAGAGGCGCCCCAGGAGCCGAGCACTGCGGGGGCAGAGACCGGGCAGGCATTATGGAGACCAAGGCACTATAGTCAGGCCTGTTTAATCAGAATTTGTTTGCAATTGGATGTAAAAAAAAAAGGCAGATCTTGTGCTGTTTTAACACTGCTACAAACTGCACAGGCAGTAATGTATTTCTTCCAGCCAGAAACCCAGCACAGATTAGACAGGACTCACTACGGCTTTGTTGAGCCTCCGCTGCTTTCCTCTCTCCCTTTAAAAGCATTTCAGAAAAAAATCAAGTGCTATTTATTAAAAGCGTCCTTTCACTGGGAAGTCAAAGGGTTCTAATGTAACTGTTGTGTAAGTCGAAGCCAGTGAAGGCCGGTAGCAGTGACCATGCTTTAAGCAGGAGCCACCCCTCACTGACGAGGGTGTCCTGGGAACGTTGCACCAAGGCTGAACTTGGCACAGGTGAAAAATGTGGCCATGAGATTCCACTGTCAGCAAATTTGTTGATGTTCCCTGGCTTGCAGGAGGGCAAACAAGGAAACAAATGGTGTCACGCATAGGGCAGGAGAGATTTAACTCACTGGGCAGAGACCGGGGAGAGCAGGAGGTCTTGGCCCCATGGGCAATGTCCTCTCCCTCAGGCTACGGCCAAGCGGGAGCGCCTGTTCACCTTTTTCCTGACCCAGGGGAGTGGTTCTGACCTTGTGGCATAAGAAACGAAAAAAGGCAAGGCCAAAAAAAAAGAGGCTCAAGTGCCTGCTGAATGCCTCTGTGCTGAGAAGTCAGCAGCAGGGCAGCAGTGGCAGCCAGAGCCTCTCCCACGGCCCCTCATGGGCCCTGGGACGCTCGTCCCAGGGGGACCAAGCAGTCTCCAGTGGCTCTGCACTTGATCTCTGCTGAGAAAGGCAGCGAGGAAACCCACGGGAAGTGGTTTGGACAATTTTGATAATGTTTACTGTCATGTGAAAATGTCCCTTAGGATTTAGCTGAAAACCAGCCAGTGATGATGGGCAACCCGCTGAACAGTGAGACGGTTGCAATCTCTGGCCATTAGCGGCTAGGGCTGAATTAAATAAAGTAGAAAACCTGAAAGGATCGACAACAAAATATGCAAGAAACTGAAAGCCAAGTTTGGAAGCCAGTCAGTGCCCTCGTCCCTATAATGAACTATAAAATCCCTCCTTTAAAAAAATGCTTTTTGAGCTGTTGATGAAAAAATGCTATGTAAACACTAAGTCTGTTAGTTAATTTGTATTTAAATATTACTCTAGCAACCCAGTGTTACTATAAAATTGTTTAATTCTAAAAATGTCAAGCAACAGGAATATAACTGCTTCTTTGTCAGATATTGAATAATAAAAATTAGAATAAATATTGACCAGATAAAAACCTAATGCGGAAATACTTAGAAATGCTACTTTTGGAATTGATCCACTTACATATTAAAAAAAAAATATGGGGCTATATATGGTTCATTCAACAGGATTATTCCCTTGCTTCCTGTTTTCAAACAAAGCAATCAACCTCTGATCAAAATAAGCATTATGGCCAAGACTGTTAACTAATTGCACTTGCGAGAGGTATGCCAATTGCAGCCACCCATGAATCCAGCGGTGCCACCAATGTCATTAGTTTTTCATTAGCTCTTGTGAAGTGAGATATTTTTCTTAAAGACTTAACTCCCACAGCCATGTGATTAGAAGATATATTGACTTTTTAATAGCATGTTTGCAGAGGAAAGCTTTCTAATACTATGCAGGTGAATTAAAATTGCTCAAAAAAATCAGAAAAAAAATGCTGAAAGTGCACTCAAGTGCCATTGTTCCTACTTGAATCTGATAAGCTTTAAGCATCATGGCTGTCGAGGCCTGACTCATTATTTTTGAATGGTAATTCCCATCTAATCTGTCTGTTCTATGTGAAAACACATGGTTACACCTGCCCTCACGGACAAGACATGCACAGAGGAAAAATGTCATATCTGTTTTGTCTGAGATACATCCACATGCTACGAGGATTTAGCCTTCTTCAGCTACAAGTGTGTAGCTGAACGTTAATGGGAAGAACACTTCTGAAGTAAAGGAGGAACCTAAGTGTACATCCAGTTTCAAAATGGACTTCTCACAGTTCTGTCAACCTCACCCTGAAGCTATGGAGTACAAATGCAGGACTGCAACAACTAGAGTTCCTGTGGATTAAATGGTCCACAGAACCCAGGAGATGGGAGTTCTCCATCTTCTCTTGCCCTTCAGTGAGACCTGGGAATATATGCACCTATGTCTCTTCAAAAGGCCAAGGTAATATTGCCACTGCAGCGCTGCAAGCAAGCAAAACTAAGCTATGAAAAATACATAAATACTGGCTATTTGCATTTGAATGAAAATAAAGGTAGTCTGAAAAGAAAGATGGAATAAACTCTCGAATCAATGACATTCTGGACCCTAGATAATGGTGTGGTTATCTTAACCCTAATCTCAACTCAAATGGATTAGCACACTCTAGGAAATGTGTTGGCTGCCCTGTTAATCAAGACAGAGTAAACAATACAACCCCAGCTAACCCTCACTGCTCTAGATGAAAGCCCAAATCAACAATATGCTTATTTTTCTGGAGATTATGGGAAATCTTGTTCTGTTTTTATTTCTTAGATGTTAGCTGATTGAGTCTGCAGAACTTTGCTCACACGCTAGGCGGCAGTGCCCACCACCACTGCCACCAATACCATCGTACCTGACTCTGCCACATCAGCAATGTTCACCCCTTGCTCTTGTGCCATGAAGCCCAGGACGGAAAAAATTGCGAAGCCAGACACAAAACTGGTACCACTGTTCAGGCATCCCAGCAGCAAACAGTCCCTAAGTCACACATATGTCATGGAGCAAGTTAATTAAAAAAAAATTAACCCATTGTCCCTACTTTATTTACATCATTTAGCTAAAACACTAAACCCCCTTGGATGGAAACTTGCCTATAGCAGTTGTATTTGTACTTGTTGTAGCTCCCCAGGGAAGTCATTGCTCCTAAGCAGATTGCATATGAGAAGAAGATTTGTGTCCCTGCATCTATCCAGACCTAAAGGGGAAGACGGAAAGACTGTTATTACCAGCATCGTTGCATTACAACACTCAATGCAAACACACAGTGCAAACTATGCAAAATCAACAAAATAATTGCTTCCAT